>NW_024412394.1:64846772-64934314 GCF_014898765.1 Herpailurus yagouaroundi
AAAGAAAGAAAGAAAGAAAGAAAGAAAGAAAGAAAGAAAGAAAGAAAGAAACTCATTCTCATATTTTAAAATAATCTCTTTAGGGGCGTCTGGGTGGCTCAGTCGGTTGAGCGTCTGGCTTCGGCTCAGGCCATGATCTCGCAGTCCGTGAGTTCGAGCCCTGCTTTGGGCTCTGTGCTGACAGCTCAGAGCCTGGAACCTGCTTTGGATTCTGTGTCTCCCTTTCTCTCTGCCCCTCCCCACTCATGCTTTGTCTCTCTCTCTCTGTCAAAAATAAACATTAAAAAAAATTTTTTTAATAAAATAAAATAATCTCTTTAGTTTCATATTATCATCAAAGGGCTTTTACTAGAAGCACCATATTGTGTGTGAGAAGGTTTAATATGTCTCATAAGTAATATTCAAAGACTAAATCCTCACTTCTAGGTTTATAAGATGTATAGAACACTGTATAGTAAGAATCTATTGAGTAGAGCCTTTAAATCTTGGAATTATGGCTGTGAGAATTTTGAGAGTACTTGATTGGTAGGAAAAGGAGATTATTTGTGAGTTCAGGAAATACAGTAAATGGTAAAAACTTTTGATACAAGGAACAATTACACAATTATTTTGAAACTTTTTGCTTCTAAAGTTGCTATAAAATAATAATGCTTGGAGCAATGTAAGCATTATCAAAGCTCAAGATTGGTAAAGATAATTTTCTCTGAATGCCTGGAAGGACTAACGAAATCAGACAAGTTTGGTGCCAGGTTCTTTAGGGATCCTAGAGTGTCCTAGACTCTTACTAATCGTAGTTGGCACCAGAGTCATTTTGGACTATTGAGCTAGGTGGGGCGAAGGTAAATAAAGGAAGCAGGTGATACATATAAAGGTGGTATAAAGTCAACTTCAAAGTGTGTGACATCACCATAGACTTCTGGAAAATAACAACAGATGGACCAGCCTAGCTGCAACTATTGTGGTTAGGAAGAGGTGCTTTTGAACCAAAGCTTTATACAGACATTATTTGAAATAGTCACGACAGCACAGGCTCTGCAAGCAGCTGCTGTAGTTATGAGTCAAACCATCTTTGCAGAAGGGGCTTCATATTGACTCACCCAGTAAACCCTAGCTGAACATCTGTGATGTGACAGATGTGGTTATATGCCATGGCAGAAACAGAGAGAACCAGACACTTGAACTCCATGAGGAACTTACTCTCTGAGATAAAAGAACTTACTCTGTGAGAGAGGCATCAATGATTATAATGAAACTACAAGATAGCAAAACTGCCTGTAATGTAGGGTGTGTAAGGGAGCTATGTTTGGAAAGATGGACTGCATCCAGAAGATGTAAGAGCTTGAATATGGGGCTATTGTGAACATAGTGCTGACCCATCTAATAGTTTTGAAATAAGAGAATACATCGGAAAGATCAATCTATAGTATTAGAGCAGGTTAGGGGATACAGGAGAGAAGGTAGCATAAGATAACTAGAAAACTTTCTAAATTGAAGAGATAATGAAGTTGGGGACTAGGATAATGAATGGCCAATTGAATGGACAAGGGTAGATGGCTGTCATTCTGGTGACGTGGAAGCAACACGTTTCATATATTTATACCCCACCACTTCCTCCTCCAAGGGATTTGTGGTAGTTTCTATCCAATTAGCGATGTAAGTAGGTGAAGATGAGAAAACTAAAGGAATAATAATGTGATGAGACCTGAGAGATCATTACTTTACAGAAGTGTACATTCATGAAGTTCTATATCATTACTAAAATTGACTCATGATCAGGTGCACAGTCTACATTGTCTGAAAGGCAGCAAGCAAGGAAAAGAAAAGGTATTTTGGCATTTAAGAATGAGAGAAATTTCTCCTTTCAGGCCCCATAGAGAAACTATTAAGTAGGATGTTGGCTAACACCCTTCTCAGCTTCCCTGCAGTGCATCCAACAGAGGCTCTTACGTGCTTGTGTCTTTAGTGTCTCTCATAGCAAGTCAGGTATGGTGACAAAGGGCCCCTTGACCAGTAATCAGAGATGGGGTGATGGGAGAGGAGAGCCCAGGGATGACTCCCCAGTGTTGCCTCTGATGATTTAGGGTTGGTTTTCTACACTTGTAACATATAATCATATTCTGCCAGGCTTCCTGCTCCTTGCCTTCCCCGTGGTAATATAATCACCACTAGCTTTGTTTTGTGTTGCAAAGGATAGCAATTTTAAAAACTCCCTCTTGCATTATTCATTTGTTATTTATAAGCTTAGGAAGGTCATTAGACAGTCTTTCTTTGGGGATTATATATGCCCTCAAAAGAAAAGCTACATTTGCTCTTCTCTGCCATTAGATTATAGGAACTCAGGTAGCCTTAGAAGGAAAATACCAGCAATCAAGAAAACTTCTTTCATATTTTAACAACTAAACTTGTCCAACCTGAATGTTATAAAGAGAAGTTGAAAAAAATACCATGATCTTCAGCTCCTCTAAATGAGAGCATGTGCAATCATGCATGAAACACGAGTCTCCTAATGAACCTGAGCCCTTCCTTGAGACCCAGACCTCAGTTCCTCAGTTCTCCTGGGGTTTGGGACAGTTGTTCCCCCAGGTTTTTTTGGGTCCCCTGTCCTCTTGGCTCTTGCCCAGAATGAGATATTTCCTTCCTCTGGGAACATCAACAATAAAGCTAAACCTTGCTGAGCCCAGCCTGGTTCTGGGTGGCTTCATAGTTTATTAATCATGGAGAGTGATTCCAAATGACCAAAACGTACGTATTATTGGTTCTGAGATAGCTTGGTTAAATTTCACATACCCTGTAGTATCCAAAGTCTAGATTTCACAAAATGAAATTATTACGGCAAAGGTCCCCAGCCTTTGTTGGAGAGATGATCTGCATTCCAGTCGTCAGAAAGGAGGGGAACTTGGACATTCTGCCCCACACAGCATATTGGTAGATGGCCCCAAGCTTTCAAGCTGCCATTTAAAACATTGAGGGACCCGGGGGGTAAAGGCTGATTGGACTAAAATGTTACTTTTTATTAAAGAGAGGAGAGAGAGAGAGAGAGAGAGAGAGAGAGAGAGAGAGAGAGAGAAGACTGCTCTTGTGCAACCAGTAGATGGCAGAGTTTCCGCATTAAAAGCTATTAACCATTTGCTGAGCTCAATACCTACATTAATGTTGGAGTATTCTTTGGATTGCTAACACCCTGAGGATGTTTTGGAGTTTTAAAACTTGAATGAACATAGAAAATTATATTTATTTCTCCATCCAGCTGGGGATTTTGTGATCATGAAACTCATCTGCAGAGAATTTGAGATTAGTCTCTGAACTGGGAGTCAAGTGGGTTATGTACTCCCATTTTTGCCATTCTTGTTTCTATATCATTACACAGCTGAGACTGATAAATATGCTAGCTCCAGCGTAACATCCATATGATACCCAGTGAGGTATTATGCAGGAAATGTTAACTGGCATTCATATGCATGATTAAAATAACTGGTACTTACTGAGCACCTAGTATGTGCCAGTACTAAGCTAATGAGCAGTAGCTAATTTTTATGAGCATTAGCTGATTTAATTCTCATGACAGTCTGGTTATTATGCCCATTTTGCAGACGAGGAAGCAGAGGCTTAGAGAAGACAAGTAACTAACCAAGGTCACATAGCCAATCGCTAGCCTGGTATGACTTGAAATCTGAGTGTATGCCATAGCTATATTTCATCTCCTATTCAGCTGAGAAAAATAGAAGTCTGCATACAACATTGCTTCCGAAAGAAAAACCCATTCTGTAAATTTAAAACACTCTGTTTCCAAGGTAAATATATATGTTTGTCTGTTTGTCTTGGAGATAGGACAGATTTACATAGCCTTATGCTGACACTGTCATTTGCCTCTTTGTGAGCCTTGGCATAGAAGTCAGACTTCCGGTTCCATGCACATGGGTAATCAGCAGGCCCACAGTTCTGTCAGCCTCATGGTTTCTCAGAGCCACTGTCTCTTCAAATCTGCAATGAGGGACTGCACCGGGTAATCTTTAGGGCCTTTTCAAGTCTAGAATGATCTGGTGGTATGTGTCCGTAATCTGAGTTGCTCAGGAAACGGTAGCTCTCTACCATTTAGCAATTGCAGCAAAAAAACAAAAACAAAACAACAACAACAAAAAACAAAAACAAAAAAACCCAAAAAACTACACATACTATTAGCTTGTTCATGAATTAAAAGTTTTCTCTCTTTGTTCATGGCCAGAAAACTTACGCAGCCATACAACCACAGCCTTGATTCAGAAGAATGATTCTAATATCTGGTGTTTTAAACTCTCATGAGGAAATAATTCAGTGCAGCTGGAAATCCCTTCAGTAACTTTGAAATCATGGCTCCAAGGCCTACCAGAACACAATAAGAATTCTTTGAGTAGACAATAGATGGCAGTACAGCATCAACTTATACCCTGTAGTTAAACCTAAACCTTTAGTTTTGTGTCACATTTTATTATTTTTCATGTACATTAACTTTGAAGCAAGAATTATTAGATAAAGAAACTCATTTAACTTGCTTTTTATTGGGATACATGTATTAAAATGCTTGAGCAACAACTTGATGGAGTAGACGAAATTAGGAAAACATGAAGCAGAGTTATAGGAAGCAAATGAGACTTACACTTCATGGGCCACTCCCAAGGCTTCAGGAGAGGCCCTAATGTTATAAATTTTGAAAAAGTAAGATGCCTTGTTACCTTTCTCTTAAAGAAGGTCTCTCAAATTATATAAGCTTCAAGCCTCACAAAGCTTGGATTTGTCTGGAAATAGCCATGTGGCTTTTAACGTAGGAAAGTGTAGACAGTCTTGCCATTATTAATTTTATACCAATTTAATCTCCAGGGAAAAGGGCACTCTGGTTTTTAAAACCAAGCCAAATAAAAAGGAAACAGAGAGAGTAACTGGATGAGCTGGCACATATTCCACTTATTTATGAATCTCAGTAAAATGAAAGACTTAACACTGAAACTCTTTAATTTCTGGCAACATATCTTAGCTAAAATAAGGAAAGTACAGATTATAATTAGCAAAGTAATAAATTATTTTCTGCTAAACCTCCAGACCGGTATGACAGTGTTTAGGGGATTTTATTTTATTTTGTCTTATTATTTTTTTTAACCCAAGAGATGTTGTCCTTAATAAGAGACCAGTAGTGACTATTCACAAAGAAAATTGTACTTCATTTACAAATCTTAAATTTCTCACCAAAGAGCCTTTCCTATAACTAGCCATAGCCTACTCAGGAGTTAAACTAAAATTTACCCTTTAGGAAGGAAAAAAAATAACCTTTCCGATTGACCTTTTGTGTTGCAAACACTTACTAAGGTTGACTTTTAGGTTAGGGAGATTTATCTGCATGTAGCTCCATATGCAACTATTATTTAGAATTAATAGTGCCCCTTTAATGAGCATCTTGTCTACCAGGTCTTAATATCCTTGAGGGCAGAATGTCACTTTGTTCATCTTATGCACTTTGACACGTGACACAAAGCAAGAGATGTACAAATGCTTGCAGAAAGAATGAATGCTAGATGCTATTAAGAAGTTACCATAGGAGGGCACCTGGGTGGCTCAGTCAGTTAAGCATCAGACTTCAGCTCAGTCGTGATCTCACAGTTTGTGGGTTCGAGCCCCGCATCAGGCTCTGCGCTGACCGCTCAGAGCCTAGAGCCTGCTTCGGATTCTGTGTTTCCCTTGCTCCCTGCCCCTCCCCCACTTGTGCGTGCCACACATACTCTCTCTCTCAAAGCATAAATAAAAACATTTAAAAAAAATAAAAATGAAAAAAGGTCTTAGGAACCTTCTGGCATGATTCTAAGTCTACTATTTCTGTGTACTATATCATGAAGATTGGTTTCAGCAGACACACTTGCACAATAAATTTCCTATGAGTACAAGGTCTGTGTCTGACACTCTTGAGAGGAACTAGAAATGCTTGTGGGGTAGCCTGAGCATCTGGGGTTAGGTGAGAAGCTGTCCTGAAGTTGAGCTCTGCTTGTGAAGCCCTCCCAGCCCACACATCCTGTGGCCTTCTTTATCTCCCAACCGAGTCCTGGAGCCAAGTTTGAAATAATGGCACCTGTGATCAGGTGCACAGCCATACTGCCTGTATCTGGGTCAGGAGGAAAGAGAAGTCAGCCAATACATCCTCATCCTCCTCCCCTCAAAGGAAGGTTGGGGGTTATTGGCTGTGCTACAAACACTCAGCATTTCCTGTTTCAGAAATACGGGTGAAGCAACCACCTTCCCTGGACTATCTGTAATAGCCTCCCCTTCTTCCAGCGATTGAGAAACTAGACCTACCTTCGATTTCTCCTGTGAATTATTAAAGCCTTGGATTTCCCTTCATTAGCATTCTTCATGCAAAGCCCTTATCCTGCTCCAGGATCTTTATCTAGTCTTAATAATACAGTTAAGAAATATATCAACCCTTGTATCACTTAGGATGCTCAATTGCAGATAATAGAGCGCACCTAACTCAAAATGGCTTAAAGGATAGAGATTTTATTATGTACCATAACAAGAACTCTAGAGCCAGGGCAGGTCTAAGATTGGTTAATTCAATTGCTCAGCAATATATTTGAAGACTCAAGCTCTTATATTTTTGTCCTGCTTTCTCCTCCATCTATTCTCCATAGGCTAATGCCACTCATGGTCCTAAAGTGGCAGTCACATTCATCATGTGCAGGCATGACACTGGTCTGCAGGGAAGAAGAGCTATTTTTTTCTGTAAACCTTCTTTTCAGAGAAAGACCTTTGACTGATTCTTTCAGCAGACTCCCTTACATCTCATTGGCCAGACTTGCACCAGATAAGTCAGGCAAAGTGCAATCTGTTTAGAGGGTCAGAGAGACATAAATCAATGGGTAATATCAGCAACAGAGATATGTGTGGGTATATACCTAAAACAGTTACTGGTGAGGGGGATGGGACACCAGGATCAGACCAATCATATTTGACTACTGAGCCAAAAGTGGCTTTCTTTGAGGCACATGGAGGATGGATATCTGAACAAAATCAGTGTTATTAGCAAAGAAAAAGTACATGTGTGTGTGTTGGTGGGAGGTTGTCTGGTTGTTTGGATAAAGGAAATGGTTTGGGTAGACAACCACCAGAGTTTTCCAGAACACTCTGCCTTCATTTGTTTCCATTTCTTTTAAGTCTAATAAAATCCTGGGAATGATTCCCTTTCCTTGGCATTGTCTAGATCCCTCTTCTAACGGATTCAGTTCCTGCTTTCTTTCCAATGTTCAGGAAATTTAAAAATTTCTTGCTTTCTTTTCTTAAAAGCATTGATAGCAGAGCACCAAGAAATCATAAAGTGAAATTGGATTGCTTTTATGCCTAAACCTGTCTATAACTACTATTTACCTACTATCTAGCTCTAAGTTGTTTCTGCATAGGGTTTACAAGAGTTCTGTTGGCCACATGGTGAAGTCATCAAGGTTTATTGCTGAATGTGTATGAGAGTACCAATTATCTACAATCTTGTGTACGTTTTGAAGAATAATTCCTTATTTGGGCTAATTGGAAATGTGGAGACAGAGATGTGCCGTTGGGTTTCTTGAGTTTCCAGAGTTCTTGATAGGTTATTGACATAACTATGTATTCATTCTTTCCAGAGCTTTGGAGGTAGTGGACGGAGGCCATGTGGCTCCAGAGTGCCAGAGAGTTGCATTGCACCGTGGAGAATCCCAGTTCCTTCACATCACCAGTGAGGTGCCTGGTCCTTTACCTATGGAACCTGGAATGTTTAAAAAGGTAATGCTTCATTTCCAATATTTGGCTCCCACCAACAAACACTTCCATGAGTTAAAACATGGTAAAATAGGGGTGCCTGGGTGGCTCAGTTGGTTAAGCATCCAACTCTTGATTTTGGTTCAGATCATGAACTCACAGTTCATGAGACAGCCCTGCATTGGGCTTTGTGCTGAGAGCGTGGAGCCTACTTGGGACTCTCTCTCTCTCTTTCTTTTTCTCTCTGCCCCTCCCCTGTTCTCTGTCTCTCAGAATAAATAAACATTTTAAAAAATGGTAAAATAGCCCCTGTCTGACTGAAAACCACATACTTAAAAGGAATATGAATTATAGAAAGGGCATTACATATCAAAGCACCATGATAATAAATAATGAGTCTCAAGGGATGAGCGTGAATCTTTGCTCTGTGCTAGCTTCAGATGTCCTTCCTCATTGCCATAGGTGCCTTTCGCCTGCTTTTTTTCTTTTTACACAGATTGGTTTAACTCAAAGGTATACAAAGAAGTAGAACATCAATATTTGGAATTCCCATAAAAAGCATTTATTCTATTTCCTACTGCAACAATATTAGAGTTGTTATCATTAAATCAGCAATCACTTCTTAATATCTAAATGTTTGCACAGAAAGTTCTGACTCAATTGTATTGCCTTAGAAAAAGAGCTTTCCCCAAAGTGGGAGACAGAGAAGCATATGCATGTTAAACACATTCATTCACTCATAAAATGATATTACTCACTCACCTGTCTGCAGTAGGAAAGTTCAATAATGTCTTTACTCACAGTGTGAGAGCTGGTTTAGTTGCCATGCTTTGAAGGTTGGAAAGTACACTTCTTGTTACAACCTACTACTATGAGATCAGTGAGGGTTGCCATATTGTGTCATGAAAGAAACCCTCTTCCCACCAAAAAGAAATTTGCTTTAGTAATGCTATGTCCTAAAAATTAATAATTAGTGCAAGATGAAAAGTCTTAGAGATTGGGTGTACAACAATAAGAATATACATAACGCTACTGAATTGTGTACTTAAAATGATTAAGACAGTAAATGTTATCTTATGTGTATTTTACCACAGTTTGGAATAAAAAATTTAGGGGTGCCTGGGTGGCTCTGTTGGTTGAGTGTCCAACCCTTGGCTTCAGCTCAGGTCAGGATCTCACTGTTTGTGGGTTCAAGCCCTGTGTCGGCCTCCATGCTGACCATGTGGGCCTGCTTGGGATTCTCTCTCTCTCTGTCTCTCTCTGCTCCTCCCTTGTGTGCTCTCTATCTCCCTCTCAAAATAAATAAATAAACTTAAAAAATGTATTTAGAATGCAATTTTTTAATTACTTAGTAATAGAAAGCACTAAAAAAAGTGGGGGGGGGGGACATAAGATTGTTAGTTCTCAGGCGCCTGGGTGGCTCAGTCAGTTGAGCATCCGACTTCAGCTCAGGTCATGATCTCACAGTTCATGAGTTCGAGCCCTGCATCGGGCTCTGTGCTGACAGCTCAGAGCCTGGAGCCTGCTTCAGATTCTGTGTCTTCTCTTTCTCTGCCCCTTCCCTGCTCATGCTCTGTCTCTCTCTGTCTCTCAAAAATGAATAAACGTTAAAAAAAAAAAAGATTGTTCTTATTTTGTATTTTATTAGAACATGATAAAAATAGGTAGGGAAATTCAGTAGGGAAGGTTTCTAACTCACAACAGCGTAATATCAATCAGAGTACCAGAAATACAAAATTAATTTTGATAAAATGTTAAAATAAAAAATCAAATTTAAATGAAAAAATTAAAAAACCTAGTTCACATAATTTATACTTATATTCAAATTGGTTTTACATTTAGTTTTTCTTTATGAAAAATAGTGTATAACTGTAAACAAAACCTGATAAATCTAGTCACTAGGTCCTAACTAGAGGACTAGAGTTAGCTAGAGTTTCAAGTTGTTTCCTACATTTGTCCTTTAATAACTTAAAATAAAAGTGGGGCGCCTGGGTGGCTCAGTTGGTTGAGCGTCTGGCTTCGGCTCAGGTCGTGATCTCACGGTTTGTGAGTTCGAGCCTCACGTCGGGCTCTGTGCTGACAGCTTGGAACCTGGAGCCTGCTTTGGATTCTGTGTCTCCTCCTCTCTCTGCCCCTCCCCTGCTCATGCTCTGTCTCTCTGTCTCTCAATAATAAATAAATGTTAAAACAAATTTTTTTTAATAAAATAAAAGTAACTCTGTAGGTTTACTCAAGTCCAGGAAACAATTGGTGGCAGCATTCAGAGCTGGGGCACAAAACAAATCCTCCAAGAGGAATGGCCAAGGAGGGTATGTGGGGAGTGCCCTTCTCCCTTGGTTTGCAGCCCAACAGCAGTCCTGTCTGCTTCCCAGCACTGATATGCCATCTGGACATGGTTTCTCAAGCCTTGCTTGCTCTCCCAGGCTGCAGTCAAGGAGCTCTGGGTACCGGGCAGCCCTCACAGAGAGGCCCCAAGGCCAACCCAAGAGAGTTCAGTACTGCGACGGCAGGCAGGGGGTAGGAGACCCATCGGCAGGGAGGCTTGCAGCCAGAAACAGGTGAACTGGGAACCCAGTGTAGGAGGGAGCCAGAACAGATAGAAGAAGGGCAAGAAGCTGGAGAAGGAAGCAAGCAGCAGCAGACTGTCATTCTGGCTACACTGTCTCCTAGCATCACCCGGGATGGAGTCAGCCAGGCACCACCTGCACTCTCTACTTGTACCTCACCTTCCCCCTCAGAGATGGCCAAATACCCATAGTAGGAAGGACTGGCTCTGAGGTCTGCTTCTGGGTCTTTCTATTGTCTCTGTCTCTCTGCCCCTTTCCTTTCTTCTTCCCATCCACCATCCCTTTTTGCTTATTCTTTGCTCTTTCTGAGCTCTGGCTATCTTGATCTTCCTCATCTGCGTATTCTACCAGCCCTGGAGAAAGAGAAAAGCAGTGGAGCAGACTTTATTTTTCCTGCTAATGTGTTCTCAACTTTGTCTCGAGATCCTGGCTGAAAGGAGTAAGTGGACCATTCTCAAAAGGGCAAGACATCTCCCCACAGTGGCCTGGCCAGTATCATTGGGAAACAGAAGTTAACTCAACTTAGATTCTGGGTGGTTTATACCTACTGTGAGTGCCTGTGTGCTAGGGCACTTCCCATGCTTTCCAAAGTACCCTTCTCTTAGTCTGCTCTGCAGTGAGCCTTGTCACTTCCTTCGAGGATCAGCAGATTTACTAGGCTGGTGCATCAGGACCACCCTTGGCATCTTTCCCAAGCAGAAAGCCATAAATTCTTCTTAAGATTCCTGGGTTGATCCAACCCTCTTGGTTATACCTATTTATTCAGATGAGTGTTTACATTTTTATTTGCATTAAAGTTAAGCAATTTCCCTTTCCCCACTCAACCAGAATTTATTCATTCTCTATATTTGTTCTGTACATTTTGTTATTGTATTTATTTATTTAAAATGCTATTAAAATTCCTAAGACATTCCTTAAAGCTGACAATGCTATATTGAATCCTTCAGTTAAAATCCTTCATTTACTGTACCTGCTTATGTAAACAGAAATACGGATTTATAATTACAAGGATGGTATTGCCTCTCAAATGCATATATACATTAAGTAGGGGAAAAAGTGCAACAAAAATCAAGATAGAATACTACTAGAATTTAAATCTGAGATGAGAAAAATCACCAGGGATTTTATATTTATTTGTACAAAACTATCTTTCCTTTAAATGGCTGCATAAAATCTTTAGTCCATTTTAAACCAGAAGATATGTCTATGTAAAATGTTTATATTTCTAGCAGACCATTTTTTCATATTAGAGAAAAGCATAAGGAAGTGGCATCACTAAATGAAAACATATATTATATATATATATATATATATATATATATATATATGACAATCGTGTTGAATAATTCATTCTTTGCATGTAAGGATATTAACAGTATAGATTATTGTGTTCTATTAATGTACTTATATTTATTATGTTATATTTTCTGCTTACTTCATTTTGTAAGTCAAAATGTCTTAATTCCACTACATGGAGGTATTTCTAGGACATGAAGGAACACCCTTTATTAATGAAAACATTTCTTTAAAAAAGAATAGAACAAGAAGACTGAGCAATGTATTGTTTCATTAAAATCAGCCTCATCAGGGGCACCTGGGTGGCTCAGTCGGTTGAGCATCCGAATCTTGATTTCAGCTCAGGTCATGATCTCACGGCTCATAGGATCAAGGCCCACGAAGGGCTCTGTACTGACAGTACACAGAGCCTGCTTCTGATTCTCTCTCTCCCTCTCTCTGCCCCCCACCCCCGGCTCATGCTTACTCTCTCTCTCTCAAAATAAATGAATAAACTTTAAAAAAATTTTAAATCAGCATCTTCAAAGAAGGCAATTACCTTAATGAGAATTTCTATGATTTCTAGTATAAAAATTATTTGTCTTCAATTATAGTCACTTACTTTGATCTAGAAGATTGTATGTGACTATAGTGATTATGAGTAAAATTTTAATCATTCTAGAGCCTAGTTCAAACAAGCAAAATGGAATAAACAGGTATAGCAATTATTTGATTAATTCAAGCAAAAAACTCTTTTGTTTTAACCATTTGGATTCTTTCATTCTTGATGACCTGGATAAAGCCGCTGTGCATACCATACTGTCCGTAAGTATGTGTACACGTATATTTTTTAAAAGAAAAAATAAGCCCCTGCCCCCTTCCAAAATAAAAGGTAACTATGATCTATAGAGGAGAAAAAATTTTGCCACATCAGTGTTGTGCCTTCAGAAGTCACATGTACAGATTTTGCTTCTTGTCAGTGTTTCTCTGCCCCACCATTCAGGAAATATCTGTGACTCTCTAATCTCACTCTTGAGATTGGGATGCTCTCAAGTCATTAAAACAGACAGGTGTCTGCTCTAGTCTCGACTATCTCAGAAATGGTTCTACCATAATCACTTTTGACAGCTTTTTTATTGCCTAATTCATCTTCTAATTAAAGGTGGAACAGGGGCGCCTGGGTGGCTCAGTTGGTTGAGCATCCGACTGCGGCTCAGGTCATGATCTCTCAGTCTGTGAGTTCAAGCCCCGTGTCGGGCTCTGTGCTGACAGCTCAGAGCCTGGAGCCTGCTTCAGATTCCGTCTCCCTCTCTCTCTTTCCCTCCCCCGCTCATGCTCGCTCTCTCTCTCTCTCTCTCTCTCTCTGTCAAAAATAAATAAACATTTAAAAAAATTAAAAAAAAATAAATGTGGAACATTTTCCAGTTTCCAGCCTGGTTATTCTAGTTTAGTCAAGAAGTATAGCAGTCCAGTTCAACAAGCATTTATGGAGGTAGCAAAGAAGAAAAAAACATTTTCTAACACTTTCATTTTCCATGGTGGTTGCGCACTTAGAGAGGTGATGCCCCATTTCTCTGCCCACCCCATTATTTCTCCTTTCTCTCTCTCTCCAGCTGCTCCACATGGGTCCACTAATTTTTCTCTGAATGCTCAATCCTAGCCTTACCTCATTTCTTAGACTAGACAAGGTTCAAAATATGAAGTACTTAAGAGGCTTCAGACTTATTCACTCCACCCCCACCATGCTCCATCCCAGGGAACGTCATATTGTATCTTGTCCACTGTTGGGTTGGCCTAGGACACATTACATGAACATTGATCACTGGGCTCCCTCATTTTGTCTCAAGATGCCCAGGCTGCTAATCTCACCAAGGACAGTTCTAAAATCATTGTACAAAAAGTAGGACTTTCCAAATCCTGAAGTCTAACCTCCAACCCTCACCCTGAGACTGAGGTATTTACTAAGGTCAGACCTTCCCAATAGTGACTTTCTTAATAGACTTGTGAGTATCATTCATCCATTCCAATGCTACATTTCACCTTCCGATTGGCACTGCACCTCCAATCGCCTGTGCCATCTGGTGTTGTGATTAGAGACTGCTGAGCCCTTGGATCTTCCTTGTCCCAAATGTCTGCTTTCATCACCAGCCAGATCTCACCACTATTCCACCCCACCTCACCCAGGACCTGCCCTATCCACACAGGTAGGTCTACTACCCAACTTCAATCTCTCACCTTTCTCAGACCATCTGCATGGCAGGAGTCCCTCTGTGTTCTATCAGTACTGATCTAAAAGTCTAGATATACTGTTAGAAAAAAAATAAAGATAGAGAACAATGTGTGTAGCATGTTATAATTTTGTGCAAAAGGTAGAGGATTGGAATAAGTGTATTCTCTTGTAGATGCATTAGGAAACTATGGAAGGGTACATGGAAAACCAATAATTACCTGTGATGGGGTAGAGGACAATGAGCAGATAGGAGACACGGGCAGGAGAGAGACTTTTTGCTGTATACTTCTTTATATTTTGAATTTGAATGTGAAGATACTGCATATTCAGGAAACTTTCGAAGATGGAGGAATGAATACATATGATTTAAGTTACAGTGTGATTAAAGTTCAGTTGAAATGGTTGAGGTATGCATGTGTACTTTTTTATGATTCTTCGATTTGCTGTAATCTGTACCAGTCCTGACGTTATCTGAGGGGGCCGCTACTATTCCCAAGCGTGCATAGTGGGCCACTCTACTGCCTTTGCAAACATTCCTCCCCACGCCTGCAAAGTCTGTCCATGTTTTGTCTACTCATCCTTTAAGATCCTGCTCAAACAGCTCTTCCTTTGTGATGTCTGCCCCAGAAAAGTTGCTTATTTTCCTCTTTGCACTGCCATTTACCTTGGCCGTACTCCAAACTCAGCACTTACCATATTGATTTACAAGTCTCCTTCCTTACTGAACTAGGAGGCCCCAGGGTCAGACTGCATTCGTGTGGCTGGAACATTAGCTATACATTTTGCATGAATGAAATGCTGTATACTTACAGTAAAAAAAAGAAAAGAAAAGAAAAGAAAAATAAATAGAAAACAATGTTGTTGCAAATGTGCAGTGTTTCAGCTCTACTACAAATTTCATTTTTATTTGGGCTTTTAAAAGTAGAGCAGGAAAGCTCACCAAATATATGTATGCATATATACATAAATAAGCCATATGTGGGCAGCAGAAAGAGAATTGGCTGTTTCCACAGCACGCCTCCACCTTCTCTACGTTTGTGCTGTGGAATTACAGAGATCAAGATAGAGCTTGGTGGCATAGGGAGCACTTCTTTGTCTCTGAAAAAGCCTGGAATTATTGGGTGCAGCCAGAGCTGCCTTTGCTAAATAGGTTTCACAGCTGGGGCATTCTATAGCTTGGAGGATGTTGTTTTAATCCTAAGTACAGCATTATAAACAACAGGATATGATATACTCGTTTTCCCACCAAAGCTAAATATCTGGATCTATAGGAAAAAGATTGATTTCCTATGTACAGCCAGCCTTGGAAAAATCCAGTCTATCTGTATCAATCTGTGGTACCACACATTTGAAGGTACTGTGGTCACTAGGATGTAGCAGGAAATGTGAGTGGCTTGTTTTTCTTTCCACTCTAAGTATATGTGTTGTCTTCCTTTGAGGTAATGACTGTGGGTGCTGTTATTTACATATGTATAAATAAACATATAAATATATATTAGCCGGTCCATTTCCTGTATTAATCCAAATTAGAAGGTTTTGACTGTGGCAGGGTTTTCAGGGTTTTTTTTAAAGCGTGATAATGCATTTATTATTTTTCTTCTACATATTATATTTGCTTGTCGCAAAAATTTCCAACTCTGAAACATACAAAATAAAGACTTAAATTCTCGCATCACCTTTGAAGATAACTAGTTTGGTGTGTATCTTTTCATAATTTTTTCTTATGCATTTATATAAACAGAGTTAGTCCATTTGTACTCTTCCTACCAAAAGGGATCATATGCTGCATACGGTTCTCTGACTTTTTTTTTTATCAATCTTTATGATCATCTTCCCAAGTCACTATCTATAAATATGCCTCTTCTGAATCGCTACAGAGTATTTCATATATATAATAGAATGAATGGGTATACTGTTCTATAGTTTACCAATCTCTATTTATGGACATTTAAGTTATTTACACTTTTTTTTAAAAGTAAACTCTACCTGGGCGCCTGGGTGGCGCAGTCGGTTGGGCGTCCGGCTTCAGCCAGGTCGCGATCTCGCGGTCCGTGAGTTCGAGCCCCGCGTCGGGCTCTGGGCTGATGGCTCGGAGCCTGGAGCCTGTTTCCGATTCTGTGTCTCCCTCTCTCTCTGCCCCTCCCCTGTTCATGCTCTGTCTCTCTCTGTCCCAAAAATAAATAAACGTTGAAAAAAAAAATTAAAAAAAAAAAAAAAAAAAGTAAACTCTACCCCCAATGTGGGGCTCAAACTCATGACCCTGAGATCAAGAGTTGCATGCTAGGGGTGCCTGGGTGGCTCAGTCGGTTAAGTGTCTGACTTTGGCTCAGGTCATGATCTCACGGTTCAGTTTGTGAGTTCAAGCCCCCTGTTAGGCTCTCTGTTGTCAGCACAGAGCCTGCTCCAAATCCTGGTTCCTCTTCTCTCTCTCTGTCCCTCCCCCGCTCGTGCTCGCTTGCGCTCTCTCTCTCTCTTTCTCTCTCTCTCTGTCAAAAATCAATAAACATTAAAATGATAAAAGATTTTATCAACCCAAGCTCCCAACCAAAGTGAATGAATGTGCCTATTTTTCTACCACCCTGTAAATGTTATATATAGTCAATCTTTTTCTCTCGCCAGTCTGTTGTAATCGTTGTTTAGATTTGCAGTTCTTAAGTTACATTACGTTAAGTTAAGCTCTTGTTTGTTGTTGTTTTTTGGCCACTTATATTCTTTCAGTGAATTGTCTTTTCATGTTCTTTGCTCATTTTTGTATTGGATTGTTTATCTTGCTGAAGATATCGTGATAAATTAATTATCATTGGTATCATAATTGATAAAAACCGTGTTCTTGTATGAGACATTTTAATCTTTTTGTGTGCTTCTTCTTCTGTTTAAATAACTTTGTTCTGTTATCCAACTAGGGTTTAAGTTTGTTATATTTGTGGGGATGTAAATGGCGGGGGTTTTGCGTGGGAGGAGCTATTAAGTAGTGAAAACCCTGAATGCTTCTCTGCCCTTACTGGAGAGGGGATATCAAGAGGGGGACTCCTGAATTGTTTTCTGGTCCTGCATGCAATGGAATTAAATGAAGGTCTCAGAAGAGTAATTGAAACGCTCTTTCCTCTCATTCATTCCTGTTCTGCTCCTGCATATCTTTCAGGCCCTTTCTTCAAATAAGTTTCTTGCACTTGCTATTAAAAATATTTACAACAATCTTAGACTCAAAGCATCAAACATTTAAACTGAAAACATTTAAATTAAAGTCCTTTGGGATTCTGTTTTCAACTCTAGTCAAGACAGATCCATTTCCTTCCAGAATCCTGGGTGGTGATCATCCTGACCAACATGCCTGGCTTGCTATAAGGAATCACTAATGATTGGAAAGCCTGGGGCATATACAAAGCTCTCTATAAGTAATAATTACTGTTATTGTTCTCTGACATCCTTAAATTTCAAACTGAATTCCTACAGCTAATGCAGTACAAGGGGAAATTAAAGCTCTTGTGACATCATACCCATAATAAAGAGGAGTCGCTGGCCAGTGATGCTCATTTGTTTTCGTGAGGACTTTGAGAGAGGATCATATCATCATTTTGGATGGAGAGGTGAAAAATCGGGGGGTTGTCACTTTGGAATTGATGAAGAGTTTTTCATATCATAGTAGGTCAGAAATCCCTCACTGGGGATCCCTTCTTTTGTTGAGAACAAAGGCCTCTGGTTGCACTCTGACAGCATTTGGGCCGTAAGTTCTAGAGGTAGTTCTGGACTCCACTTCTCCACTCCACTTCTTATTCTCTCTTGAGAAAAATCTGAAGACTGGTCCCATCCAGAACCTCGATGGGGGCTCGAACCTGCTGTGGTTGTGGCTGTGGCAGGTGCAATGGGTGTGCTAATAATCGCAGCAGGAGCATTGAGTATCGGAATAGGTATCCTGACTCCCGGAATAGATGTGAAAATACCAGAAACAGGGACTATGACCGGGATCTTGAGGTAAGTCCTTACTGAGGGAATCCTTCTGGGTCACTGACTTGTCCAATGTGTCTTTTATAATGTTTGAGAATGAGGTTTGTGATTGTGAATCAGTATCTATTACTATCATGCAGGGCTAATGCCATTCTAGTTTCATATATTTGCAGGTATCCTGGGTGCTATTCATTAACATATTCACTTAGATACCTTTTATTTTTTTCTGGGTGTTAAATGGTGATCTTGCAATTGGTTAGAGCTTAACCAGCAAAGTAAATGCCTGTGAAGGTAGCTCCTGCTGGGGACTGTTCTCTGAGACTTAGTTGTCTCTTCTCTAGGCTTTTCAGAACTTCAATGATGGGAAGGAACCAAGCTACTTTATTCTCTCTCAAAAGCTGCTTTGCTTTGGGCTGGGCTTATTTGCAGTATGCCAAGTTCTTATTTGAATCAGATGTTAATAAATCACATAAAGGTGCTTTAAGAAGTAGAATGATTAGCTTAAGATTCCAGATCACCAGCTCAGAATTGCCTTTTGTCTACCTGCTTTGACAGATGATGTTGCCATAAGATTGAGAGGTGAATCAAGGCCAACCTTGATGGTTACTTGTTATCCCCAGTCCCTGTTTGTAAAAGTCAGTGTGCTGTTTTAGTATTAAATCTGTTGTGTTACTTTGTAAAATGTGGGGTGGCCGTCCCTACCAACCTGTGCTCACCTTTGATGCTTATTTATCCCTCTCTTGTTCACCTATGATATATATTTGTTTTGTTTTCACATGATGGCTTTGAAGCTTTTGGAATGGAATGTGCAGAATGTATATGTCAGACGAGTTTTGTAGTGTGCTCTAAGAAAAGCATGCCCCACACACTTCTAATCTATTGTTTTTCTCCAGGGTACTGATTACACTAAAACCCATAATTTAATGAAATAGGTATTAGATTTAAATATATATGTGTGTGTGTTTGTGTGAGATATATATATATATATATATATATATCTCATATATATATATATCTCATATATATATCATATATATATGGTATATATGAGATATACATGAGATATATATATATCTCATATATATCTCATATATATCATATATATGTATATATGAGATATACATGAGATATATATGAGATATATGTGTATATATATATATATATATATATATATATATATATATGAGAGAGGGAGAGAGAGAGACAGGTACATAGATAGATATGTTTGTGTGTTACACACATATACTTTTGAAGAATATTTAAATGCTGAAGTGACAGTCCAAAGTAGAGTAAAACAGGGGCACCTGGGTGGCTCATTTGGTTAACTGTCTGACTTCAACTCAGGTCACGATCTCGTAGTTCGTGAGTTCGAGCCCCATGTCGGGCTCTGTGCTGACAGCTCAGAGCCTGGAGCCTGCTTCATATTCTGTGTCTCCCTCTCTCTCTGCCCCTCCCCTGCTCACACACACACACACACACACACACTCTCTCTCTCTCTCTCTCTCAAAAATAAATAAAAATTTAAAAAATAATAATCAAAAGAAAGTAGAGTAAAACATTTGAAGTTGGCAGTTTGCTGACCACATCACTCAGATGGACCCTCATAGCTGTTTCTTATTTCAAGACTAGAGGGAAGGGACTAGTATATTAATTATTCTGTGTTTATTCCCATGTCTATTGATTTTACTGTTATTTCTTCTTTGAAAAGCTTTGGTTTCTCTCTGCTATTGCACCTGATGACTTTCTCTTTTGGAAGTCAAAAACCATGTATAGAAAGGTCAAAAATTCACTGTGCATAGATTTATGTCCTTTGCTAATTACTAATCAGTAATGATCAGCTACCAGGGAATATTTTTAATGACTTCTAACCAGCATCATGGAAGAACATAGGGAAAAACAAAGAGTTGTGAGTGGAGGACAAACAGATAATGCTACCTTATATGCTTAGAGTACTTAGGTACCATGTGATTCTGAGAGATCTCTGTGATTATGGCAAAAAAAAAAAAAAAAAGGAATCTCTCCAAGGCAACTGGCATCGTCATGTTGTATCATCGAACCTAATTGCCTGCTGACTTAGGATGAAGGTCTTAGAAACCTGAACATACAATTCACCATGATGGTCCAAATAAGAACCCTAAATAATGAGGACATTTTCACCATTTGATTTTGTTTTATTAGAATCTTAAAATGAAGAATGGCTAACTTAGAGAATGAGGGAAATAGGGGCTGTTTTTGGCATTGATGCTAAAACTCACTTAAAGCATCCCCCTGTTCGTGGTGGTATCATTCAAACCAGCACAGGGGACTTTGCCCTGTGAGTTCTCTCATAACATTTGCCTAAAATGACTAGACAGAATATCAGAATACTTCTAGGAAGTATTAACTTCTATGAGTTTAGCAACTAAGTGAAGTTCCACCAAACGATACATGTTAATTCAAAATATTGAATTTTTTCCTGGTATTTTATAAAATGATAAATGTTATATGTTATAACAATGATAAATGCCTTTAAAAAACCCCTCTTTGATTTTCTGTTTTATTTTATTTTTTTTAAATGTTTATTTTTGAGAGAAAAAGAGACAGACAGACAGACAGTGTGAGCGGGGGAGGGGCAGAGAGAGAAGGAGACACACACTCCAAAGCAAGCTCCGGGCTCTGAGCTGTCAGTACAGAGCCCAATGCAGGACTTGAACTCACAGACTGTGAGATCGTGACCTGAGCCAAACTTGGACACTTAACCAACTGAGCTACCCAGGTGCCCCTGATTTTTTATTTTAAAACTGTAATAGTTTGAACTGGCTATGGTAATCTATTAAGTATCTGTGAATGTAAAAAATTATGCCTGATCAACATCCATCCATCTCTAAAACTGATTAAATAGTATCTTATTTGTGAAGTTTCCCTGAATTCTCAGCTGATATTGTCTGACATCTCTCATGTCCTCATCGAATTTTGTAATATCCCAAGTAATTTTCAGAAACATATCTCTTCTTCACTAGCCCTCCTGGGCAGGGCATTCCCCTCTCATTTACACCTAATGCGGTGTCTGGCATATAAAAGACACTCAATACACAGAAATGCAATGACCAGGAAAGTGAATTAGACAGCCCTGAATGTAGCCAAAAGACCAGAGCTCTGACTCCAGCCCTTCTTTAGGCCAGCTGCATTAGCTTCAGTAGGTTGTTATGCTTCCTGGGCACCAGCTTTTATATTTGTAAATTAGGTGACGGGTGCTGGATTAGATAGTGCTCTGCACAACCCTAGGGATCCTCTGAGGTGCCTCAGGGGGTGCAACAGGGAGAAAGGATGGATGGAAAGGTAGATGGGAGATGAACTCAGGCTTGCAAGATTCATGCCATGTCCTCACTCAGGGAAGTTCCCTTATATCTGTTTTCTATATATGGCTGAATCTCTGTACAATTTCTTTTGAATCAAATGTTTTACCCCTGGAAAAATCATAACAATTTGACTAGATTACATATCATGTTCTTCCGCCTCTAGTATCTGTCATTTTATGTAACAATTTTATTAACTCATCTCATCATACTGCCTTTTATTTATTTTTTAAGTTTATTTATTTTGAGAGAGAAAGAGAGAGAGCATGCTCCCATGAGGGAGGGACAGAGAGAGAGGGAGAAAAAGAATCCCAATGTCCATGCTGTCAGCACAGAGCCCAGTGCAAAACTCTATGTGGGGCTCCATGTGGAGCTCAAACCAATGAACCATGAGATCATGACCTGAGCAGAAACCAAGAGTCAAAAGCTTAACTGACTGAGCCACCCAAGTGCCCCTCATATTGCCTTTTAAAACAACTTTACATCACATTGACCTCATTAACTCCTTATTTATATGCCCCCCATACAGATCTTTTCTGCTCTGTATTTTACCTAGCCCAACTTGTCTATTATATCTTGTAGCTACTTTTTAAAACAGAATAAGCTGCTTGTCGATACTGTTGTTTTCTGTAGTTTATAGAATCACTCTTTTTTTAAGTTTTTTTTTTATTTAAGTAATCTCTGTGCCCAACATGGGGCTCAAACTCATGACCCCAAATTCAAGAGTCACATGCTCTTCCAACTGAGCCAGCTAGGTCCCTTGTACTTAAAATTTTTTTTAATGATATTTGAGATAGCAAATATTTTCAAGTTTGTGAGTAAATATTCACTGACTGTTACCCCAAGTACTAAATGGAACAGCTATTTTCACAGCATAATTAGTAATGAAAGAATTAATAGGTAGATTACAGGAGGAAACAAGCACTAGAAGGTCAAAGTATACAAAATCAAGAAAGAGATTCAATACCCATGTACTCAGTATTCATTCAGAGCTCACTAAATTCCCTAGTACTTCTGCAATTTTAATGTTAACATTCTGCCAGTGGCTTAAGCTTTGTTCCTTATGTTTGATACATATGCTATTTACTTATTCATTTCATGCTTGTTAATGAGGTACCTTGGGAGTTTCTCCTTACAGTGAAAATGGAAGGGAATGAAAAAGGAATTGTTGGGAGTACCCAACTAACTCAGTCACAAACTGCCAACAACTTACCCTAAAACAAGCCTAAAAGGAATGACAAATTTTATTTAAGACAAAAAAATAAAATACAGTATGTCAGTTACATTTGCTATCAAGTTGTTCTATCTTACAATTAGGAAAGGCATCAGAATTAAGGTGGTAGTTGATCTCATAAGAAGATAAATCAAAGTACCATGTGTTTGGTTAGAATGGTACAGAAAGGAACCTTAGGAAGTAGAACTTTATTCAGGAATAAATGTGGAGTGGGGCCCAATCTTTTTCTTTTCAAAGTTTATTTATTTATTTTGAGGAGGGGAGGGTGCAGAGAGAGAGAATCCCAAGTAGGCTCCACACTGTCATAGTGTGGAGTGACAGTGTGGAGCCCCATATGGGGCTTGAACTCACAAACTGTGAGATCATGACCTGAGCTAAAACCAAGAGTCAGACGCTTAACTGATGGAGCCACCAGGTGCCCTGGGGCCAATCTTTAAATATAGACAGAGAAAGTGCTATAAGTTCTTGAGCAAAGAAGCATTCATGATGAATGAAATATTTCAGAGGTAGTGTCATTGATATTCCTGGTGTGATGGAAAGGTGGGGTTTAAGGATCACAGATGGAGACTAGAATCTCAGAAACTGCCCAAAAGGCTGTTAAACCAGCATAGGCTTGCATTAAGATAGAGGCTGTTGAATGGGCTGAGGTCAAGAGATTTGATGACAGAAAATATATAGGAGAAAAAGTGGATGGAACAAAAAGAATCTAAGGTTTTTAGTTTAGGAGGCTTTAAGAAATGATGTTTCTAGTAGAAAGTGAAATTCTTCAGAAAGGAAAACAGCTTGCAAGAAAAATGCATTGTTTCTTTTTAGAAAATGTTGACTTTGAAGTAGTAACTTGGAAACCAGTTAGAAAGTTTTAAAGTAACAGAAAAAACAGTATAGAGAAAATAGACCTGAGATAGTCTCAGAACAAATTAGAAACTCAAAACCTTCCACATTTTCTTTTAGTCTCTTTCTTTTCTTTCTTTCTTTCTTTCTTTCTTTCTTTCTTTCTTTCTTTCTTTCTTTCCTTCTCCCTTCCTCCCTTCCTCCCTTCCTCCCTTCCTCCCTTCCTCCCTTCCCTCCTTCCTTCTGTCCTTCCTTCCTTCCTTCCTTTTGTATATTGATATCTAAACTCATTTGTCAGCAAAATCTGATCTAAACTCTTATGAGGCAATTCATTGTCTTTAATTATCCCACTTGGCATGAATTGTCATACAGTTTTGCTGCACATATTAATGCATTATGGTATATATTTGCTTTTCCAAAATCTGAAGATTTTTACTTTTAAAATATTTCTAGCCCCGATAGGGGCTTTGTATAAGGGACTGTGGACCTGTAGTAAGTTTAGAGACAGAATGCCAGTGAGGGACTTTACAGAATCCTACATAACTGGGAGTCATCTGTAAGTGTTGAATAAACGATGAGAGATTTAATGAATGTTTAAACTTAAAAAGGGGGTGGGGAAGGTGGTAGAGCCTGGGTGGCTCAGTTGGTTAAGTGTCCAACTTCAGCTCAGGTCATGATCTCAGGGTTTGTGAGTTCAAGCGCCACATCAGGCTCTGTGCTGACAGCTCAAAGCCTGGAGCCTGCTTCAGATTCTGTGTCTCCCTCTTTCTCTGTCCCTCCCCTGCTCATGCTCTGTCTCTCTCTCTCTCTCCAAAATCAATAAACATCAAAAAAAAAAAAAACTTAAAAAGGGAAACATAAAGTTTGCACAAAGAGAAAGTAAAGGAGGGAAATCAAGAAATAGGTAAGTTGAAGCAGATAAAGGATTTAGCAAAAAGAAAGATATGGTTGAATCCATACAGTTCTTGAAGGTTATGGGAGTAGAGCGGTGTGGGCACTGGGAACTGGAGAGGGAGGCTGATGTTTATTTACAAGTTGAAGGAGAGGCAGAGACCAGAAAGGGGAATGTTGCAGACTCACAAAAGGGTAGCAGCACAGAGGGCAGGACTGCCCATCAAGATAGGACAAACTAGGCAGTTTTAGAAGCAGAGAAGAGAACAAAGGAGAAGAGATAATACTAAAAATGCTTCAGAATGAGGCAATCATTTCAGAGGGGCAAACTGGTTGACAAGCAGATTTTCAGACAAGTGGAGGGGAGAAGCTTTGGAAGGGAGCAGAGACACATCTTCCCAAACTAAGGAAGTATCCGAATGTGAAATTGACACAAGAAAAAACTCACACTGAGTTTTACTTTTTTTTGTAGAGAACAAAATAGTTACTACCTCCAGAAATGGGTCTGGGGAAAAAGTGATGATTGAGAAGAGGGTGGTTTGGGAGTGTGGAGAAGAGTTTGGAGTAGCCACTGACAAAGTGTGACAGGAAATCAACAGGGAAATGATGACTGTCAAAAGGGCCAGGATGACTTAAACATCATAACTCTACAGTCCACATGTGCATAAAGAAGTGTTTGGCCATGGCTCTTTTGCTGTTAAATGCAGTCTGAAATTTCCTAATCCACAAAAAAAGAATATTTTGATTCTCCCGGCAGACTTATAGATGCACACAACATGATCCTTTGTCATTAGCTTTCCCAAATAACAAGCTAGTAGTAACTCTCTCAGGGCTAACATCATAACTGCAAGTCTCCTCACTGGTCCCCTGGATCCGTCTCCTGTACTCTAATACCTACAAATCTCTCCGTACAGAGCACCAGAGTCATCTAAAAGGCATGAATCAGATCCTACTATGTCTTTGCTTGCAAATCTCCAATGACTTCCCATCACACTTGGAAGAGAGCTCTCCAGTGGTCAAGCGGGCTTACAGGCCTTTTGTGAACCATCTCCTGCCCCTGAGTAACTTAAATTCACCCTCTTGTTGTGCTCCAGCCACACTGGAGCAGCTACTTGGCTTGCAGGACTCTATCTTGCCTTGAGATTTTTTCTTTTAAGTTTATTTATGTATTTTGAGAGAGACAGAGCGCAAGCTGGGGAGGGGCAGAGAGAGGGAGAGACAATCGCAAGCAGGCTCTGTGCTGACAGCTCAGAGCCTGATGTGGGGCTTGAATCCATGAAGCCTTGAGATCATGACTTGAGCCAAAATCAAGAGTTGGACGTTTTACCAACTGAGCAACCCAGGCGCCCCTTGCCTTGAGCTTTTGACTCTCCCTGCTTATTTGTCCTGGAACACACTTCCCCCTGTACTCACGGGATGGTTCCATCTTGTCCTTCATAACTTAGTTTAAATGTCATCTCTGAAGAAAAGACATTCAGTTATGATCACCTCATCCTACATGAATTATCTGCATAGTTCATTTTACTATATTTTCCTGCTCCTCTCTTTGCTCATTTATTGTCTTTCTCCCTCACGATGTAAACAGAGATTTTTGTTTCTTGTTCACCACTGTATCCCTATTCCTAGCACAATGGCTGATATATACTAGGTGATCAATAAATGTTGAATGAATAGATAAATTTTTCTCTGTACCCTTTTCAACTTAATTTCCTTAGTTATTTTATTTCCCAATGTCTGCTTAATGCTTAGTAGGTATTCTGCAGCTCAATTTCCTTAATTTGATTTGATTTATTAATTTTAATTTGACACAGTAAGTACAGCACATTGTGTCTCTTTCCTACAATTTGTAACTGTTGGGATTAATATCCCTGTGATGTTTCCTAGGCAGCTGAGTCCAAAACATGTTTTGTTCCCTTGTTATACAGCCTTCTCATCCACTGCCCCAATTAATGGCATTAAAAGAAAAAAAAAATAACCCAATCTTTCTTTATAGCTATTTAATGTACAGAAAGTCAATACTTTTGATCAGGAACCAGTTTGGTAGCAAACAGCTTTGGCAACTCTGCCTCACAGCCCCCAGAGTCTACCCATGCAGGGGCAGCAAGCCCTCGCTTGTGCTGACGGGGGAGGACACAGCCCCTCTGTGGAGCACTTAGGCTGCCAGGCTACTCCTGGACTTCTCCTCGGTGACAGGGAGCTTCAGTCTGTCCAGCAACAGCCTGGTAAACACAACTCTCTGTAACACACCCAGGGAAATTGAACTGATTGCTAGCCAGCCACAGGTAAGGAGTTAAATAAGAAATAGAAATAAAATAATTCTGCACTATTACAAAGATGAATCTAGGAGCAGAAAACCAAAAATCAAGGATATTGTCATAAAATGAAATAGGGTGGATCTACATAGACCACCTTTCTTAAAGTAATTGATGGCAGCTTTGCTGGGCTCTCACACAGTATAATTAACATGTGTCACTCCTAAAAGAACATATTACCTGCCTATACTATGAAGCCTCCTTCTATTTAGCACTGTGCAATCATTAATTAGCTCATGCACGAGTCCCTGAGTTGGTGTCATTATCTCTGCTTTGCAAACAAGGAAAAGCAAGGGTGTTGGTGCTTAGACTCCAAACAGTGTGTTGCTGGGCTCAATAAAGAACCTTGGGGGACAACTGGGTGGCTCAATTGGTTAAGCATCCAACTTCAGCTCAAGTCAGGATCTCGCAGTTTGCTGGTTCGAGCCCTGAGTTGGGCTCTGCGCTGACAGCTCAGAGCCTGGAGCCTTCTTTGGATTCTGTATCTCCCTCTCTCTATGCCCCTCCCCCACTCATGCTCTGTCTCTCTCTCAAAAATAAATAAAACATTTAAAAATTTTTTTTAAAAAAAGAATCTTGGAATTCCTCATTCTCAGACTGAACTTGGGTTTCTGCATGGTGGAATCAATATACTGTACTACTGAAGACAGCCAAATGGAAATGCCCCAGATACATGTTTTTCTTGCAGTATTTTGGTTCCATCATTGTGGTTTTTCACATGAAAGGACACTACTCTCTCCTGGCATGGTTGAAGGCTGGATGAGAGGGACTAGCAAGAAAGGGGGGGGGGGGTATGGCATGGTGACGTGGAAGGAAAATGCATCATGTGATTTCTGGTCTTTAGAGAGAAGTTACCTGAACCTTTCCTTCTTAAGGAAGTCTATGAAGTCTGAAAGATACATTGGTAGTCAGGGAGCAGGGCTAATCCTGCAACTTGGCCTCCCCTTCCTAAGTTTCTGGTAAATCCTATAAACAAAGAGCAGACAAATCTTGTCCTTAAAGGAAGTATCATCCTAACACCAGGAATGACAGAATGTCAGTGTGTGGGTCTTCTTTGCAGGCATTTTATAGGTACCTGCCTTGTCTGCTGATAGGTAATGCTAGCCTGGTTTCTTTCTTGTTGTTGTTGTTTAATGTTTATTTGCTTGTTCATTCTGAGAGAGAGAGAGAGAGCACGCGCACAGGGGAGGGACAGAGAGACGGAGAGAGAGAATCCCAAGCAGACTCTGCACTATCAGCACGGAACTCAACTTGGGGTTCCATCCCATGAGCTGTGAGATCATGACCTCAGCTGAAATCAAGAGTTGGACACTTAACCAACTGAGCCACCCAGGTGGACCCTGGTTTCTGCTTTCATACTTCTACAGGATCATATCTATTTTAGTCTTCTGTAGAAATTATTCAAAGGAACCAAGAAGCTTTTGTGCACCAGATCAGTAAAGAATTAATTTCAGGAACATCACACCCAATAAGAGTCATCTTGGGGAAGTGCTTGGCACAATCTCTTGAATGCAAATTATTATCCCAAGAAGTCTACAGCACTAATAGCCAGGTGACGTGTGGGGTGTGTGGGGTGTCTCAGCAGGAAGTGAGGAGGCAGCCTCTGGGTGATTTCAGTTTTCCAAGCTTCTCCCCTTCCCAAAGCATGTTTTATCCCTAGAGTGCCCTGCTTATGCCAGACACTAAAAATAGAGAGTCCTGTTGATTTGCAGACATTAGGCAAAAAGGATAGAAATAAAAAATACATAATAGACAATAGAATAGATAAAAAGGAATTTTCACCCCCTGTCTCTGATCTTTGGTTAAATTTAGGGAGAGAAGTTTAATAGTAAGTGTCAAAACATTTTTTTTTTTTAATTCAGTAAGCTTTGTGCCTAATATGGGGCTAGAACTCACAACCTGAAGATCAAGAATCCCATGCTCTACTGACTGAGCCAGCCAGGCATCCCAAACATTTCTTTCAACAGATTGAGCTGACCAATAAAAAATTCACTGATTCAGGATATTTTAAAGCAAACATATTTACTCTGAACCTAGGCATATCGACATGGCTTAGCTTCTCTTTTGTAGGGGGAGAAAAATAGCATAGTACTCTATGAAAATTTTTGTGGATATAAGCTGATACCTACTTTACATTTTTAATCAGAAATGGAATTTGAAGGAAAAAATTCTTTCATGTAATATTTTCCTTCACTGAATTACTAGGGTAAGAATAGGTTTTGTTGAATTTCTGTTTAAGTTAAATCAGACTCTCATGAACACAAAATGTATGTTTTGTGGAAATATAAATTACTTAGATATTTTGGGGAACTGGATGTCTAGAGCTGAACTGCAATACTAGGATGTCTGGATCCTTGGGGAATAAGTTGTTCTAGACAACTGACTTTTATAGATAACTTAGTGTCTATCTTTGTAGGTTAGAAACTTAAAATTTTTTACTGCTTTGAATAAAAACTAAAGCTACGTTTATTTTTGTTTTTTTCTTAAACAGAATATACTAAACATTACTTAGACTTTTCTTGATAAAGAATGATTATTATAGGGGTGCCTGGGTGGCTCAGTCGGTTTAGTGTCTGACTTCGGCTCAGGTCATGATCTCGCGGTTTGTGAGTTCAAGCCCCGCATCGGGCTCTGTGCTGACAGCTGGGAGCCTGGAGCCTGCTTCAGATTCTGTGTCTCCCTCTCTCTCTGCCCCTCCCATGCTCATGCTCTGTCTCTCTCTGTCTCAAAAATAAATAAACGTTAAAAAAACTTTTTAAAAGAATGATTATTATGGATAACAGCTTTTTTATGGATATACAGTAATGTTCTCAGAACGTATTGAAGTGTATGCTCTATCTGCAATTGCAGTAAATTTTCATTTCTGTGTTATTTAAAATTTTTTTTCAACGTTTATTTATTTTTGGGACAGAGAGAGACAGAGCATGAACGGGCGAGGGGCAGAGAGAGAGGGAGACACAGAATCGGAAACAGGCTCCAGGCTCCGAGCCATCAGCCCAGAGCCCGACGCGGGGCTCAAACTCACGGACTGCGAGATCATGACCTGGCTGAAGTCGGATGCTTAACCGACTGCGCCACCCAGGCGCCCCTCATTTCTGTGTTATTTTAAATAGTTTTGTCTAGATGTTTCCTTCTTGTTATAATTTCTTTTGTCGCTGTGTACTTTAAAAAAAAAAGTCCTTTAAAATGTTTTAACTGTGGAGTGCCTTGTGGTTCAGTTGGTTAAGTGTCCAACTCTTGATTTCGGCTCAGGTCGTGATCTCACAATTTGTGAGTTTGAGCTCCACATTAGGCTCTGTCTGTGCTGACATCGTGGAGCCTGCTTGGAATTCTCTCTCTCTCTCTCTCTCTCTCTCTCTCTCTCTCTCTGCCCCTCCCCTATTCTCACTCTCTCTCTCTCAAACAAATAAACATTTATTAAAAAACAAAATGTTCATAGTGTTTCAATTAGATATGTGTTTGGAAATTAGCTAGCAATGCTCATAATGTTGTGTAAGAGAAGACTAAATGGGCTTGAAGTGAGGCCAAAAGTGCCTTCTCCAACCTTAACTGTTGTATTAACAAAAGTTTTTCTTGTTATATGAATTTAAAAACATATTCAAAAGTAGAGAGAATATCATAATGGATCACCACACCATTCCACTTCTATGTATACATCATCCAGTTTCAACATTTACCATTCTCTGGGCCACCTTGTTCCCTTCATACCTCCCCTACCATCCCACAGCTGGATTAAAAGCCAATCCCCAAATCAGTATGAATCCCAACATCATGTTTAGCTTAAAATAGATACAAATGGTTACATATAGAAATATTTAGATATATCTGTATATATACTGGTTAGTATACATATTTATTTCCTTGCTCTGTCATCTCAGAGGGCCTAGAATCAATGATACCCCAGTAGTAACAAACACACCTAGAACCCAGATCTTGGTTTCTAATGCCATTCTCCAATAAAATGTACCATGGCTCCTTAGAAAAATTGCTGTTTGTACAACTGGAGCCCAAAATATACAAGATGAGCCTGGAGTGTCTTGTAGTGCCAGAATGTAAAAAGTGCCAAACACACACACACACACACACACACACACACACACACACACACACTGATAGAGATATGTGAAACGGACATAGGAGCCAGCTGAAAGAGCTCCCAGTAGCTCAAACTGGAACAATTTGAGCAAGAAAATAAATAAGTATTGTATCAGAACTCAAAGTACAGAGTAAATATTTTTGAGTCTACATTCAAGGGTATTGGACAGAAATAAATAATTGAACGAGTGAATAAATGAATGAATGAATAAATAAAGGAGAAGAGATGAATCTCCCACGCAGAAGATTGGTTTTATTCTCATGGTGTCACTTAACACTTTCCTCCATCCCTACTACTTCACAGTAAATAATAATTCAGTAATTAAAACTTGATTAGATCAATTTTGCAGAAATATTTCACAGGCGATGTTTTATATATACTATTGAATTATATCACAGGTGATCTTTCTTTTTCCATGATGTACAGATTGGTGTCATCATCCTGATCCATCTTTTGCAAAGCCTTTTGCCAAACAGTCTTAGCAGCCATTGATGACGATTGCCTAGATCTATCAACTCATTTCATCCACATTTATTGGCTGGGATTTTTCTTTTTTCTTTTTGAATGTTTTTATTTATTTTTGAGACAGAGAGAGACAGCATGAGCGGGGGAGAGGCAGAGAGAGAGGGAGAAACAGAATCTGAAGCAGGCTCCAGGCTCTGAGCTGTCAGCACAGAGCCCGACACGGGGCTCGAGCTCATGGACTGTGAGATCATGACCTGAGCAGAAGTCGGACGCTTAACCGACTGAGCCACCCAGGCGCCCCTTGCTGGCATTTTTCTAAAACAACTTTCCCACATCAACTATTTTGTTGTTCTGAGAAACAGTTCATAAGAAAGGCAGGATAGGGGCACCTGGGTGGCTCACCCAGTTAAGCGTCTGACTTGGTTTCAGCGTAGGTCATGATCTCACTGTTCATGAGATAGAGACCTGCATTGGGGCTGACAGTGGGGAGCCTGCTTGAGATTCTGTTTCTTCCTCTCTTTCTGCCCCTCCCCTGTTCACTCTGTCCCTCTCTCAAAATAAATAAACTTAATTTAGAAAAGGCAGAATAAATGCTTGATTTTTCCCTCTTTATTTACCAGTTTTCAGATAATGATTTGTTGCTTTTTAGAAACTTCCAAATGTGGCCTGTTAGTTGTCTGCTGTCTGTGCTGTGATTTCAACTATATAGTAATTATTAAGGGAAAAGAAAAAGCTAAAAACACTGACTTATTAGGCTTATAAGACACTGGTGGACTTTTTATCATTGAAAGTGTAGATTTGTAATATGGTTAAGCAAGTCACTTCCAGAAGAGGGAAGTAGCAGGAAGAGAATTCCATTTCCAGCAAGGGTGATTGTCACTGGCAGATTTAAAGCACAAGCAAGAGAGAAGAAAGAAAGAGAAAACCAGGTGATATATACAGCAGAAGTGAATAAAAGAGGGAAAAACAGAAAGGGGGAGGAGATGAACACTGGAGAGAATGTCCTTAGCAAATATTCTGTGCTCCAGTAACGCTGGATTGCTGACCTAGACGATCTCTGGCTTGCCATCTCTTTCTTGAATTCCTTATGTAATCTGAGAGCTAACTATAAATTAGCAGAATAAGATTGAACCCTCTTTCTTGACTTGTTCCCTTTACTTATCTAGTATATAAGATGATCTTTTGGACATATAATTTCAAAACACGTGTTGGTCTGTTGTAATCTTATGCACCAACCAGGAAATAGACCTGTCCAAATAAACTGAGATAAACATGTATTTGCTTTTTCACTGAGGCATCCAATTCATGAGAAGTTTACACATGATTCTATCTTGATAAGAAGAGCTTAGAAAAGATACACAATGTGATATACATTTGCCAAACTACACCATGACTCAGAAGCTAATTTGGAGGGTTGAAAAACCCAGAAGAAACTATCTTGCTGCTCATTATGGTATGCTCATCTGTGGTAATTTTTTAAAAAGGATATGTTCATATATTATCAAGTGTGGCTGTTATACCTTTGCCAATGAGTTTTAGTATAAACTGTCTTGCTATTAAACTATTGGTATGTTACTAGGAATAATTAATACTGTATAGTAATATGCAGATTTTTATAATTGTACTGTGATTCTCTTTTTATGTGCTTTTACATTTAAGAAGATAAAACTTTAAAAATTTTTGACTGATTTTTTTAAGTCATGAGCATTTTTACTTTTTATCTGGTATTTTGAATGAAGCTAAAAAATTCTGAATGATTTATGTTAAGAAGTAAAAAAAAAAAGAGTAGATTTAGAATCTCCCCTTGACTTGGGCCTTTATTTTTATTTTTTTTTTAACATTTATTTATTTTTTGAGAGACCGGGAGAACCGAGTATGAGTTGGGGAGGGGCAGAGAGAGAGAGGGAGACACAGAATCTGAAGTAGGCTCCAGGCTCTGAGAGCCCAATGGGGTGCGGGAGGAGTTGAACTCAAACTGTGAGATCATGACCTTAGCTGAAATTGGACGCTTAACTCATAGACCCACTGAGCCACCCTGGCACTCCAAGAGGACCCTCTTTAAAAAGGACCTGTTCTTTGCTCTTTGCCTATCCTGGAGGGCAGGCCCTGCTGCCAGGGTGTGTATTTCCAGGCCTGACAGGTGTCAGGGAGTATGTGCAGAGCTTGGATGTATGCACTGTCCACTGGCGGACATGGGAGCCACTCATAGTGTAGAATGGAGACAGGGGAGGGAAGAGTAGGAGGCAAACCTGGGCTTCAGGTCATTTTGAAGGTGTATTTTTAAAAGCAAGAAATTAGAATATACTTTGACAGTTCATTAGCTTCACTTATAACTTTAAAACATTTTAATACATTAAATACATTTAAATTTATGACCCTCCATTTATATTCTTGTTCCCCTTTTGCCACCAATGTTGGGGCAAACTTGGGTAGGTTTTTAAAACAAAACAAAAAAGATTGAACTCATCTGTTCTTATGTTCTTAATTCTGTTAACCTATTAAATGCTCGAACAGGTATCATTGAATTCATCCATGAATTATAGGTAAATGGCTCTACCTAAAGATATAGTCCATAGTTTTTAGGTTTTTAGAATAAGTATATAAAATCATCCCAAATGTTTTAAATTGCCAGCTTTTCAAGGAGAATATTGGGGGAGAAGGAAGAAAGTGGAAAAAGCAATTGACTCTCAGCTATTGATATTTACTCAGATGTGTTTAAGGCATAGAGAAAATGTTTTTAGTCTGAAAATTGTTCCCTGATCTAAAGGAGCTTATAAACTGGATGGGAAGCAAGAGAAACGTACGTGGAAAAATGAAAATAAAACAGAGCAGCAAATATGAAATCGGTGTTACCAGTAATAAATGCTTTCAGAGGATTTCAGGAAGCTTGGGTAGTCAGGGAGGCCTCCAGGCTGGGCCTTGCCTTGTGACTCAGAAGCGTATCGGTGCAGGTAGATGAGGTGATATCCTGGGTGGGAAAAGCCACGCAGGCAGAAGTAGAGATGGGTAAGCACCATGTATATTTGGGAAACTGGAACATACTAATTTGGTTAGAGTGGATGGCTTGTGTTGGTACACAAAGGCAGAGGGATTTGAAAGGTATATGGTGCTGTCTGTTTAGGGCTCTGAAAGTTTGGGCTTTAGCCTGAAGACAATAGATAGTTGCTGAAGGTTTTTGACATACAGATAGTAAGATGAAATCTGTGATTTCAATAAACAAATTACTGTGTTCAGATGGACTGGCAGAGGGAGACAAGAGGCAGGCAGACCATAGAGGTCCTGGGCTCATGGACCCAAGAAGAGGACAAGGGTCTGGCATTTTGCAAAAAGACGTGTTTTCTATCACAGAACTTAAAACATTTCCTTATGGTTTTCAGATATATCACCAACAATTTCCACTGGGAATAAGTGATTGCTGATGAAATATAATGGAATAAACAAAATGAGTACCCATGTACATAGGATACTCACCACACTCATGTTTTATGTCCTTCTAGTGTTTTCACATGTTTACCTGTCTGCTTCTCTAAATGAAGAAAGGGCAAACACCACCTAACTTGTGTTCGAAGTAGATCAAGGACATTTGCAAAATTCAACCAGTGGAATATAATTATGCTAACCTTGTTTGTACAGAGCATAGGAAAGTGTCTTTAGCCCCCAAGTAATGAGAACATGTTACTTTTTATATATAAAACTGTCACATGGGGTGGGGCAAGCAGCCTGGTAAAGTGGAGAAAGACATTGGACCTTGGAAAGTCTGTGAGCTTGTTCTCATCATATTCCTTCCATGGAATGGCTCTAGCCCTGGGGCAATTCATTTATCCATCTTGGACAGCCTCACTTAAGGAGATTAAATTCTATAAACTCCAAGGCCCTTTCCAACTCTAATGTTCTATAATTATGTAAGTTACATCTAACACCAAAAGATTTTGTAAAATGAATTTTTTTTATGTTTACTTATGTATTTTTTAGGCAGAGAGAATGTGAGTGGGGAAGGGGCAGAAAGAGAAGGAGGCAGAGAATCCCAAGCAGACATCGCACTGTCAGCACAGAGCCTGATGTGGGGCTTGAACTCATGAACTGTGAGATTCTGACCTGAGCCGAAACCAAGAGTTGGTCCCTTAATCAACTGAGCCACTCAGGTGCCCCTCATAAAATGAATTTCTAATGCACTTTGAATTGGACTCTCTGGTGGAGTTTCCTGGTGGCTCTGACACCAACCAATGACTCAGCTATGGATTTATCTATGATTAATTTTTGGGAAAGTTGAGGCAGGCGGAGATTTTTTTTAAAGTGCTGATTGTGTACCAAGGTTATCAGATTTTTTATTATGTAAAATTATATCCCCCATCCCCCACTGAATCACTATTAAAAATGGGTTATCTTGTAGATGTAATTAAATGGATAATATTCCTTCTGTGAACTTTTCAGGGACTGCTCATGAGGGACATGAAGTGAGGGCAGTGCCCTATGTAGAACCACAAGCACCTTTGCAAAAGCTGACAGTGTGGTGAATTGATTAAAAGAGTACATTCTGGAATCAGTTCAACTTGGGTTCAAATCCAAGCTCTGCCGCTTGTACCTGTATGATCTTGGGCAAGTTACTACTTGTTTTGTGGTTCAATTTACCCATCTGCCTCGTTGGGTTATGGGGATGAAGGGAGTTTGTTACATGTGAAGTACTTAAACACCACTCACCACAAGAAAATTTGGTGAAGTAGCAGTAGTGTTTTATATTTGGTAAAGTATTATTATAATTATTATTGTTAGACAAGACAATATTTTATTTTTTATTTTTATTTTTTTAGCTGAAAACTTCTACTCTTTTTTTTTTTTTTTTTTTTTTTTTTTTTTTTTTACCATGGTAAGTGCCCTCTTTAAACTCCATCACTATTTTACCCATCCTCCCACCCACTTCTCTGGTAATCATCAGTTTGTTTTCTGTAGTTAAGAGCCTATTTCTTGGTTTCTCTCTCTCTCTTTTTTCCTTTTGCTTGTTTCTTTTGTTTTTTAAATTCCATATATGGGTGAGATCATATGGTATTTGTCTTTTCTGACTGACTTATTTTGCTTAGCATTATACTCTCTAGCTCTATCTATGTTGTTGCAAATGGCAATATTTTATTCTTTTTTATGGCTAAATAATATTCCATTGTATATATGTTGATATATATGTATACACACACACACACACACACACACACACACACACACCACATCTTCTTTATCCATTCATCTATTGGTGGACACTTGGGCTGCTTCCATAATTTGGCTAATGTAAATAATGCTGATAGAAACATCAGGGTGAATGTATCCCTTTGAATTAGTGTTTTCATATTCTTTGGGTAAATAGTAGTGCGATTACTGGGTTGAAGGATAGTTCTATTTTTAACTTTTTGAGGAACTTCCATACTGTTTTCCACAGTGGCTGCATCAGTTTGTGTTCCCACCAACAGTGCAGGAGGGTTCCTTTATCTCCACATCCTCTCCATCACTTATTGTTTGTTATGTTTTTGATTTTAGCCATTCTTTTAAAAAAATTTTTGATGTTTACTTATTTTTGAGAGAGAGAGAGACAGAGCGCAAGCAGGGGAGGGGCAGAGAGAAAGGGAGACACAGAATTCGAAGCAGGTTCCAGGTTCTGGGCTGTCAGCACAGAGCCCAACGTGGGGCTCGAACTCACAAACTGTGAGATCACGACCTGAGCTGAAGTCAGGTGCTTAACCAACTGAGCCACACAGGCGCCCCTAATTTTAGCCATTCTGACAGGTGTGAGGTGATATCTCATTGTAGTTTTGACTTGCATTTCCCTGATGATGAGTGATGTTGAACATCTTTTCATGTGTCTGTTGGCGACCCGTATGTCTTCTTTGGAGAAATGTCTGTTCATGTCTTCTGCCCATTTTTAAATTGGATTATTTGGGGGGGGGGGCAGTTATTGAGTTGTATCAGTTCTTTATATATTTTGGATACTAACCCTTTATCACATATGTCATTTGCAAATATTTTCTCCCATTCCATAAGTTGCCTTTTCGTTTTGTTGATTGTTTCCTTTGCTGTGCAGAAGCTTTTTATTTTAATAAAGTCCCAATAGTTTACTTTTGCTTTTGTTTCTTTTGACTCAGGAGACATATCTAGTAAGAAGTTGCTACAGCTGATGGATGTCAAACAGGTTACTGCCTATTTTCTCCTCTAGGATTTTGAAGGCTTCCTGTCTCACATTTAGGTCTTTCATCCATTTTTAATTTATTTTTGCATATGGTGTAAGAAAGTAGTCCAGTTCTTACATAAGTCTAATACTTAATTATGAGAGCCATAAAAGCAGAGCTACCAAATCTGAGTGAACTCAATGCCTGAGTAGTGTTGAGTAGTACTACTGAGAAGTAGCCAAATTTATTTTTACCAAATGCCTGAGGAGTGAGGGTCAAATTATAAACAGGCCAAGGCATTGGCCATCCTGGGAATCACATATAAGATATATGTCCAACAGAAGAGCCCCAGAGAAATCCACAAAGTCTCCTGGAGAGAAAGAAGCAGCTGTAAATATATGCTTACTCCAGAGAACACCTTCAGCCTAAGTGCCCCTTTTTGCCCCTGAATCCCCACTCCTTCTGGGCCTAACCCACAAAAAATGAATAGTGTGAACTGGAATTGAAGAGAAAAAAGGCAAAATTGGGGGAAAGGAGGAATGGAACAGAAATGACTGTGTCTCTCCCCCACTGCAGGGTGCCCACCTAAAACCCACCCAAGTGCTGGGCAAGGGGGAAAATATTCACTGAAGTGCAATTTAGAGTCTTGGTTATTACTTTGGGCTACACATTTTCATCACCAAAATAAAGCCTTTTTACTTTCTAAGAGTGAATGATAAATTCAAGGGGTGAAAAAAAAAAAACCCATAGAATGTGTTTAAAAGGAGAGTGATGACAAAGAATAAGATTGTTTTCTGCTTCCATATACTGAGCTCCACCAAAGTGTCACTAGGGTAAGAAACCTTCATCAAAATATAGAAAGTTGCACTGAGTTGGGGGTCCAGTTGGAGAGGGTTATCTGGACACGAGAAACACACAAATGATAAAAGAGGTGCTTCCTCAATTATAAGAGTAGAAAGTATGAGATCCACCCAGAACAAAGTGAAATCTGTGCCACATGTTATAGCAACTGCTATGCTGCCTTCTTGCTTTCTGAAAACGGAAAGAAGAAAAGAATGTGCAATCACAGAATAGGTATGAAATACTGTGAAGGATATACATGTTGGATTGGTGGAAATGATTTTCTTTTTTTTTTTTTTAATTTTTTTTTCAACATTTATTTATTTATTTTTGGGACAGAGAGAGACAGAGCATGAACAGGGGAGGGGCAGACACAGAATCGGAAACAGGCTCCAGGCTCCGAGCCATCAGCCCAGGCTCGAACCAGCGGGGCTCGAACTCACGGACCGCGAGATCGTGACCTGGCTGAAGTCGGACGCCCAACCGACTGCGCCACCCAGGCGCCCCGGTGGAAATGATTTTCAATTCAACTCTATGCTCTTGATGTTAAAGCCTTTGAGAATTGTGTTCATTCATTCATTCAAACAGTTACTGAGCATCAAGTATTACCTGGCAAGGTTTCTCTTGCCACGTGTTTATGTCTAATTAGAGGTGCATACCAATTAGGAAAAGTCTCCCTTAACGCTAAACTGGCAAAGGCATGGTCTCCTCAACCACAAAGGGTTCAAAAATAAAGCTGTGGTCAGTGTTCAGAGTAGAAGGTATGCGAAGGTTACGTGGGTCCTGTAAAAATGGTAGGTTTGGGATAGAAAATACATTGGATGTAAGCATACTTCACATTGATTTGTGCTCTGCCAAAAGTTGAATGGCCCTTAGCAGACCTGAGAGAGGCACTACCCAGACCTTCGGGCACTGTGTCACATGGCAATTACTTTTCACACAAGATTTTACAATTCAGCGTGTGCATCAGTCTCTAGATTGTAGCTGTCATCAGCCTCAGCCCAAACCACAGTTTAACTGGCTTTATTTGGTTACAAACATGATTGGAATTAAGGCTTGGAAGGAGAGATAAGATAGATCTAATCTTCTAACATAAAAGAAAACATACACACATTATTTTCTTTTTCATTTTTGTGCACCCTCATTATTGAGGAGCTCTTTCATGGTGTGCAGATCTAGCCTAGAAGGGCAGCATATAAAGGTTTATCTGAAATCTTCTAAACCTGCGGGAGGAGGAGGAGAGGAACCTATCGACACCCCTCAGCAGCTTGCCTCACACAGTGGACAGCCGCATCCCAGTGTAGGGACACAGGCCTAGCACTTGGGCCACTGACAGGCTCCTTGCCAGGGAGAATTGCTGTGCCCTCCTTTGCATAGGGACAGGCACTCTGTGGAGTTTCTCTTGCCCTAAGGGGAAGGAACCAGTGCCTTGGCACACCCTTTCCAAACGGTCCAGTGCCTGATCTGAATCAACTAAAGGGAGAATGAAAAGACCTTTTCACGGCTTGAATCCTTCAGATAGAAAAAAAACCCTTCACACCCACTTCTGATGAGCCCCATGAAAAATGGTTCCTTCTTAGCTGAGGAACAGAGAGAAACTTCCAGAAAACTTTGGCAGAAAACCATTCACCAATGGGGAAAGAGTCAAAGGAAAGAATGGGGCCACAAAAGACTCATTGTCCACATTTATCCCTCTTCTTTTCTTTTCTGGTTATTTGGTTGCAGCTCAGATCAACAGGGATGACTAAGAGTGAGATCTTTTGTAAGAGCATGAGAGCTTTGGATACAAGTAGTTCTGCCAGTAGCCTGGCAGCAAGCAACACGGTACACAGGGGCACCTTGTGGTACTGGGACCTTGGCATAGAGGGTGCTGTGGTGCAGTTAAGTGGAGAAGAATCCACGTTTTCACCTTCTGTTTTCTTTAGCATGTAAAAGTGGACCGTGAGTCTCAATATGAAATGCAGTTCCAGCCCCATTTATATCACTTAATAGATTTGCAAAACTGGCTGATTATTATAGCCTTGCTGAGCCTCAGTTTTCCCATTTATTAAACGGGACAATAATATTCACCTTTTAGGATGGTTGTGGGCATTAAGTATGATCAGGCTCCTCAGAAATTAAGAGAGGCCCAGATCGCTTCCATTTTAAAAACTCCTGATACCTTAAAGCAACAACAACAACAAAAATGAACAAATATCAAAAATAGGTATTAAAAATAATAAGTTCTAAATGTTTACTTTTAACAAAATAATATTCTTAGCATATCACAAATATAATTATGTAATTCGCAAGATAAGGACCTATACTAAAAAATGTCAGTTTGTATTTCGCAAGGTGTAATTTTTGTATTTTTTTTTAAGATGCAGTTTTATAAAAGACAGAAATTCCCATCATTGTCTCAATGTACCTGAGTCTTTAGCATCGCATAGAAATGCAGTACAGGTTGTATCTGAAGCCCCTCAGGAATGTGAGGCCTGGGCTGCATGCTCTCCTCTGGTTGGAGGCCTCAGGCTTTGCTATAGGAGGTTCATAGGAGGCATGCATGGACCTTGATTCCCGCCCTCCCCTCTTTCCATTTCCCTTTCTACAGCAGCCACTAGAACAAGGGTGAAAAGGACTCACGTGGGACTTTAATTGATTTGGTTTTGGCATTGTTCCAGAGCCCCATAACGTTTCTTCTTGCAACTTCAGATTTTTATTATTTTCATTACTTTCCTTGGGATGGTGCAATAAGGAGACTAGAAATGGTCTCACTTCGTGATTGTTCATCATCATTTTTAAAAAATTGAGAAATAATCACATACTATAAAATTCATTCTTTTAAAGTATACCATGGTTCCGTGCTTTTTAGTATATTTCCAAGCTGTACGTTAGTATTTTCCAGAACATTTTCATCACTGCAAAAAGAAACTCCATAGTCTCTCCCCATACCCTCTTTCCCCCAGTCCCTAGTAACCATTAATCTGCTTTCTGTCTCTCTGTGGATTTGCCCATTCTGGACATAAGATATAAATGGAATCATATACTGTATGTCTTGCTTCTTTCACTTTGCACAATGTTCTCAAGGTTCTACCATGTTGTGGCATGTATGAATGCTTCATTCCTTTCTATTGCCAAATAATGTTCCCTTATATGGATATGCCATATTTTATTTATCCATTTATCAGTTGATATACATTTGGGTGGTTTCCACTTTGGGGCTATTATGAATAGTGTTGCTATAAACATTGGTGTGCAAATTTTTCTGTGGATATGTGTTTCTAGTTCTCTTAGGTATATAACTAAGAGTGCAATTGTTGGGTCATATGTTCAACATTTTGAGAAACTACCAAACTGCTTTCCAGAGTGGCTGCAATTTTACAATCCCACCAATAATGTACTAGGGTTCTAATGAATCCATATCTGTACCAATACTTATTGTCATCATTTTGGTTATAGCCATTGTAGTGCAGGGAAGTGACATCTCATTATGGTTTTGATATGTGTTTTCATAATGACAGACGATGTTCAGCATCTTTTCACATGCTCATTTGCCATTTGTATATCCTCTTTGGATATACAAATGTCTATTCAATTGCTTTGCCCATTTTTAAATTGGGTTATTTGTATTTTATTGTTAAATTGTAAAAGTTCTGGGTACTAGATCCCTGTCAGGTATATGATTTTACAAATATTTTCTCTTATTCTGTGGGAGGTACCTTTTCACTTTCTTGATAGTGTTTTTAGAAGCGCAAAATTTTTGATGAAGTCCAATTTATCTTTTTTAAGTTTATTTATTTATTTTGAGAGAGAGCACGACAGAGCATGCATGTACAAGTGGGGGAGGGGCAGAGAGAGACGGGGGGGGGGGGGGGGGAGAGATAAAGAATCCCAAACAGGCTCTGAGCTATCAGTGAAGAAGCTGACTTGGGCTTTGAACTCAAAAACCATGAGATCATAACCTGAGCCGAAATCAAGAGTCAGATGTTTAACCGACTGAGCCACCCAGATACCCCCAATTTATCTTTTTTTTAATTTTTTGGTTGCTTGGAGTGAGATAAGGGTCATCACCCACCCCCCCTTTTTTTTTAACTTTTTATTTTTTGCTAGAAATACAGTCTGTGGCATGATGCCAAAGAAAACATAATTGCAGAACTGATGGCCAGGACTTAAATGAAGTACAAAACTCGTAAGGGCTGAGGTTCTCATTATGTTCAGTATGACAGGCAAAAGTGGTGCAGGCCATAGGAAGGCCTGGCTAACCCTATGACCAAGGTAGGATTGTTCACCTCAGCCTAGAGTTATCAGGACAGTTGGGTATCAAAAGAAATATATATGGCTGTCGCAATGAGAGTGAGAGCTCAGCTTAGAAGAACTCTGTCACTCTGACAAATTAAAAAAATTTTTTTTAGTTTATTTATTTACTTTGAGAGAGAGAGAAAGAGAGCAGGGGAGGGGCAGAGAGAGAGGGAGAGAAAGAGAATCCCAGACAGGCTTGACAGTGCAGAGCCAGACGTGGGGTTTGAAATAACGAACTGTGAGATCATGACCTGAGCCAAAATCAAGAGTCAGGCACTTAACCAACTGATCCACCCAGGAACCCCTGACAAACTAAATTTTTGAAGAGAATAATTAGCAAACCTTACCAGCTGGTAATTCTATTCACCAGCCAGTAGAATGAAATCATGAATTGCCTGCCTACAATATACCATGCTGGTGTCCATTGTCATGAGGCTTCCAAACCTCCCTTGTCTAATCTCGTCTGTATCTCCTTAGGAAACTGCAAGAGGCAGAAACACAGCTTACTCTTGCCCCTATTGACTCCTTTGCCTTCCCCACTGGAAACCCTCCATTTGTCCCTCCAGGTCACTCTCCACCTTGCTCTGTGTCTGGCTTTGGCCTTCCGGCTTCCTGTTGTGTTCAATCAAAGGGAGTACTAGACCACTTTGTTATACACGCACAAAAATAAATTCAAAATGGATGTAAAGATCTAAATATGAGACAGGAAACCATAAAAATCCTAGAGGAGAACCTCTTTGACATTAGCCATAGCAACTTCTTACTAGATATTTCTCCTGAGGCAAGGGAAGCAAAAGCAAAAACAAACTATTGGGACTTCATCAAGATAAAAAGTACCTATTTGAAGTACCTATTATGTATGTGAGGTGCCTATTATGAGCCAGCTCTTTAGGCACTAGGGGTTTTGGGTAAATGAGATCATAAAATCCCTGCTCTTGAGGAGTTTACACTCTGACAGGGAGACAGACAAATTGATATACATTATATCAATAGCTAGTGATAGGTGCTGGGGGGAAGTAAAACAGGCAAAGGGAATAGAATGATGGCAAGGGGTGCTATTTTAGGTAGAATGTGCGGTCACAGAAAGCCTCTATGAAAAGACTTGAATTAATGAAGAATGCCTGTGTGGCTACCTGGGAGAAGGGCATTCTAGAAGAACAGCATGCACAAAGATTCTTTGTGCCAGATTGAGGAGTGGTAAAGAGACCATGGGGCTGGAGGGAAGCAAATGAAGCAGAGACTAGGCAGAGGCAGGCAGGGGCCAGATCATTCAGGAGCTTGGGGGCCATTGTAAGAGCATTTTCAATGTAATGGAAGCCACTGGAGGATTTTAAGGGCGGGGGGGGGGGGTGTGGTGGCAGGGAGGGGTGACATGATATGATATTTAAAAGGATCACCATTTGGTGTGACAGGGAGAAAGGGTCCCTAGGTAGTGCTGTCAGATGACAAAAATAATACAATTTAATAACAAGTTTTATGTCCTTTATTCAAGAGAAAGCAATCCATGCACTGGGGGAGTACAGTGTCTCACAAACACTGGAGCATTCTTCCCAAGAGATTTTGGGTAAGACTGAGTACTATAGAGCAAGTTATATGGAGAGGCAGCACAGAAACAAGGATAGGAAGGTGGGGGAATTCTCTATAAGGCTAGCAGGTCCCATTTTCCAGGGTAAGGTTAGCTAACTGAATATGAGTTGGAGGACTGTGATTGGTGCCTGTTAGCTTTCCTTAACAGGTGTTTCCTGTAAATGCAGGTAGACTTAGGTTTAGATTTGTGATGTGGATTGCCTCCATTTTGTGGGTCCCCATATATAAATTATCTTTGTTGGCAACTGGTCTCACCTTGTCCTGTGTGGACTCAACCACATCCCCTAATATGTTCCAGGAGGATGAGAAACTAATCTATATAATGAATGTGACATGACATCTATGGCATGGGAGTGTATCAAGAGAGAAGGTGGCTAGATACCCCAAGAGATAGCAAAAATTACATTGGGAATGGAAGTGGAGATTTAAAAAAAAAGGAAGTTGATAAGAGAAAGATAAGCAAGAAGGTTGTGAGAGAATACGAGAGGGAACCAGAGAAACAGAGTGGTTCATGGTAGAGTGTTGTGGAAGCTGGTATAGAGAAAGGTGGTTAAGAACAGGTGATTTGGAGATTAGCAGCCTTGGATTTGAAACTGGGCACTGTTGATTAGTTCCATGCCCTTGGATAGGTTATCCACCTTCTCTGAACTTGTTTCCTCAATGGAAAATGGAAACAATAACCTCTTCAGATTCAGTGAAATTATGTATATAATATGCTTAACAAATTGTATGGGGCATAGTTAACCTTATGGTCAAAGCTCTTAAAAATATAACACAAATATCTGCTATCTGGTGTCCCTTAAGACTTCTAGCCAGAGGAGGGCTCCTGTTCTTGAACATTCAGATAAAAAGATGGAGGCAAATCCTATACATCCTTCCTGCCCATATCCATCACTCTGGCTCTGATCCTTCTCTGAATGACCACTCTCTCTTTCACCTCTCCTCCCGTGGTTCCTTCTGCCACAAATCAGCCTATTCATGGAACCCAGATCCCTTCTTTTTGATTTTCCCAAAGCATCATAATCTCATGCAGTTACATACAGCAAACTTTTACTGAGGGCTTGGCACAGTATGGCAAACAATTAAAAATCACATATTGGTCTCTGCTGTTGATAAAATTTCCTCAGCCATTCCACAAACTGGGAATTCTTCATTGGCCTTTTTTCTTGAAGTATCAACCTCTCACTATTTCTAGAGGCCAGTCTTAGGTCCTCAAAATCCACCCCCCTCCCTTTTTTTCCATGAAGATCTGTACTTCCTACTCTGAGCCTATTTTTTGATATATAAATATTTTAAAATTTCTCTTAAACCAAGAGTTATCTTATTTTAGATATCTATCCACTAAAATGCACAGATTTTGAAATTATTATCTTTTTTGCATAATCAAATCAAAGGAAACTCTTAGATGGAGGAGAGCACAACAGATGTATGGATTGTGCCACCCCCCCCCAACCCCCACTCCTTGAAGAAATGGAGACAGTTTTTTCTTACAAAGAGTGGAAATTTCCTTTCTATTAGTAAACAAAGCACCTGGAATGTCATAGGGGAAAATAGCCCTAGTGTTTACTGAATAGAATAAGCAGGAAGAAGGAGATAACAGTATCAACAAGCAGAAGTGGCAGGAGAAAGCAAAGGGTCTCCCCTTATCCTCCTCTATGTTGAGAAAGTAGCCCACTTTTCAACCCAGAAGGAGAGCCCAATACTTGCTGTCTTTGTTAACACACAAATTTGCTCTTCCTCTTGATCCCTTTGTCAGAGAGGAAGAAATTTTCCTTTGTCCAAGGTTCTTCTAGCTGGACAAAGAATGAAATATATGAGACAGATTAACAGGAAAAAGTCAAATTTAATTTTGTATGTACGAGGTATCCACACAGACATGAAAGTGCAAACATAGGCAAAAGGAGGTAAGTCTGTCCTTTCAAACTAAGAGAAGAGGGTAGGGGTCTGGGGCTTCAAAGAGAAGGAATGCAATTCACGGGAAGATGAAAAAGAATAAATATTTGATAAATAAATGTTGCTGGGCCACACAGAAACAGTGGGACATAGAGATGGATTTTAACAAATGGACTTTGTCCCCCTTCCCCCACCCCCACTCTGTTCATATTATAATGTAGTTTTCTTTTTTTTTTATTTTTTTTTTTTAACGTTTATTTATTTTTGAGACAGAGACAGAGCATAAACAGGGGAGGGTCAGAGAGAGAGGGAGACACAGAATTTGAAACAGGCTCCAGGCTCTGAGCGGTCAGCACAGAGCCCGATGCGGGGCTCGAACTCACAGACCGTGAGATCATGACCTGAGCCGAAGTCGGATGCTTAACCGACTGAGCCACCCAGGTGCCCCTATAATGTAGTTTTCTATGTGATTGCTCTCTTCCTGGATCAGGTCCTCTGTCTAAGGAGTTCAAGAGGTGTCAAAGTTTCTTCCTGAATCTTTTGGGCCTTGATTGTTTTCAGCTCAAAATAATCTACCTGCCATTGTAGTCTGTCTTGGGAGGCCCTGCTCTTGGCCTCCACACCTTCATTGGCTGCCTATTGACCACCAAATAAGGTCCCAGGCAGCCCCTATGGGAACCCTATGTCTCAGCCAGAGTGTTCTATTGGCACTTCTCCAAATAGACATTAACACTTTTCCATCTCTGCTTTGCTCATGTTCTTCCTTTTGCCTGGGATGTTGTTCCACCACATTTCTACCTAACAAAACTATTCAAACCCTAGCTTGTGCTACCACTTTCATGAAGCCTTCCCTGATTGCTCTCTCCCTCCCCGTGGCTAACTCTTCATTGCTACAACTAATACAAATACATGCTGCTTTATTTTGTCCTCAAATAAGTGCCTCAGTTATGGTCCCCAGTGGATTAAAGTTCCTCAAATTCATGAATTAATCCTCACACTTTTTTAAAATCCATGGCACAATGTACCCCAGTGCTCAGTGCATGAAAAGTGGCCAATAAATATTTGTTGAATATTTAATTAGTTTTCTATTGGGTGGGTCAGTAGTCTAGACAAGGCTTAGCTGCGTTCTCTGCTCAGAGCCTGACAACCTACAATCAAGTTGTCAGCTGGGGCTGCAGTTTCATCCGCGGTTCAGGGTCTCCTTCCAAGGTTCTGTGGTTGTTGGAAGAATCCATTTCCTTGCAAATGTGGAACTCATAAGCAGCTTGCTTTCTTAAGGCCATCAGAAGAGAGTCCTTGATGTTTCAAGTTTCTGACCTCTATATGCTCTTTTAATGTTTATTTACTTTTAAGAGAGCAAGAGAGACAGCGCACGAGTGGGGGAAGGGCAGAGAGAGGGAGACACAGAATCCAAGGCAGACTCCAGGCTCTGAGCATCAGCAAGGAGCCCAACATGGGGCTTGAACTCACAGACTGCGAGATCATGACCTGAGCTGAAGTCAGACGCTCAACTGACTGAGCCACCCAGGTGCCCCTCTCTATGCTCTTTTAAAGGGCTCACCTGATTGGGCCAACTAAATCAACTCTTAGGGAATTTAATTCCATCTGCAAAATCTCTTCATCTTTACTCCATAATATAGGTGACATCCTATGTGATGGAGTGACATCCATCATAGTCACAGGTCCCACCCACTGCACTCAACGGGAAGGGATTACAGAATGAGTGTCCACCAGGGGTGGGAATTTGGGAAATTATGTTAGAATTCTTCCTATCACAAATATTTTTGGGGCAATGGTCTTAATAGAGTATTTTTTATTTGATTGTGTCACAAGACACCAAATTGCTTCAAAATAGAAGAAAAAAAACTTCAGTTACTATTTTAGATGGAAAGGTCTTTAAATAATGTCTGTGATAGAAGACAATTCCCCCATTGGTTTTTTGTTTGTTTGTTTGTGTTTATTTGGGGTTTTTTTGTACATTGTAAATAAAAACAATCATTTTAGTTTGGTTGTAGTTTATATTGTTCAGAGTTGGTTTCAGTTCATGTTCAATCTGGAAACAAGAATGCAAAATTATTCTATATAAGTGACAGCTGAGTTTGTTAATTAATAACTGGGCAAACAAATGAAATGTGTGCCTAAAAATTATATAGATCAAGGAACATGTAAAGAACTACAAAAAGAACATGTAAAGAATAGACTAATTCCTCCAGCAAGGCACAAAAGTCAAGCACAGGTGAGTCCTTAATCTAATGAGCTCTATAGTGTGATTTTCCACTCAGAACCCTACTGAGTTTTCAAGTTCAAATATATCCACAAATTTGGGTTTCTTCAGCCAGGAGAATTCCTCATTTATCCTGGCATGAGCTTTGGTGGGGGTGGGCATCAACCATAACATGACCATCTTTAAATCAGATTTGTGCCTGGTCTGAGGTTTGCTAGAATCAACTTGACATGAGACAGATTAACAGGAGAAAATCAAACTTAATAATGAATGTAAGGAGGAATCCACAGACATGAAATTCCAAAGACAGTGAGGCAATGACATGCTTATTTGAGCTAAGGAGAAGGGTAGGGTCTGAGGATACAAAGGGGAGAAAGAAGGCGAAAGGAGATGTTTGGAAAACAAGGTTGCCCTGTTATGCAGATAAGTTTCTTAGATAAAGGGGAATCTCTCTTAATAGTTCTCTTCCTGGTACAGGCTCTCCTTTCCAATATAAATTTAGGCAATTGACAACCAAGAAAAGACCTCTTCCTGCATCTTCTGGGTTTTGATTACTTTTACCTCAAATTAATGTTCATACCAAAGTGACCCATCTTGGGGCAGCCTGCCCTTGGCCCCTACAGATGATTTTTTTGGGAAAAATTTTGAAGTTTAAATATTGAATTTTTGAACATTTGTTGGGCCCTGTGAACACATGCTGTATATTTATTCATATGCATGTTGTCTATGACTAGTAGCTGAAATATGTTTATACAAATTTTTTCCAACATGATATGGAAGGGCAGGGCCAATGAATGTGGGAGGGAAGTCAGGCATTGGCAATTTTGCTTACTTTTGCACCAGGCCCTGCATCTGTGCTCTGCAGAGACCCAGTCATAGTGTCAGGGGCAGAAATTTTTCACCCTATTCCTGCTTTTGTACTCCAGAGTACAGATTCACACAGGCAGGGAAAGAATGATGAGCATGTGGAGAAAGTCCCCAAAGCTGGAATGACCCCTGGGGAATTTGGCTGAGGCAAGAAGAGGGAGAAGGTGTGCCAAATTCTCATGCCTTTCCCCACACCCTTTGAAAAGTCCTGTTGCTAGGGCTGAGCACTGGGTCAGTTTTCAATTTGTATTTTTAAAAAAATGTGTACTAATGAAATAGTACAATACCTTGAACAAGGCCAGAAAGTAAATAAAAGTGGCAGCTCTTCCTCTCATCTCTGTAGGATGCTAATCTCTGTATGATGTTAATTTAAAGACATCTCCTCTCGCAAGAGGATTTCATTGGTTTGTTTAAAAACAAAACTACAGGCTTGCTATTTTTATTTCATTCATTATGATAATCACAAAGCATAACTTTTTTCAAACAAAATGATGAAATGCCCACAAGTCATGTCAGAGTAGTTATTACTTACGCTTACTAATGAACTTCTCACTACAAAGGTAGCTCTATGAGCCACTGTGCAGAGGCTGCAGGCACAGCACTGACTCCTGATCAAAAACTATAAAATGCTGATGGCGACTGAAGACAGATAAATGTGTCTTTTGTCTGTTTTACAGAGGGTAATAGCACTTATTGCCCTAGAATGGAGCCGGTGATGCCAGTTATAATCTGTCCCTTATATTTTTCATACCAATTGTGATCTAATATGTGATGGATTTCGGGTTCAGATAGAGTATAAACATTTAGCTTTGAGAATGAAAATGGGTTCTTGGTCTACTCTACCTGGTTTGTGGACATTTCCACTTGGAAATATTAATTGACCCCTAGCCCTGGCCCTCCAATGGAAGTCTCCAGTGTTCTAGGCCTCAAGACTGCATCATGGAGTTCTTTGGACTCATCTCTCACTTTCTACTTTTCCTTCAGTCCTTTCTTTTCTTCCCTCTGTTTCTATAATTGGTGGTCACTTCAGCCCCATAGCACATAGCACTGCTAACTCCAGGTCTCCATCAAGTTGGGCCCACCAAAGGCTGCCATGCTTATCTTCCTCCAGCACAGCTTTGGATCATGTCAACTCCTTACTCAGAAACATGCAAAGATCTCCTATTTCCCACAACATCACACCTACACTTCCTGACGGGCCTTTCAAGGCCTTTCAAGGCCCTCCTCAAACTAAATTAATCTGACTTACTCAACTTTCAACTTACTTATTCCACTGACCATCAGTCATGCTCAGTCACTTCAGTGAGCCCCCTGTGCCCATTATCACCTCACTGCTTTTCTTCAGGTTATTCCCCTTGCCTAGAATGCCATTCCTCGACCCTTACCTCATTAAACTATGTCCTTCCTGCATTTTCTGGTACACCTCACTGATCTCTTCCTCTTTGAACTCTTAAAGCATTACAAATGTCTCTTCTATGCATTATAGCATTTAATTATATGCCTGCCTTCCCATTGGTGGTTGTTTTATAGACAGGTCCACAAGCTTCTAGAAGTCAAAATAAGCCTTATAGTCCCTAACCTTCACATAGTTGAGTATATGGTAGGTACTATATTGAAGATATTATTTCATAGTTTCTGTGTCCAGATTGAACCAGTAGAATAATTCTTATTTTCACAATATGGTGTCAAGTAAATGTATAGCTATAGTACCAGATAAATTATTTTAATATGAATGATTGCTACAGAGTTGATTAATATTGGATCTAAGGTTTTTATCTGCTATCAGCCATAATATTTCTTTAGAAAGACAGAAAGGAAGAAAGAAAAAGCCCAGAGCTAGGATGCATGAATTTTAAGTATTATTCAAATACCACCCCTTCAATAAAACACTACTTTTTTATACATGGGCCATTCATAATGATAGTTATCATCATATGCCCGCTGCATCCTATACATACCTCTAAGCAATATTGCCTTGCATTGTCTTCAAACATCTGTCTTCCTTCTTTCCCTTTTCCCCAAACTGAGTTCCTTGATGACAGAGACTGTCTTTTAATTCCTGAACCTGCAGAAACTGACAAAGAGCTGGTAATGAATACATGCTTGTTGAATGAAGAAATGAATTATAAGAGCCCTGATGTAACCATGAGTGTGAGTTATGGTTGGCAAGTGATTAAGTTTTTTCGTAAATAAGCTTGCTTATATATATATATATATATATATATATATATATATATATATATATAAATTGATTTTATTAAATGTTTATTTATTTTGAAAGACAGAGAACACACATGCATGAGTGGGGGAGAGGCAGAGAGAGGGAGAGAGAGAATCCCAAGCAGGCTCTGTGCTGTCAGTGCAAAGACCAATGGGGGGGCTCAAACTCACAAACCATGAAATCATGACCTGAGCTGAAATTAAGAGTTGCACGCTCAACTGACTGAGCCACCCAGGTGCCCTTGAACCTTTTTATATATTTAAAAACATTTTGATGTTTATTTATTTTTGAGAGAGAGAAAAACAGAGTGCAAGCAGGAGAGAGGCAGAGAGAGAGGGAGACAGAGAATCTGAAGTAGGCTCCAGGCTCTGAGCTGTCAACACTGAGCCTGATACCGGGCTTGAACCCATGAACCACAACATCATGACCTGAGCCAAAGTCAGACACTTAGCCAAAGTCGGTGACTGAGTCACCCAGGTGCCCCGAACCTTTTTATATTTTTAAGTGGTAATTTAAGATATATATTTTTTAATTCTTAGGAGAACTTAACTCTCAATCATTCAAAATTTATCTTTTTTACATAGAAAATTATGCAGGAAGTTACAGCTGAGTTTACACTAAGAGCTTGCCAAGCCTAGAGAAATTTGTAATATTTTAAAAATAGGTGTAGCAGGCTCGCTTCGGCAGCACATATACTATACAATTAAGAATAGGTGTAGCTATCTACTTCTTTCAACTTTTCTTAAAAGTAGCATTCTTACTTCAAAACAAAAAAACATGTCATCTGATTTCAAAAATGGGCAAAGGACTTAAATAGACATTTCTCCGTAGAAAATGTTTAAATGACCAACAAACATATGACAAGATGCTTGATAGCACTTGTCATTAGAGAAATGCAAATCAAAACCACAGAGAGATACCACCTCAGACATGTTAGGATGACCACTATAACACACACACACACACACACACACACACACACACACACACACAATAACAAGCTTTATTGAGGATGTGGATTTGTGTGCTGTTGGTGGGAATGTAAAATGGTGCAGCTGCTGTGGAAAATGAAAATTCCTTAAAAAATTTAAAATGTTAAATTAAAAAATTAAATTTTAAATTAAAAAAGCTAAATTAAAAATATGGTCCAGAAATCCCACTTCTGGGTGTATATATATCCAAGAGAATTGAAGACAGGATCTTGAAGACAGATTTGCACACTCAGGTTCATTGCAGCATTATGCACAATAGTTAAGAGGAGGAAGCATTGCACATGTTCATTAATAGAAGAATGGATAAAAAATGCAGTATATACATATAATGGAGTATTATTCACCTTTAAAAAGAAGGAAATCTTGTCATGCTTCAACATGGGCAAACCTTGAGGATGTTATGAGCTAAGTGCGATAAGCCAGTCATAAAACGACAAATATTGTAAGTTTCCACTTAAGGAGGTATCTAAAGTAGTCTAACTCTTAGGGACAGAAAGGAGAATACTGGTTTCACAGGGCTACAGGGAGAGGGGAACTAGAGAGCTGTTGTTCAACAGGCATGGAGTTTTAATTTTTACAAGATGAAAAAGTTCTAGAGCTCTGTGGCACATCAATGTGAATACACTTAACACTACTGAACCGTACGCTTAAAAATAGTTAAGATGGTAATTGTTATGTACTTTTTTTTTTTAAAGTAGGCTAGCATGGGGGCGCCTGGGTGGCTCAGTCAGTTAAGCATCTGACTTTGGCCCAGGTCATGATCTTATGGCTGGTGAGTTTGAGCCCCACGTCAGGCTCTGTGCTGACAGCTCAGAGCCTGAAACCTGCTTCGGATTCTGTGTCTCCCTCTCTCTCTGCCCCTTCCCTGTTCATGCTCTGTCTCTGTCTCTCTCAAAAATAAATAAACATTAAAAAATAAATAAACAAAATAGGCTAGTATGGAGCCCAATGTGGGGCTTGAACTCACTACCCTGAGATCAAGACCTGAGTTGAGATCAAGAGGTGAATGCTTAACCAACTGAACCACCCAAGCACCCCTACATTATGTGCTTTTAACCATAATTTAAAATATTAAAAAGGATAGCACCTCACACATGTACACACCATCATCAATATATGCTTGCACATTGACATAAGCCAGTAGATGCTTAATAAATGTTTCCAGTACTGATGGTCATGATGAAAAAAATAGGAGAGCATTTTTTGTCCTGATTTATAGCACCTTAATAATAAAGACTTCAGAGGTCTAGTAACAGTGATCCATTGAAGAATGGAACTGGTTACCAAATACTGAAAACTTCTGATAAGACTTACACAAACTAGAAACTATTGGAGCAAATGTTATGGTAATTTATAATTATTGAATTATATGTATTGGTGGGTTTTAATAAAATGAACATGCTTTTTGCCTTTTCTATTATGTTGCATGCTTACGTTTTTTGTAATGCTACATGGTGTGTGGCTTATGGGATGTAATTTATATCTTCTTAAAAAAGCATAAATAAATAAAACCTGGAATTAACCGAAGACATAACAAAAACTCAGCATTAGAGAAAACTGACCTTCTTCACCAGAGAAAGAAAACTAAGGCATCCTTCGTGCTCTATCCGCTTCCTATCTCCTAAAGTCAGGTTTTCCATAGAACTTGCGGCATGCAGGGTAACTTTCCCTAAACTACCTACTACTTCCTCTGTTGTCTTTTCAGCAGTTTTGGTTCAGTGTCACACCCAAAAAAAGGCGCACCTCTTTAACCCTTTCAACTCTTAAATCAAACACACCCTTATTAGCTGTGCTTTTCACGTAAACAGTCAGCATCTGTCATTCAGTTCTGGCCCTGGGAGAGAGCAGCAGTGCCCGAAGGTGAGCTGGTGAGAGTTATCCAGGGTAGACTAGGAGGAGGAGGAGGACTAGACAAAGCTATCCCGAGAAGTAAGAAGATTGATATTGGCAATGCCCGCACAACAACATTTTACCTCCCGTACTCTCTTGGTGTCTCTATAGAAAGCAAAAAAGGAGCAACATCATGGTAAGAAACTAACCGAAATTTTGTTATCTTTTCATTGACTAAGACTTTGTTTTTAATTTGTATAGTAGTATTATTCATGACATAATTAACTTCACAATGGGTATATTGTCTAGAGCTGGCAAATTCTCTGGGCTCAAAAATCATAAAGCATTGTGAGTAGAAAGGATACAGTGGGAGACTGAGTATCTTAGAGGCTTTGTTAGAAGTAGAAATGAAAATGCCTAGTATGTGATCTGCTGGCTCTGCCTTTTCCTAGGTTCTTGAAAATATCACAGGTCATCAGTGACAAAGCTACTCTCATTTCATCCTTTCTATCCCCTGAATTCAACACATCTCCCCATCACCCTGCACCCCTTTCCCAGATTTCAAAGGGAAACTGATGTCCAGCCCCTTGGAAGAAACTGTTTGGGAAACATTAGGCTGAGAGTAAGGACTCATTTTTATTTTTCTTCATGGCAGGAGATGGAAGAAGTCAATTATACATTCTTTTAAAATGTAGGTTATCTTTCAAATGTGTTCTCCAGTGGGCGTTGGCCGCTGCTCTTACTGGCCTGTCCCCATAACAAGTTATTATGTATTGCACATACTTTCCCCAAACGAGATTTTATTAGGACACAGAAATTTATGGGACAGACTCAGCTTCTTACAACCCTAATCACTCGAGCAATACTATGGCTTAAAATAAATTATGAGAAAAAAGCAATCTTGTAAACTTTTAAGAAAAAGAAGTTTATCTAATGTCTATTAGACTTTGCTTCACTAGTTTGATCGTGGAGGCATAAATATAAAACCCCAAGTAAGTGTTGGGCATTATTGCCATTTTATTTGTTAATATTTCACACTTTCCTTCATCTTTTGATATGTTAGACACAATAGCTTAATAACTACACTGACAAGTGTCTTTACATTAAAATTTGAGCTCCTAATCCTCCTCTCTAAATCTTTAGAATAAATACCCATGTTTCATAAGAAATGCTTTTCAAAAATTTGCCAAATTAAAAAATTAAACATCTTGGCTTAAGAGCAGTATGACTATGAACCTTCTAACAATGTACTAAGCAAATGAATTTAAACATAGCCAATGTACCTTGGTAAGTAAGCTTGGGTGGGATGGTGGAGAGCTTGGGGAAGAGGTGTATTGGCCAGGCTGACGATCCTGAAGGTTGTTTCTCCCTTGGGTTTCTCTGATATGAGATAAAGGTACATGGGAGACACTGCAGGTACTAATGGTGTCGTGGCTAATGAGACAACTTAAATTCAGATGTTGATTCAAATGTTGAAATGGGCAGGAACCTGCTGCCTGTGTCTCCAGGCGTAATCAGGACTAGGGCAGTGCTCAACCTAGGTGCACAGACTTGTCCTCCTCAAGCCTGTACAGGAGTAGTGTTTGCAAAACGCAATCCAAATGTGCAAGCCGAGGCAGAGAGAAGGTATCTGAGGCTCATACTGCCTGCCAGGAAGAGTGGTGAGAGGTGATGAAATGCTTTACTTTTCAAACCGAAAGGAGCAACAACCTTCTCACAGACTTCCCATTCCCAGCATGCACAGAGTCCCAATCCTCCAAAACCAAGTCTAGTAGAGGGAGTGGAGAATAAAAGCAGATTCTGTGGGAGTAGAAATCAGGGGGATCTCTCTGAGGGTAGAGAAGGAGTGGAAGGACCAGAAGATCCAGAGAGTGGAAAAAGATAGTAGACGCCAAATGAAAACCCATTATTTTATAGGCCCCGGTGAGTTAAAGTGTGAACTCCTCCCCAGTTTGGTACTTCTGATGCTGTTTTCTGGGCTCCCCTGGGGCTGCTCCACCCAGCCCTGACTCCTGGGTCTTCAAGGTCCACTTCCTGTCCTTCACCTGCTCCTCCTCCCCACCTTCCTTAGCAGCACGCTTTGCTTCCCAGCTCTTTCTCTGTCTAAAGTGACCTTCCTGGTTTCTCCCTGGTCTTGTTTAAGGGTGTGTGTGTGGGGGGGGGGGGGGTAGTCAAATGCAGCCAAAAGGAACAGAGCAGGAAACGGAAGGAGAGAAATAGTGCAGGCATTGTCAGTCATCTTCTGATCCCACCAGCTACATGTGACCTTGAGCAAATCACTTTCCACACCACGGTTTTTTCAAATTGAAAATGAGGATGACAATTACCACCTCACAAGACTGTTATGGCATGTGGCAGATTCTTAAGCAATCTTAAGAAATGTTAGCTGAAATAAGTCCCAAAGAATAAGTATATGAAACATGTTCAGTGCCATTAGCAAAGACATGCGTATTTACCTAGTTATTGTAAAACACAGCATGTGTCAGAAAAATGTAGAAAGTATAAATATAGAGTATAATGAATAATTATAAAACAAGCACCTGTAAAAGTAAGTGCAGGTCACGACGTAACACATTGCTGCCTCATCTTAAGTCTCCCCTGGGTCTCTCTGGTCATACTCCCCACCCCACCACCAGGGCCAGTACTAAGTTGAGGGGAATGGGGCACTCACTTCAGAAGCAAAGTTTAAGGGCTGCCAAAAAACTCAACAGTCAAATAATATTTTAATATAATATTTTATTACAATATTTTGAAAAATAAAAGTTAATACTGAGTCTGATGCAGGGCTTGAACTCACAGACTGTGAGATCATGACCTGAGCTGAAGTTGGACGCTTAACTGACTGAGCCACCCAGGCACCCCAAAATATCAAAATTTTAAATACAGGACCTCTACCATAAGCAATAACCACTACCTTAACTGTTATAACCATCACATCTCTTTCCTGTATACTATTACCACCTATGACTATATCCCAAGACAATGCAAATCAGTTTTCCTCTTCTTGCCTTTCATATACATGGAATCATGTACTGTGTTCTCATTTGTGTCTGGATTCTTTTGATCAACTTATATTTATAAAATTCATCCATTGGTTGTGTGCAACTAAAGTTGGCTCGTTTATATTGCTGTAGACTATTCTATTGTATTAAGGTACCGCAGTTAACTTACTCATTTTACCGTCCGTGGGATCTGGGTCTGTTTTTTGTTGGGGGCTGTTACAAGCAATGCTACTATCAACATTCTTTGCACTTGTTCTGGAACAATGTTCACAAGCTTCTGGACAACAGAAGTTCTCAAAGTAAAGTGTGAGGATCTTTGGGGGTTCCCGACATCTTCTGAGGGAGACTGTAATGTCAAAACTATTTTCATAACAATGCTGAGATGTCATTTGCCTTTCACTCTCATGCTCTCACAAGTGCACAGAGGAGATCCAGAGGCGACATGATGTGCAAGAATGTCTTGTTCTGCCAGCTAATAGAAGGTGTCCTGAGTATTGCTGGATTTCATTACTCAGTTTTTGTCTTTGTTTTGATTTTTTTTTTAAGTTTATTTATTTGAGAGAGACAGAGACAGTGTGAGCGGGAGAGGGGCAGACAGGGAGAGAGGGGGAAGGGCAGACAGAGAGGGAAAGAGATAATCCCAACCAGGCTTCACACTATCAGCGCAGAGCCCAGTGTGGGGCGTGAACTCGTGAAACTGTTAGATCATAACCTGAGCCGAAATCAAGAGTCGGGTGTTTAACCTGCTGAGCCGCCCAGGTGTCTCTTATCGGTATTGATAGATATAACCTACATAAACAAAGGCTCTTGGGGGACGTAACTTTTAGGAGTGTCAAGGGGTTCGGAAACCAAAATTCTGAGAACTGCTACTCTAGAGTGTGCTAAGGAGAGGAATTGCTTGCTTGTTCACAGGACCTGTATATCTTCAGTTCTATCAGATAATGCCACAGTGTTTTCCAAGGTAGTGGCACCAATTATATTCCAATTACCAGTGTAGAAGAGTTCCCATTGTTCCACAGTCTCTCTTATATTTGGATTTATCACTTTGTAATTATTTTCCAATCTGATGGGTGTGTAAATATGTCGCATTATGGTCTTTTCATTCCCTTAATTACTGAATAGGAACGCATCCTAGGTAATAATTAAGAATATGTGTAGAGATAAGCTACAGATATGCTTTCTGCAAACTGCAATGCATTGAAAATAACATAAATGAACAACTGCAGGAATTGTAGTACATTAACATGATGGAATTGAATGTAACCATTAAAAATACTATTTTAGATGTATATTTATTGGCATGAATTCAGTGAAAAAAACAATATATGAAAAAGCTTTTTATCAAGTGATACTGTATAATGCCCTGAAAAAAGGCCAGGAAGAGGGGTGCCTGGGTAGCTCAGTCAGTTAAGCATCTGACTCTTGATTTGGGCTCAGGTCATGATCTCACAGTTCTGTTTGTGAGTTTGAGCCCCATGTCGACTCTTTTTGGATTTGTCTCTTGTCGATTCTCTTGGGATGCTTGGGATTTATCTCTCTCCCTCTCTCTCTGCCTCTCCTCCACTCGTGCACACCATCTCTCTCTCTCAAAATAAGTAAATTAAACTTAAAAAAGAAGTGAATGAATTAAAAAAAAAAAAAAGCCAGGAAAGAAACATAATAATAATAGTATCTTGGGATGGGAAAATGAAAGCTAATTTATATTTTCTTCATTGTACTTGCTTGTATAGTCTGACTTTCAAATATGAATATGTATTTCTTTTTTTTTAATTTTATTTTCTTTTTTTTTTTTTTAATTTTTTTTTTCAACGTTTATTCATTTTTGGGACAGAGAGAGACAGAGCATGAACGGGCGAGGGGCAGAGAGAGAGGGAGACACAGAATCGGAAACAGGCTCCGGGCTCTGAGCCATCAGCCCAGAGCCCGACGCGGGGCTCGAACTCCCGGACCGCGAGATCGTGACCTGGCTGAAGTCGGACGCTTAACCGACTGCGCCACCCAGGCGCCCCTAAATTTTATTTTCTAAGGTGCCCTTTTCCATCCACTTCTTCCCCAGAGATTACGCTAGATGTTTTGCAAACATTTCAATTGATCCTCAAAAAAAATCCAGAGGATGGGTATTTCAGAACCTGGATTTTGGGAGGAATCATTTGAGAAGGGGACTGAAGCTAGAGACAGGGCTTTGCTCTTGTCTGAGGATTGCTTGCCGAGGACTTCAGGAATAACTCATTGCCCTCAAACTAACTTATCATTCCACTACTCACTCTTGTCTGGCTCTCCCTGATTGATGGGTGGGTAAGTAAGGGATTTCTGGAAAATAAGGTTGATGCGTTCGTTTGACAAATATTTATTGAGTGCCTATTGGTACCATGCATTGAGAAAGGATTAGGGACACAGTGGCGAACAAAACTACATTCTTGTACTCATGCAGCTGATGTTCCATAAAGAAAGCAGATGATAAACTATACAAATAAACATGAAGTGAAGTTCAAGTAATGATAAGTGCTATGAAGAAAAAGAAAGGAGGATAAGGTTATAGAAAGTGAGGTTCAGTTTTACATCAGGTGACCCAAAGCTGTCTACTCTACCTAGTTGCGTGTCTTCTTCTATACATTATGATATGGGGAGAAAAGTTTTTTAAAAAACGGCGGGGGGAGTAGACTTCTGTTTGTTTTCTTTATTCTGGTCATGGCACAACGAAGATGAGCACTCATAAGCCATGAACGGTGTGCCCAGTTCTGGAGACACACTAACTCTTTTAGGAACTGCATCTGGTCTCTTTTCTCATCTCTGTCTCACCACCTGAGAACCATAAAGTGATCTCATTATTTACTTAGTTTCCATAATTTAAACTTGGGTCATGAAACATCAGCAAAATGTCAGACTATCAATTATGCCAGCCACCACTGTCTTAGGGCACTTTGTGCTTTTGAAAGCATGTTCACATATATCATTTCATGTGAATTTCTCAGTAATCCTGTATGACAGAAGAGGAATTTTTTGAGAGGATGAATGATTTGATCCCTATATAGTAACTGAGTTCTTTTCACGAAAACATGCATTCTGCTTCTTAACTTGGAATGTAATGCCCAGGAAGTCAGTAATTCTCACTAGAAATTATGGAAAACTGAGAAATTTGGGGAGAAATGATTAACTGGAAAAACTGAGATTGTTCCATTTTCTAGAAATAACTCCATTATTTTCTGCCATACTTTTAAATGTGGTTAAACTAATCTCAAGTCTCAAGGTCACTAGAAGTCTCATAGACAGCTTACAGTCATAGTGCTGTGTTGGAGAGGCTTCATTCTTCATAGACCTGGCACCTCCAAGTTCCTTCTTGCTTCCTGATCTCCCTCACCTTACAGTGGACTTGACTGTCAGCTGTGCCTGGTGGAGGGGGGCAGGCATGCTGCGTCAGACCTCTCCAGGGCTGTTTCCCCCTCTTCTCCCCAACTTATTCCCTATGCCCTCATCACATCATTCAGATATGGAGGTAAAATCGGTATATATTGCATAACTTACAGGGGTACATTATAATTTGCTATTTGTATACACCACAAAGTGGCCACCACCATATGTCTAATTACTACACATCACCATACAGTTGTGACCCTTCACTCATTCGGCCCTCCCTCGCCCCCTTCTCCTCTGGTAACCACCAATCTGTTCTCTGTATTAAAGTGCTTATTCTTGATCTTTGACCTGAGCAATTGTGCAAGTCATTCTTGTTAGATTGCATAAAGAACATGTTTGGGTTTTTTTGTTTGTTTGTTTTTCTGGTTCTGGGTCAATTAAAAAGGAACTAATTTGACTACTTCACAATGAGCATATTTCCATTTTCCAGTCTGGCTAAGCTTCTTTACTCCAATTAGGAACTGACTAACCGGTGGTTTGTGCTAATCAAGATATACATACAGTCCAAGAGATAGTAAGAAATACTGTACGATAAATTTCAAATTCTTCAGTCTCCTCTTAGTTACATGTTATGCATAGGAAAAAAATTCACCAAATTAGGATTAAATATCTCTACTACAAAGCAAATTAATTCAGCATGATCATTATCTTCGCATTTGAGAGAAAAAGAAAAACTTGATCAAATTTACACATGAAGAAACATTGTGAGTTATTTGTTACCCATGGTAGGGCACACAGTGTTAGTGAAGACCCCAGCCCAGGAACAGAGCACTTGGGTAATTGAGGAAAATAATGAAGGCCTGTTGGCAAAGAGTGGGAAAGGTGTTAAGGAAACCAAGAGAAGTGAAAGAAGCTTAAGCTTCCGAGTTCTTTGCTCACTTGGCCTCTTCTAAAATCCTGTCCCTAAATCTGTAATCCAGAATTTGGTGTTTTCTTTCTTTCTTTCCTTCTTTCTTTCTTTCTTTCTTTCTTTCTTTCTTTCTTTCTTTCTTTCTTTCTTTCTATGTTCTATTTATTTTTGAGAGAGAGAGCATGCGCGTGAGCTCACACCCAAGCAGGGGAGGGGCAGAGAGAAAGGGAGACACAGAATCCAAAGCAGGCTCCAGGCTCTGAGCTGTCAGCACAGAGCCTGACACGGGGCTCGAACTCATGACATGAGATCATGACCTGAGCCGAAGTCGGACGCTTAAGCAACTGAGCCACCCAGGCACCCCTGGGGTTCTTTTTCTTAAAGAAATCTCTCAAAATTTTTCTGCCCCATAAAACCTGTTTTTACCTTAAGCAGAGGATAGTGAAGCACTCCCCTGCCAGCACCAGTTGAGATCCTTCCCATCCTAGGCCTGAAGGGGCAAGATGAGGAAGCAGTCACTGACTGGGAACTGCAGAGAAGTATGGCTGCAGGGAAGGCTGCTGACAGAATCCATGGCCAAACCTGGCCACACCTGCCCAGAGCACAACAGGAGAGGGAGAGATGGGGAAAAGAAAAATACGTGACCTCACCCTGGTCCCTCCCCTTGATTTCCCATCACTGCCTTCCACTGGCTGGACCAAACCCAAGCCAAAGGGTAAAGGAGTTTCTTTTTTTTTTTTTTAATTTTTTAACATTTATTTATTTTTGAGAGACAGAGCACGAGTGGGGGAGGGGCAGAGAGAGAGGGAGACACAGAATCTGAAGCAGGCTTCAGGCTCCGAGCTGTCAGCACAGAGCCTGATGTGGGGCTTGAACCCATGAACTGTGAGACCATGACCTGAGTCGAAGTTGGATGCTTAACCCAGTGAGCCACTCAGGTGCCCCTAAAGGAGTCAGTTTCTATATTCTATTGTGGTCAAGGGTTTGGGGCACAGAGAGGGGTGAGGAAGGATGAGCAAACAATATCCACTGTTTACAGAGTTCCCTGATTCTAAAAACAGCACTCCATAATAAGAGAGAGCTTATCAGCTGCTTACTCTATCATGTCCTTTTTTGAATTGCAAAGCCTAGAACTAAGCACATCATACATGTGTAACATACTGTATGCAGTCAGACATTCATAAAAGTGGTATATACATCATATTCTAGTAAATAAAATCTTATTTTTCTAGTGATATATTATAACCTCAAATGGGAAAAATTACTGAGCTAACTTTAGAAAGCCTGACTTGTGTCTTAAGAAAATTACTTAGGATCTTTGGATTGTGGTTTGCTTCTTTAAGGTAAGGAGAAAATTCTGGCACAAAGTGCACTCTCAATAACGGTTAGTGGAATGAATGAGTTAAATGATCCTAGAATTTAAACATTCCATGATTTTATCCTTCTTTCTGATTGATCGAATACCTGTAGTTTTAAACAATTAGGTTTCACTCTGCTTCTGTCAAACAGTGACTGCCCTAAGGTCAATTCTTAACTGGAACTGAGAATCTCCTTTTCAAAAGAAACTCTTCACTTCTTCATAAAACCCTCTGGAAGAATATAAAATGCTTTTGGGATAATGAACATTTAATTGTTTCATTAATGATGGCTTTCATGTTCAATAATGCCTCTGTTTCAGGACATTGTTACACTTGAAAGGTAGAAAAAAGCCATGCTGTCACTTCACTGACCCAGTGGTAGATCTATGACTTTATACAACAGGATGTGGTCATTGTGTGGCTCAAAGTGGCACAGTAGGAAAAGTAGAAAGTAGAGAAGTGCATACCACTGGAAGTTGAATGGACAGAGAAGAGATATAAAACACACACACACACACACGAGAACAAAAATGAGCCATAGAGATAGAGTGGGTGGGCATTGGGAGTGCTGACAGATACTGGAAACTGTGCAGGGTGAGCAAGCATCCTCCCTGAGAGACAGGGGATCAGTGACAATGGAGACAGACTCTGAGGCCTAATGTAAAGTATTACTGGTTGCACTGTATGAAGTCGTACTGTAGATCAAAAGTTGTCGGATGCAGTAATTTCACATGTCTTTTGGCAAAAGGGCTGCTTATTACTAAACCTGTCACAGTCTGTGGGTCACATAGCACAAGCCTTAGCCTTCGCTCATTATGACAGCCCTGGAAGAAATCATTGTAATAGCACAAATGGGATAACCTGGGTCCATAGTTCTGTCTCCAGAATCATTACGTAGTAGATTATATTTAGTATACTCTGAGGGAGGGAACTGTATAACACATAAAAGAAAAATATTTATTTAAAAGTTAAAATGAAAAGTTTCAGTGCTCAGTAGGTCAAAGTTTATTTATGTGAACATTTCGTCTTTTACATTGTGTGTGTGTGTTTGGAGTGGACCATATTTATTAGCACAAGGAATAGGGAAAAGAAAAACACAAAATGGGGAGATAGAGGAGAGTAGGTCATTTGAAATGCCTGTTGCAATCTAGGTCTGTACTATCAGGGACCCATATCTAGATCCTCCCTTTATGTAACTTCATCTGTCTGAGGTTCTGAGGCTCAGATGATATGTGCAGATATCACATACACACACACACACGCGCGCGTGCACGCGCATGCACACATATATGTATGTATGTTGCTCAGATATATGCACATATATCGTGGGAAAACATGATTTTCATTTTACTTCTAAAACTCTTTAGCATGAACATCCTGGAAGTTGTAAGAAAAGAGAGTAATATCTCCTCATTGAATATAATATCTCCTCATGAATATCTCCTCAGTAATATCTCCTCATGAAAGTCTTTCTTGCTTTTTGTGTTTCTCTTTCTTGCATCCTAACTCTACCTCAGATTGTCCCTCCAAATTTGACCGTTTCTCTGTTTTTTCACTTCCCTCCCCTTCCCCACTCTCCATCTTTGTTCTTTAGTTGTTCCACATCTTCAAAGTATTTCTTGCTTATGGGATGGGATTTTCTGATCCTTGCTTTTACTTTTAAAAGTTGAAGGGTGGGGCGCCTGACTGGCTCAGTCAGTGGAGCATGTGACTCTTAAACTCAGGGTTGTGAGCTCGAGTCTCACATTGGACACAGAGCCTACTTAAAAAAAAAAGTTGAGGGGCGCCTGGGTGGCTCAGTCGGTTGAGCGTCAGACTTCAGCTCAGGTCACGATCTCGCGGTCCGTGACTTTGAGCCCCGCGTCGGGCTCTGGGCTGATGGCTCAGAGCCTGGAGCCTGCTTCTGATTCTGTGTCTCCCTCTCTCTCTGCCCCTTCCCCATTCATGCTCTGTCTCTCTCTGTCTCAAAAATAAATAAACGTTAAAAAAAAATTAAAAAAAAAAGTTGAAGGGTTTTTAAAAGTTGAAGTAGCTTAAATCCCCATATATATATTTTTTAATTTGAGAGAGAGAGAGGGAGCATGAGACGGGGAAGGGCAGAGAGAGAGAGAATCTTAAACAGGTTCCATGCTCAATGCTCAGTGCGGAGCCTGACGCAGGGCTCAGTCCCACAACCTGGGATCATGACCTGAGCCAAAATCAACAGTTGGACATTCAACTGACTGAGCCATCCAGGTGCCCCTTAAGTCCCTATGTTTTTAAGCCTCACAACTGAAACTATTTTTTTAACCTATGCAGAAAAAAAGTTCCTCACCAATGCAAACACGTGTACACATGTGTTGAGAACCTAAGGTATTATCAAAGTAACATGTCATCCTATCGTTTACACTAATGTCCATTAGACTCATTCCTCATTGTGGCTGAACTAAAGGAGCTACTTGAAGGCATATTTTCAGAAATCAAAGCGAGTGCTTAGGGAGTCACAAGTGTTCCAAAAAAGAGTTACTTTTCTACCTCAGTGACCATGCTCTGGTAGGAGGCACAGGTGAGTACATGTAAAAGATCTTGATCTGCCTTCTCAAGTCAGATTTGGGCTGGCAGCCAGCAGTAAAGCTGAAGAAATGGAAGTTTGTGTGCCAGCAGCTACATTGCCCTGTGGAATCTTCACATGGGCAGAATAGAGCTGCAAATTGTTGACCACACTAAGTCTTGTGCAAAAAAGATTTCTATTCTGTTTTGGTTTTGTTTAGATCTAATCAGGTTTCTACGTTATCTACAAGAATTTTGGTAACTCTGTTTCGGAAAGGAGAAGGAATGTTCCTAATTCTAGTAGGAGCAAATACATTATGTCCACCTCTAGCTATAAGTCCCTGTGCTAAGCCATGAGAATACAGACGGGACATTTTTCCTGCTCTTAAGGGGCCTATATTCCACTGGGCAACAAAAAGGTGGGAAACATGAAAGACTTATTTTTAAACAGTATGTTAGTTACATTTTCAAATAATATGCTCAACATATTGGGGCACCTGGATGGCTCAGTCAGTTAAGCATTCGACTTCAGCTCAGGTCACGATCTCACAGTTCGTGGGTTTGAGCCTTGCGTCGGGCTCAGTGCTGACAGCCTGTAGCCTGGAGCCTGCTTCGGATTCTGTGTCTCCCTCTCTCTCTGCTCCTCCCCTGCTCCCACTCTGTCTCTCTCAAAAATAAAACCAAAACATAAAAATAATAATAACAAAATATGCTCAACATATTTTTCTTCAAACTCCAAACATAATTTCAGGTAAAGTACTTACTTCTAAATTTAAAGCAGTGGCTCCAATAGGCAATCAGGTGGCTGGTGAGGGGTGGGGGATAAGCACACTGTTTTGTTTGTATGTCCAGACATTTTGGTACGTTAACAATTTGTAGTATATTAACAACTTATCCTGTATTCCCTGGCCTTTTGTCCCCCACTAGTTGAGATTGCCAAGATCTCTGAAATTACAGGTAATAACACAGGGTGGCGTTACGAAGGAGCAGCTGCTGATAGCAGGCGCTGCCACACCAAGGCTGGGGATCACAAAACAGCCCTGCAGCCAGTGCTGCCTGGGCCTCTACTCGCTGCTGGAGTATGGGCTTGTCCTAGATGATTACACATGTCGCTAATGAGCCACATTTAACATTAGCCAACAGGAGCACTGTAAGACAAGCCTTAGCACACAACCCATGGGCCATTTCTGAGGTAGTCCTGTTGTGGACAGCTCTCGTCCTTATCAGGTGTGGGTTCCAAATGCAGGTTCTGTACAGTGAGGTGTGCACGCTGCCTTAAATAAGGTGTACAGGAGTGCACAAGAGAGAGCTAACCACCAAGGAGGTCTTGGGATTGCAGGGCTCTGCTGTAGTCTGTGAACACCCAGCCCAAGAACCCTCAGCAACCTGACCTTGCAGGGAGGAGAGCCTGGGGAGCAGCCAAGGAGAGCAGGATGAAAACTGATTGGCCCTCATGGCCTCTTTGCAAAACACCCCTCCCCAACAGATTATTATGGAGGTTGAGCGAGTAAGTGCTAGGTCCCATCCTACCTTTACTACTCCAGGTGCAGACTCCTACGTAAGAAGGTAACTATTCTCTGGACAATTCGAAGGCCATCTAGCTTTTCACCTTCCATCTGCCATGCTTATATTCTCCTCCATGAGGAAAGAAAAATCCCTGGCTGAAAAGAAATGTATGTCCTATTTTAAGAAGGGGTTTTTCTCAAAGATTTTCTCAAAGACTGTGAACTTTACTTAGGATGAACAGTTCATTCTGAACTCTGCTCAGTGCCTTGCATAGACATATGCTGGAGATACTCAGGGGCTTGGCTCCTGGAGCAAGGCTGCATTCTGCTGTAAACAAGGATCTAGCTCTTGAAATGACTTGAGGCTCCTGTTGACCAAGAACTATGAAATGTGCCCCTGGGGCGCCTGGGTGGCGCAGTCGGTTAAGCGTCCGACTTCAGCCAGGTCATGATCTCGCGGTCCGTGAGTTCGAGCCCCACGTCAGGCTCTGGGCTGATGGCTCGGAGCCTGGAGCCTGTTTCTGATTCTGTGTCTCCCTCTCTCTCTGCCCCTCTCCCGTTCATGCTCTGTCTCTCTCTGTCCCAAAAATAAATAAAAACGTTGAAAAAAAAAAATTAAAAAAAAAAAAAAAAAAAAAAAGAAATGTGCTCCTGAGCCAGATGGATTGTTTCTCATGGGGAAGTTTAATTTGTAGTTGTTGTTTTTTTTTTTTTTAAGTTTATTTATTTATTTTTGAGAGAGAAAGAGAAAGTGAGCAGGGGAAAGTCAGAGGGAGAGGGAAAGAGAGAGAATCCCAAGCAGGCTCTGCACTGTCAGTACGGAGCCCAACTTGGGGCTCAAACTCACAAACCATGAGCTCATGACCTGAGCTGAAATCAAGAGTCAAATGCTTAACCAACTGAGCCACCCAGGTACCCCAGAAAGTTTTATTTTTAAACCATCTTTATTAAGATATAATTTATATGTAAAACATTGTACCCATTTTAAGTGTATCATGCCAGGAGTTTTGAAAGTTATGTACATATGTGTACCCATTAGCACATTTAAGATATAGAACATCACCATTACCCCCACAGTTCCTTTGTGTCTCTTTGTAGTCACATTGCACCCCTCCACCCCTTCCCTACCCTCTGGCAACTATTGATCTATTTTCTATGATTATATACTAGATTTGCATTGCCTAGAATAGCATATACATGGAACCATACAGTAGGTAATGTTTTGAGTCTGGCTTCTTTCACTGAGCATAACATTTTAAAGATTTATCCGTGTCATTACACACTTCCGAAGTTCAGTCCTTTTTATTGTTGAGTAGTATTCTGGTGTATGATGTACCACAATTTGTTTCTCCATTCACAGTTGATGGATATTTGTTTCCAGTTTTTGACAATTATGAATTAAACTTCTGTGAACATTCATGTATAAACAAACAAAACTCTACAGTTCTAGAAAGTTCAATACACAAAACAACAGCCTGGCAGGTGATAAATTGGCTGCCCTTCTGAGGGGAGGAGTCAAGTAGTTGATGAGGCTGAGTTATAGAGAACAACCGGTTTTGTAAAAAAGCAGCTATAGCCAAAAAATGAAAAATGCCTGCACTGGGCAGAGAGGACTGCTGATCAGGCATCTTTCAACTCCATGGGAAAGATGGATTACAACATGATTGGCAGGACAGACTAATACATAAACCTAACGGTTTTCTTTTGAGACAGGCTAACATTGAGCCCACAGACTCAAACCTTTTTTCCTGGGTACATCTTTAGGATACATTTGAAGGTCTCTTCAGGCAACAGTGACAAAGCGCTCCATCTCCAGAGTCAGAAAGACTACTGGCTGTGGACCTTTGGGCAGCAAAAAGTAACCTTGGTAAATGGGCATAAAAAGAGTACCTACCTCAAGGGCTGTTAGGAAGATTAGATGGGACTTTATGTAAATCTCCTTTTAAGTGTCTAGTGCCTAAGAAGGGCTTAGTAAGCATGAATTATGTTTAAAAATCATGTAATACTGGGGTGCCGCCTGGGTGCCTTAACCCGTTGAACATCTGACTCTTGATTTCAGCTCAGGTCACAGTCCCAGGGTTGTGGAGTTGAGCCCCATGTGGTGCTTCATGCTGAGCGTGGAGCCTGCTTAAGATTCTTTCTCCCTTTCTCCTGCTCTCTCTCCCTCTCAAATAATAAATAAATAAGTAAATAAACAAACAAATAAATAAATGAAGGGGCGGGGCGCCTGGGTGGCTCAATTGGTTGAGAGTCTGACTCTTGATTTTGGTTCATGATCTCACCATTGAAGAGTTCGAGCCCCACACCGGGCTCTGTGCTGACAGCATGGAGCCTGCTTGGGATTCTCCCTCTCTCTCTGCCCCTCCCCGCTCGCACCAGCTCACTCTCTGTCTCAAAAATAAAAATAAATATCACGCAATACTTTTGACTTGTAGTAAGAATCCAAATATATTTCTTAGGTAGCTGGGATGTTTATTTTCTTCTTAAATTACACAGTGAATCCTTCTTATATTATTTATATAACCATTGTAGGATTGAATTATTAATAAAAATCTGGTTAGATTTTAGAAGCATATCAATTCAGTCACACAAGCTCCCAGTTGCTGCAACAAGGACCCATTTCCTCCTGCAGCAGCTAGCTCGTTCCAAAGCTCCCGCCAGGTGCTTCTCAAACCAAAGAACTGCTCAGGGCTGGTCAGTAAATGTGACTCATGAGCACTTCCTCAGGAGGTGTATGGCCTGCATTCAATCCCTTTCTCTGGGCTGACTCTGCCTCAGGAGTGCCCTCTGTACCTCCGCGTCCTCTGAAACGGGTCTGGGTGGTGAAGCTGAAGGAGTACCCCCTCGCCGCTCTTTGTCTCTTTGCTGTCCGAGCTTTGCTTACCTCATTTCTACCGTGGGGTACCAGCACCTAATTAGGCTGTTGCAGAATTACATGTTATTCTGCCGCGGCTGTCTCAATACGTACTTGTCGACCATGTTAATATCCATGGTTTATCTTGATGTCTTTCCTATTTCCTACCACTTCCAAAGTTCACTGGCAAAGGAAATGGAGCTGAAGAGTTATTCCGGAACCTCTCGGTAAACAGTCAATATTGTAAAAACTGCCCTGAATGTTCGCCTTGGTAGGTGGGGCTCAAGCTAAGCTCTTGGGTTTTTAATGGAAGAGGTAATTCCTAAGTTCTTGTAGCCACACGTGTGGTCTTGGTTTCAGTGGGATCCTTACGCGGAGCACACCGCCCTCCCCTACGAGCCAAGGCCGGGCTAACGTCCGGAGCTCCCTCCCTTTCCCAGGGAGGCCTCCTTCTCTTCCTGCCCGCCTGGTGCCCCACGGACCCCCTCTCCGCGTGGGGCAAACCCCACCGCGGCGCCTACTGGCAGGTTTCCTTTTATTGATTTGTTCCGAGCGCCCTCCCCTTCCAGCGCAGGCGCCAGGTGAGCGCCCTTTGGCTCCAGGCTATGTAAGAGGCGCCCGTATTTTCCCTTCCCGGAACCCGCGGCGATTTTTGCGGGTGGCCCAGACCCCTTCCCACCGGTGACTCGGCTTCCGGGACTCGCGTCTGAAGCCCTGTGCCGCCGTGAGGGCCTGGCCCCCGGCCGAGGTCCGCGTGGACAGAGCCAGGTGCGCTCCTGTCCGCCGGCGCCTCCCGGACCCAGACGGGAGGGTATGCGAAAGTGGTCGTCCTCCTTCCCCAGGTACACCCCGTATTTGCACTCTTAGGAACTTCCCGCGGGGGAAAGGCCTTTCGGGTGAGGGCCAGAGCGGCCCGATGGCTTTTGGGGGGAGAGGGGGAAACCAGCAGGCGTTTGAATGCCCGCCTGTTTCTCCCATTGGAGGAATGCGGGCCCGCCCCTCCGGGAACCGCAGGTGTGGCTATGGGCGGGCCCAGGTGCTAGAATCCTGGTTTTCCTAAGAGCTTTCATTTGCAGTTCTATTGAACCCAGGCGGCTCCCTTCTGTTCTAGAAAGGACTGCTAGAGCTTTTTCCTGGTTTTCCTTCCTTACTACAAAAAGAAAGGAGGTGTTTCAAAAACAAAAACACACCCCCTTAAGATACTTTAGTGCCTTTACTGATGCCCTGTAATCACGCATGTCAGTTTTGAAATTGCAGCTTTATTGAGGAAGCAGGTAAAAAGCAAAAGCTAGAGTCAATTGTTTATTTTGTGTAGGTGATTATTTGGACCTTACGAATTTTTCTCTAATTTTTTTTTAACGTTTATTTATTTTTGAGAAACTGAGTGTGAACGGGGGAGGGGCAGAGAGGGAGGGAGGGAGACACAGAATCTGAAGCAGCCTCGGGCTCTGAGCTGTAGCACAGAGCCTGACGCAGGGCTCGAACCCAGGAACTGTGAGATCATGACCTAAGCCGAAGTCGGGTACTAAACCGACTGAGCCACCCAAGGGCCGCCCCCCGCCCCCAATTTTTATTTAAAACACAAGACCTAGTTGAATAACATGTTATTCTAAGTAGTGCCAAACACATCATGGGGCTTAAGAAAAATTAAAAAAGTAAAATCTGGGTTTATTATGTTGGAATAAATGTAACAAAAACATAACTTTTTAATTTTCAATCAGAGACTGGTCTGTTACCATTTTGGCTTGTAGTTCTGCTATGTACTTACTATTAAAGAGGGGAAAACCCAGATTTTTTATAGTTTCTCTCCCCCAATCCCTTTTATTTTCCAGTCCAGAGCACAACCACCAGAAGAAAACAAAAGGAAGCCGGTTTTGGGGAAACTTGGCAACCTGTTCACGCCAGGAAGGAGAAGGACCAGCAGAAACGGGTTAGAGAGTCCCACCAGCTCCAGTGCCAAATCAGTGTCTCCCAAAGATGTGGCCTCTTCCAAATCCCCAGAAAGAGAGAATGAGAAGAGTAAACCTCTGGGCAACCAACCAAAGCAAACTGACACGTGTGAGGAGGGTTCCCCGCAGGAGAAGCCCCAGGGGTCGGAGGAGCACCCGGAGACCTGTGTACAGGTGGGCCCCCCTGACGCCAAGCTGTCACCTTGCACGAGCAGCCAGGCAGCGGCGGCGGCTGGGCAGCAGTGCCATGAACGTGATTCACTCCAATTAGAACCTCTGGAGGCAGAGGGAGAGTCTTTCCCAGGTGCCACCACCGCTGCCAAGCAGCTGCATTCCTCACCAGAGAATTCCTCCAGGCAAGAGAACGCAGAGACGCTGGCCCGCAGCCCGGGGGAGGACGCTTCACCGGGCACTGGCTTCCAGCAGGAGACAGCCCAGGGTGCGAGGAGTGTGCCGGGGTCGCCCACCAGGGAGAGTTCCGGGGCTGGACTAAGGGAGGCCACCGACACAGCCCCCCGTGTGTGTGCCGGGGCAGTCCGTGTGGGGCCCCAAGACACGCGCAGCCGCTCCCCCGAGGACGCGGCCGCTCCCCCAGGTGACCCACCGGCGGAGGGCGAGGGGAACCGCGCTGGCTCAGCGCAGGCAGACGGCAAAGCCGGGACCCCAGGACAACATTGCCGGCCTGGCGAGCGCACCCATCCCGCCACAGTGTTAACTTTGGACATCTACTTGAGCAAGACTGAAGTGGCACAGGTGGACGAGCCGGTTGCGATTACTCCGGGGGCAGAAGATTTCGGCGATTCCGACGACATGGAGAAGAGGTCCGGCGGCCGCAGGTCGGGCAGGCGGAGAAGGTCGCAGAAATCCACCGACTCCCCCGGGCCCGACACGGCGCCGCCCGACAGCGCGGGCAGGGACGACGCGGTGTTCGATTACGAGGTGGCGCCAAACGCGGCCACCGAGAACGGCTCCGCGGAAAAGAAAGTGAAATCTCCGCGGGCGGCCCCCGACGGGGGCGTTGCCTCTGCTGCGAGCGCGGAGTCCAAGCCCAGCCCCGGTTCCAGAGGGCAGCTCCGCGGGGAGTCGGAGCGCGGCAAGCAGCCGCCGCAGGCCTCGTCTCCCACCAAGAGGAGGGGCAAGAGCCGGGTCTCCGAGGCCGCGCCCACTTCGCCTGCAGGCGGCCCTCGGGCTCCCGCCAAGGAGTCCCCCCCCAAGAGGGCGCCGGCGCCCGACCCGGCCGCCAAGGGTGCCGCGGGGGACAACGGGGAGGAGGCGGCCCGTGTCATCCCCCGCGAGCTCACGGTCAAGAGCAGCTCGCTGCTGCCGGAGATCAAACCCGAGCACAAGAGGGGCCTGCTCCCCAACCACTTCGACGGCCGGGGAGAAGCAAGTCGAAGCAAAGAGCTGGGCAGGTCGGCCGGTGGTTCTGACGCCGAGAGCTTGAAGCCCAGGAACCATTTCGGTGTGGGCAGGTCGACGGTGACCACTAAAGTGACCCTGTAAGTAGCGGCGGGTTAGGGCCTGGTGGAGCTGTGGGTCTCAGCTCACGTGCCGAGGGGCGTTTCCGGGAGGCTCGGGGTCTTTGCGTTTGTGGAAGAGCTCTCTCTCTGCACTGAACTTTCCCCTCTGTGTTGGAAAGAAGTGAAGGGCTGGTTAACGCAGTTTAAGAGGGCACTTTGGGAGCCTCCTGGGTTGTTCATTAACTGTTTTGGTAGATTTAAGCTGAATGAATGTAAAAATCTCTTGAGGCTGGATGTTTACATAATTAACTGAAAGAAGACTGCTTGGCCTGACAGGAGCTAAATCTTCATTCAAAATGTACACCAGCATTCTTGGATAGGGCACTCTTGACGCCTATGCAGTGAATTTGAAAACATGGAGCAAACACTCTTCTGTTCACTATGACCCAGTAGCTTTGACGTGGGTGAGTTTAAGATAACTCACACAACTTTTTCTGGAATTTAGTGCAGCTTGAAAGAAAAAAGAAATTTTTTTTCTAATTCCTCTTCTTAGAATATTCAGGAGTTGAGAGAGGTGTTTTTGCCCCCAGGTTGAAAAGTAATTCTTAGTTATTGAAATGGAGAAAGGACCAGGTTCTTACTGGGAGACTGTTAAAATGACACATCATCGGAAGGATCAAGCTCAACAACAGTTTGGCTACCTGCTGTTAAGTTCATTGATTTCCGCCCCCCCCCCCCCCCAAATATTTATTGAGTACCTTTTGTGCATGGTATGGTGCCAGGAACTATGGGGAAAAACTGATACTATGATTCAGTATATTGCCCTTGAGAAGTTTATGGCCCACTCTGGCAGGGCAAGACACAGATAAATATCTCTATGAGGTGATAGCTGTTGGAACTGCGAAGTGGGGTGCTGGCTGTGAAGGCTGGGGAGGTATAAAGCCCGAAGAAATCACTCTTGGCTTTCTGGAGATGGGCTTGTTGCGCCTTGATGCTAAATGTGGTTTGTATACGTGGATGGGGTAGGGAGGGCTCTTTTTAGAACTCAAGATTCTCCCCTTGCCATACTCTCACTTCCTCACCTCCCAGTTCGCACCTGTGAAAAATAAACATTTAAACTCCTCAAGTTTTTCCTGCATTTACACATTTATTAAAAGAGCTTGTGTTTTCACAGCATTTTGATGCTTAAACCGAATGGGTTTCATTCTATTTGAACTGTTGGATACATAAGCTTTAGAGTAGGAGGTCTGTTTGGTAAACACTTGAGGGACAACCTGCTTAATGAGTAATTTGAGCTACCTCACCAGCTGCCACCCTGGAGACCTTTGATAAAGTCAGCTATTTATTCTGTAATGGCTGTGTCAGAGAAATAACCAGAGTGAATGATGCCAATTATTTGTAGAAGGCCAGTGTGACGGACATTCAGACCTCCTAAGGGTGAGCCTGAGAAGAGTTGCTGTGTGTGTAGCTGTTTCTTACCCTTGCTGGTCTTCCAATCAGAAAACACCAGTGGAAAAACCAGAAATGTTACACTGCTCAGGAGTAAACAAACCTGGGAAGCGATCTTATAATGAAACTCACAGATCTTATAATGAAACTCTTATAAAAGTGACGTTTACTGTACAAGAACTAAACCACATGTCTTTTTCTCCATGCAGATTATTTTCTACCTAAAACTTTCCCTTTGTCAGGCATTTGGCTTATTTGTGTTTTCCACAGGGCGTTGCACTTGGTGAATCGACAAACTATTGAAATGGGAAATTAATTCCTTCTAGTTTTTTTCTCTTTGATGGATTTTTTTTTCCCTCTGATTGTATTTCAAGAAGAAATGTTACTCAGATTATGTTTAAAAACAATTTGCATCTGAAGTGTTAAAATTATTTTATATTCCCTGAAAGATGACTATGCAGCAGCATGTTTCTTGATGCTTTTAGAAAATTTGCATCTTCAAGTCTCTACCAAGTGTTAAATGTTGTGATTCTTAACAGTGGTATGTTTAGAATATGGAGAATTTTCCTCTGCTAGCCACAGCTTTTAGATACCAGATTTTCCCCTCTCACGTTATAATAAAGGCATTACAACATGAATTACAGAAGCCTTCCTTGTAATCAGTTTGAGCTAGGTTAATTGTAGTGACTCGTGGTAGCAGAACTTAATAGCACAGAAAGTTTGGTTGTAAAATATATTTTGATCTTGGTGTAAATCTTTAATATGTAGATGTGTTTCCTGTCCTTAAGGTAGTTAGTTGTCTAACCTGCAGCATTTTCCATTTACATCACAAGATCTACTTTGATGTTTGACTGTTCCTTGAGCTGATTTGTGAGAATTTTTTAAATGTGTATTTCCTGGTATGTGAACATCCCTCACTAACTGGTGGCATCTGTAAACTCTGCTTTTCTAATCCACTGGCTTTAGAATTTAATCTTCGAGGCAGTGCTTATAAGTTAATTTTCCTTTTCAATTTAAGATCTGGGCCCACCATGAGGGAGCCTGGCTATCTTATGGAGATAGATATACTGGAAAGCAATGCCTAAAGAATATATCAAATTTAGTATTTAAATAAAATTCCTAAAAATAAAGCCTAAATTCTTAATGCTGTATTTGGGAAGAACTTCTCAAGTCTTCTCTCTTTTTTTTTTTTTTTTTGTAATGTTTATTTATTTATTTTTGAGAGGGGATGGGGGGAGGGCAGAGAGAGAGGGAGACAGAGAATCCCAAGCAGGCTCCGCATTGTTAGCGGCTCAGAGCCTGACAGGAGGTCATGACCTGAGCCAAAATCAAAAGTCAGATGCTTAACTGATTGAGCCACACAGGCGCCCCTCAGTCTTCTCATTTTGTCCCAAAGGATAAGGAATCTCTCCCAAAGTCCTACTGCCTGTTCCTTCAAAAGGCTCCTCCTTCCTGAAGGCCAGTGAATCCATGTGGAGGCACCATGAGATTTCAGTGCTTCTCTACTTTGTATTCCCATTATCAAGGTGGCCTCCAGAATATGATGGCTTAATTTTATAGATCTTGTGATAATTCATTAACTTCTTGAATATGTAAAGCTGGGAAGGACCAGATTTGGTCCCTGAGGTCTGGGGAAGCAGAAGAGTTGAGTGGTCAGGAGCATGGCATCTGAAACCAGAACACCTGGTTTCAAATTATGACCGTCACTCACTAGCTGTGTGACTTCTGGCAAAATACCTACCTTCTCTAGGCTTTAATTTCCTCGTCTGAAAAGAGAATGTATAAAATTGTACATTAGGCAAGCATAGTGTTTCTCAAGTTGTGTCGGTGATTGTTAGTGGTTAGTATCTCTTCGTTTTATAAACCACGAGACCCGTGGTTTAGACATTTTTTTGTTTTTAGCTTTGGAGTCCACTTTTCTAGGAAAGCTTATATAAAAGTGCTGTATGAAGCAGATAAGTAGAAATGATTCTGGTTGAAAGGAGTGAGGCTGGCCAGCAGCCCCTTTCATCAGTCTCTATGGTCCCTGCTGTAGCCGTTGAAGAGAACTCCAAGAATTCCTTCAGCCATAACTTGGGGTGTGTGGGGTGCAGTGAGGAACTCTGTTCTAAACTATCTAGTTCGTTTGTGCTTTGCAGATAGAGAAGGTAGCCAGTCCAGTGAGTTAACTTGACCAAGCTCACACAGATAATTAGTGTTAAGAGCTAGGACCAGAGCTGGCTAATGTCATACAGAGAACGTGTTGTTTCTCAGAAAGAAGACAGTATGTACATTCAAAGATTTTTGATTTCCACGAGAGGGTAATTACAACCAAGAAAAGTAATAGTTTATAGAGCAAGGGGAAACTCCCTTTGCCCAAAAAATGATGACAAAACCAACAGTTGAGTAATGAAAGTAAATTATGGTACATCTATATGATGAAACTTTTATGTAGACTTATAAAAAACTTTTCAAATTTTTTAGTAACTTAAAAAGTGTTAAAAATGTGAAATATAAGATTAATCTTTTTCTGAAAGATGAGATCTGAAGCTCTGTGGACAGAATCATCCCAATTCTGTTAAAAAATATTTTACTATACATACAGATTCTGAATTATACTAAAATGTTAACAAGGAGATTGAGTGGTAGGATTGTGAGTGATTTTTCATTTTTATATTTTCCAAACGTTCTGTAGTGAACACACTTACATAATCAGAATAAAGTTACATGAAGGAAGATGGAGGGAATAAAATATCCAGAGAGGTAAATAATAGATAAATATTTTTATAATCTAGCTTTGTGAAATAATGTTTAAAAAGTTATGATGAAATGAAAATATTCAACTGAAGTTTACAATGATATGTAAAAATCATTTACATATTTAAAATAAGGGAGAATATTTAAATTCATGCTAATGTTGCTAATGTTCTTCAGGCCCTAAGATGTCTTCAGACTCTAGTGTTGAGCACTGTGCTCACATACTAGGTGCTTGATAAACTTGCTAACCTCCTACCTCCAGACTTGCTTAGTTAAATCATGTAGAAGCAAAACATCCGTTAAAAATAGTTGATAGTGTGAGGCACCTGGGTGGCTCAGACAGTTAAGCCTCTGACTCTTGGTTTCGGTTCAGGTCGTGATCTCATGGTTCTTGAGTTCAAGCTCTACGTTGGGCTCTGTGCTGACAGTGCATAGCCTGCTTGGGATTCTCACTCTCCCTCTCTCTCTGCCCCTCCCCAACTCACACTGCCTCTGTCTCTCTCAAAAATAAACTTTAAAAAAGAATAAAAATAGTTGATAGAGTCTTTAGGATTGTTTAAAAATAGTCTCATGAGGTTAAAAAAATAATAATAATTAAAAAAAAAAGTCTCATGAGGGGCACCTGGGTGGCTCAGTCGGTTAAGTGTCCCACTTCAGCTCAGGTCATGATCTCACGGTTTGTGAGTTCGAGGCCCGCATCGGCCTCTGTGCTGCCAGCTCAGAACCTGGAGCCTGCTTCAGATTCTGTGTCTCTGTCTCTCTGCCCCTCCCCCACTCGTGCTCTATTTCTCTGTGTCTCAAAATTAAATAAGCATTAAAAAAAATAGTCTCATGAAAAAATGAATGTTCTATACCAGAAAGATGTTGGTTTTGGAATAAATTGGTATGTTCACTTTTTAAAACTAGGCCAATAACTTTATCTTCCTGCTTTATTTTTTGCAGCCCTGCCAAGCCCAAACATGTGGAACTGAATCTTAAAACCCCTAAGAATCCTGACGGCTTGGGAAATGAGCATAATCCATTTAGCCAGCCAGTTCATAAAGGAAACACTGCCAACAAAATCTCCTTGTTTGAAAACAAACGGGCAAACAGTAGTCCAAGACATGCTGACATTCGAGGCGCAAGGAACACTCCTGCCTCTAATAAAACATTTGTCGGGAGGGCGAAGCTGAACTTAGCCAAAAAAGCCAAGGAAATGGAGCAATCCGAAAAGAAAGTAATGCCAAGTAGTCACCAGAATGGTATGCGGGTGAAGGAAACCTCTGCAGAATCCAAAGTTACTGAAGAGGAGATTGTACCAGCAGCCGGGAGCCCCCGTGCAGGAGGATCGGAAGGCGAGCCCGCCGAGGGTCAAGCTCTTGGTTGTCCGCTTACCCAAGGTGATAGAGCAGATGTGCAAACTGATGCTGGCTGCCCTTCCGAAGCAGTGGTTACTGCTCTGATTCCTGTTAAGGACCACAAGCTTTTAGGAGAGGATGACTCAAAGCCTGCAGACAGCAAAAGACTTGTACTCAAAAATATGACTGATCCAGCAGAAGACATTCCTGCCCTTCTTGATACCAAAGAGTCCCCTCCAACAGCCGGACCAAAGCCCCAGGATACTTTTTCTGACTCACGGCCCCCAGCTGAGTCATCTAACGGGCCTTCTCTTTCACAGCCTGCACCCAAAGACACATGTGTTGAAGCTCCCACGAGCAATTTTCCATGCACCGATCTAAAAGTGTCAGAAAACCATAACGGATGTGTTCTGCCCGTGTCACAAAAGAATGATGAGAACGTGCCCCCCTCCAAACTTGCAGGAGAAGGAGGAGAAGCAAGCCCTCCTTTGTCCACAGAGCACAGCCCAGGAGCCGTGGGCACCGAGGGTCCGTCCAAGGTCCTTGTCCAGGTCCGATCCTTCGTGCTCCCCGTGGAGAACACCCAGGACGTAGGCCCGCAGGTCCTCTCCGAGATCTCTGCAGTTAGAGAAGCACTGTTGCCAAGTTGTCACAATGATGAACTTGAAGTGGTTTCTGTTGCAAGCTGTGCTCCCCAGAAAGAGGAAGTTCTGGGCAACGAGAGCACGTCACCCAGACACACTCACTGCAAAGAGGAACACGCAGCGAGATCTGGCCCACAAGTCATGCCGCCAGAACCAGAGAGAACTCTGCCTCTCCAGGCTCAAAGTCAGGGCGACAGAAGAGCCCCAAAGACTGAATCCAGCCCCGTCAGCTCCTCCGGTGACCGAAATCCTTCAGAGCCTCCTCAAAGTCCACATCGGAATGTTGTGAAGGGCCAGGACAGCCCTGCCAGTCTTTTGAACATTTCTGCTGGTAGCGATGATAGTGTATTTGATTCTTCTTCTGATATGGAAAAATTCACTGAAATTATCAAAAAGATGGACAGCACGGTCTGTGTGCCTCAGAAGAAAAAGAAGTCCAGGGTGCCAAACTCTCCTGCCCCTCACTTTGTCATGCCTCCTATTCACGAGGACAATTTGGAAAAGGTGTTAGATCCCAACGTGTTTACCTTTGGTCTGGGGAAGAAAAGGGAAAACCAGCCAGAAATGTCACCGGCCTTACAGCTGATGCAGAACCTTGACACAAAATCCAAACTGAGGCCCAAACGTACATCCACCGAGCAGAGTATTCTCTTCAAGTCCTTGTACACTCACACTAATGGGAAAGACGAACCTCTGCTGGCTCCAGAAGCAAATGACAAAGAGAACAAAGAGATTACAAATGGGGGTGTTAAGAGATCTAGGCTAGAAAAAAGTGCACTCTTCTCAAGCATGTTATCTTCTTTACCACACGACAAAATCTTTTCTCCCTCTGTCACATCAGTCAGTACTATGACCACATCTTTCGGTGCTTCTCAGAACAGTTCTCTTTCTCGGTCTTTGCCGTTGCAGCCCGGGGCCGAGGGTGCCCCGCCCTGCGGTTCAGACAAAGAACAGCCAAACCTTCCAGCCAACAGCGTAAAGGTCTTCAACTTCAACACCACAAATCCGTCTCCTTTGGGTTTGAAAAGTCCAGGCTACATGGAGAAATACCTGCCAAAAGAGGAAGCCAAAGAAGATCTGGGCTCACGAAGCAATCCACACTTGCCAGAAATGAAATTTTCTGAGTTTTCTAAACTGAAGAACAGCGATGATCTGGAAAAAGCTAATCATGCCGAAAGTGTTCTTAAGTCAAACTTGCCAAACTATGGAAATAGCGACACAGACTTGATGGGTCTTTTCAAATCTGGCCGGTTTGACCCAAGCGTGTCTTTTTCTGCAATGTCATTATCAGATCCAACCGTAAGTAGCAACATATTACCATTTATTGGGGGTGTTTATGAAATGAGAGGAGAGAGAGATGATAAGCCATCTTTCAGATGGGTATGTGTGTGAATGAGAGTTTGCTGTTCATTTATCACATTGAAAACCTACTATGTGTAGAGGAGACTGCTAGGGAGGAAGAAGGGTACTTAGATTCTGTCTTCAAGGTCTTAGTAGTGTAGCAGGAAAAATGAGCTACAAATATTTTAAAGCTAATGAATTTATATGTTGTATTCTGAAAGGTGTAGGTAAGGAACCTTGAGAGTTCAGAGACAGACCAGATGTTCTCTCTTACCTGGTTCTGCGTAAAAATGCTCCGTGTCATACTTAGAATTTTGAATATTTGTAAAGCTGTTTCATTTATTGAAAAAAGCCCCCACCAAGAAATCTTCCTAATCCCTTCTCTTGTGATGTAAGATTCACTCTTTCTTCCCATAAGTAGCAATAGATGATTATCCCATATAATCCAGGAACTAATTTCTCTTTATTTGGAAGTTTCATCAGGGAAACATTTTTTCCTACAGAGGTGTGGAAGCATAAAGGCTTTTGGTCTGCACTGAATCTTTCCCTCAGTGTGATAGAGAGGGCAACGGAACAGGATTTTGAGGAACAATTATGATTTCTCCATCTTCCTTTACCTGATTTCCAGAAGTTGTTTTCTTTACTGAGTTTTTGGTGCGAATGTGTCTTTCTGTTACCTCACTTAATGCTCAAGTGGAGGGAAGACCATGGATGAGGAAGGCAGAATGTAAGTTCCAGAGGGCAGCTGTGCTAGCCCCAAAACTGGAGCGGACCTCTGTTCCGGCCGCCTCACACAGCCAGTCAATTCCGATCCTGTGCCCCCTTCCTCATTTTACAGGGAGTACGGCATGTTTCTGTTTGCTGCGTGGCCTTCGGCTCCAGCCTGTCATAGAATATAATTTTGGAAGCTCTTTCAAAATGTGCGGTTGGATATCCCGTGGAAGTTCAGATCCCTCTTTTTAAAAATTTGCAAACTTTTTGGTCTCGGGACACTTTCCTATTTAAAAATTGTTGAAGACACCAAAGAGCTTTTGTTCATATGGGTTCTGCTTATTGGAATTTATTACATTAGAAATTAAATCCTGCCATTTGCAGCAACGTGGTGGAACTGGGAGGGTATTATGCTGAGTGAAATAAGTCGGAGAGAGACAGATATGTTTTCACTCATATATAGAAGTTGAGAAACTTAACAGAAGACCATGGGGGAAGGGAAGGGGAAGAAATAGTTTCAAACAGAGAGGGAGGCAAACCTTAAATACAGACTCTTAAATACAGAGAACAACCTGAGGGTTGATGGGGGGGGGGGGGCCTAGGGGAGAGGGGAAAATGGGTGATGAGCATTGAAGAGGGCACTTGTTGGGATGAGCACTGGATGTTGTGTGTGGACGATGAATCACAGGAATCTACCCCCCAAACCAGGAGCACACTGTTTATACTGTATTTTAGCCAAATTGACGATAATATTAAAAAAAAAAAAGAAAGAAAAGAAATTAATACTAAGAAAAGTTTAAGTCATGAGAACACACAAGCACCTTCTATTAAGGCATCAGAGAAGTTATGCCGTCACAGGTCCTGGACCATCTGGAAAATTCTACCATGCTCTTGTGAGAGAAAGAGACTGAAAAAGAAAATTCCCCCTTCTTAACCAGAAGTGTTCTCATAATATGAGAACACTTTTGACCTCAGTGACTTCCTGAAAGGTTTTTGGGGATCCTTCAAGGGCCCCGGGACCACGCTTTGAGAACCACTGCTGTAAACAAACAAAATTGAATCAGCACATAGCGCTCAGAAATCATAAGATTTTTGAGTGTTTCTCTCAAGCGCAAAATTTCCACTGGTCTACTTCCCATTCATTCCAGCCTTATTTTCTCTTTTTAATCATTCTTTGATCACTTCTCTTATTTGACAGCAGTCTGGTGAGTCTGACAACAGAATACACAGTTTCCCTCTGGAATCTCTTGAAAAATCACGCCAAATCAAGTAAAAAGGAGAAGCAGACAAAGTGCTTTATACTCTCTAGGTCTTTTTATGATTAAAAAATTTTATTTTTTGTTTTTCCGTAGGTCTTGGGCTTTGTTTATTCTATAACTATTCTGTCTTTATGGTCTTACCTGAATTTTGTTTTAAATTTCAGGCTTTGTCTTCAGCTTATCTACTTCTAATGTGTATATATAAATAAATATATGCCGTTTGGATTTCTAATAATGCTCTCCTGAGGCCTTCTTGTGGTCTTTGGCATGCTTTCCTGTGCCATGGTGCAAGAGTGATCAGATCAAAGGCAGTCCTTAAAATAAGCATCCTGGTCAGCATTGAAAGTAGTTCATGTTTTATAATATTTTTTCATGTGTAATTACTATTTTTATTATGCATTTCTGGTTTTACTGGTCTTGTCAGCTCGTCTTGAAAATGATTAATTTTAGAGTCATAAAAAATGTATTTTGTCCATCAAAAAGGGAGGATTCAGTATACTGTGTGTAATATACTTTGTGGTATATACCATAAACCCCCTTTTATGTAGACTAATACTTGTTATGTGATAAGATGTTACTGTGAAAAGACAGTATTTATAGATTTGGATAAGTATATAAACACTTAAAACTGATGCAGCTTCTTCTAGATACATAATTCATACTTTATAATTTCTCTTGAGACTGTACAGAGATCATCTGAATTATAATTTCTTAGCTGAATTCTTATTCTGTGGACTGCTATAAGGTCTGGCTCTTGGGCCCTGAATTTTCTAAATTGGTAGAAATATTCTACCTGTTTAAATGAGAAAGTTAGGGGCGCCTGGTTGGCGCAGTCGGTTAAGCGTCCGACTTCAGCCAGGTCACGATCTCGCGGTCTTTGAGTTCGAGCCCCGCGTCGGGCTCTGGGCTGATGGCTCAGAGCCTGGAGCCTGTTTCCGGTTCTGTGTCTCCCTCTCTCTCTGCCCCTCCCCCGTTCATGCTCTGTCTCTCTCTGTCCCCAAAATAAATAAACGTTGAAAAAAAAAAATAAATGAGAAAGTTAAATGGCACATTCAGTTAGAGGAGAAAAAGATCTCTTAATTTAATAGTGTAGACTCAAAGAGCACTTCAGTACAGCTTTGGCACAGATCAAGGTGGACTGTTTCAAAACTGATAAATTGTGAGGCAAAAATATGATCTTAAAGGATCATGGGTGGAGAAACTCTGAAGGCTTTTACACAAAGTTTAATTTCTTGTGTTTTTGTTCATCTGATTACAGACACTTAGAGGAAGTGTTCCTAATAAAATCAACCCCCGGCCTGGAAAGGTAAGACGATGTTCCGTTTCTAGCCTAGATTTTATTTTAGTCTGATAACGTCCAATCCTGTGCTGCCACTCTCCTTTTCTTATAGGTAGTGATCTACAGGGACCCAGATGTCTCTGAGGAGTGCATTGAAGTTTTCGGTGACACTGAGGATTGTAGCTCTTGGAGCCTCTCTCCGGTGGTAATCGTCAAGGTCGTCAGAGGATGGTAAGAAGGGCACTTTGGGTTCCTGACTTAGAGGGTTTGTGTTTTACATTTTTAATTACCTTTTTGGTCTTCAGTACTCATTTAAAATTATGCCTTTAGCAATGTAAAGGGCAGAAAATACTAGTCTTAGTAGTAAAAGAAATTCATATGTAAGAAATTACGGTTTTTAAATATTTTTTATTTTTACATTTATTTATTTTTGAGAGACAGAGAGAGACAGAGCACAAGCCAGGGAGGGGCACAGAGAAAGGGAGACACAGAATCCGAAGCAGGCTCCAGGCTCTGAGCTGTCAGCACAGAGCCCAATGGGGGGCTTGAACTCACCAACTGTGAGATCATGACCTAAGCTGAAATTGGACGCTTAACCGACTGAGCCACCCAGGTGCCCCTAAGATATTATAGTTTTTAACCACGTTTCTGATTTATAGAGGTGATGCCTTATTTATGTACAGCTTTCTTTTCCCGTATATCCTCATTTCACACTGCTGGGACTAATGCACATCAGAGTCCACACTAGCACTTCTGGTTTATGAATTTTCAGAGACATTGGTAAGAACTTCAATAGTCATGTGGGTAGAATATTAAATATCCTATAAGAAAAGACATTTTGGATGACTAACCTAAAATTTATTTTTCAACTTTTCAGCAACAGGTGGTTTTGATTAAAGGAACTGGTAAAAAAATTATTTACCAGCTTGATGGCTTCTAGGAAATACACAGGAAGTTGAATTAAGAAAAGACATTTTTAATAAATCACTTATCTGGCATAAATACTTATCTTTGTGGTACCTATCTATAAACTTTTTTGAAATGTGGTTGGGCTTTAGACAATTGTGGTCTAAAAAACTAGTTAGGGTTTTTGTTTGTTTTCTCTTTGAGTAAATATGCAACATCTTTCCTGTTAGGTTTTAAATATTTTAATATTTTTCTATATATTCAACGCATTCATTACAAAACTACAATTAGCTGTTGTTCTTAAATTTGACGACTAAAAATACGGCTAAAGACAAATTTTCTATCAATTTTATTTTTAATACGCTAGTGCTTTTTTTCCCCCAACTTTTGTTGGCTTCTCTTTTAAAAGTGTAAGCATCTAAGAGCAGCACTGTCCTATATGAAATGAGATTTTCCTTAGTGTTTGGATGCTTGTTGTTTGGAAGGAGAATTTTAAAATGCTTTCCATTAACATATATTACTTTATATCAGTATACCCATTGATATGGTTCTAAAATATAAGTAAAAATCCCTCTAAGAGCAATATCTTCTACATGTATAAGGAGAAAAAAAGCATTATAAGAAAAGTCCATTTGTCTGATGTAGTACCATTTACAACTGTTCACTGACTGACAATTCTGTAGCACATTAGTGGCTCTACAATGTTCGTATCGACAATCAAAAGTTCTTTTAGATCCTGATACGGTTTTTCGATTATCAGAGGCTTAATTATGCCCAATAAGTTTAGTTTTAGGGAGAGTTTATACATCTTAACTGCCGGAGAATTTCCACAAAATATATATAATAATTGGCTGCGGTGTATATTGTGAGAGAGAGAAGAGAAGGGGAGGAGAGGGAGACGAGCAGGGTGGATGGGGGGAGAGGATTTTAGCTAGAATATTTGAGTTATCAAAACCTCATCAAGTGTAGCTAATAGTTTTGCTGTGTTTTACTCTTAGTTGGATTTTGTATGAGAAACCAAATTTTGAAGGGCACTCCATTCCCTTAGAAGAAGGAGAATTGGAACTCTCTGGTCTCTGGTGTGTAGAAGATACTTTGGAAGGAAACGAGGAGGCAGAGTCCGCTAAGCCTGTGGTGATTGGTTCACTCAGACATGTAGTCCAGGTAGGTTGTGGGAAAACCAGAATCCACTGATTCAGCCAATATTTATCTATTTATTTATTTATTTTGTTTATTCATTTTTGAGAGCGAGACGTGAGTGGGGGAGGAGCAGAGAGAGAGGGAGACACAGAATACAAAGCAGGCTCCAGGCTCTGAGCTGTCAGGACAGAGACCGACGCGGGGCTCGAACTCACGAACCATGCGGTCATGATCTGAGCTAAACTGACCTGAACCGGTTAACAGATGTTTAACCGACTCAGCAACCCAGGCGCCCCTGATTCAGCAAATATTTATTGAATGCCAAGGATGATACTTACTTTGAGAGAAAAATTCACTTTATGACATAAGTGAATGGGAAAAACCGTTGATTGGTGCTCCATGGATATATTTTCCATACATTTGTACACTTGAAATGAATTAGAAGAAACATTCTAATTGATTAGTCTTTTTTTTTTTCATGATGAATTTGGAAGATTGATTTCTTACTCCTGTCCCCCATCCCCATCTCCAAATGTATTTTACTTAATAACCTGATTTTGATGAATTCTATATGAGTAAGTTTTTCTTTTACTTAGTGTTTTGGTTGCTGTGTGAGTTATTTTTTTTATTGTTATTTTTTAATGCTTATTTATTTTTGAGAGAAAGCGTGAGTGGGGGAGGAGCAGAGAGAGAGGGAGACACAGAATCCGAAGCAGGCTCCAGGCTCCGAGCTGTCAGCACAGAGCCCCACGCAGGGATCGAACTCACAAACCTTGAGATCATGACCTGAGCCGAAGTCAGATGCTTAACTGAGTGAGCGACCCAGGTGCCCCAGTTGCTGTGTGAGTTCTGATTACCTTGAGTGGCTTACAGGAATTTTATTTTGGAAAAATAAATAATCCCCAAATAATTCAGTTGATAGTTCAACTCTGGGATTTCATGTGGGTGTAAGAACAGTAGGTACTTAACGTCACTTTAGGGACTGGGTAAAATGTCTTGGTTCCTTATCTGTTGATGAGGAAGTTGTATCTGTCTGTCTTTGTGGCTGTTGGAATTTGATGATTCTTTACCTTTAAAAATGTAGTTAATGGTATCTTCCAAGTAGAAAATTAAAACCCCATTTGTGTAACAGATGGGCATTAGGGTGCAGTAGGGAGATAAGGAATGTTACAAAATGAGAATGAGTAAGAATGAGTAACAGCTTTTGGCAGAGGAAAATATCACTTGTTTCTTAAATCAACATTTCTGAGTGACTTCAGTGATCATTGGTATTCTAAGTGATTTATCTTTTAATAGTTTTAAGTATGTAATGTGATAAACCTTAAAACATTGAGGAACCCCATTTTAAAATGTGATAGACAGGGGCACCTGGGTGGCTCAGTCGGTTGAGCCGTCTGACTTCTGCTCAGGTCATGATCGCACAGTTTGTGAGTTCGAGCCCCACTTTGTGCTGATAGCTCAGAGCCTGGAACCGCTTCGGATTCTGCGTCTCCCTTTCTCTCTGCCCCTCCCCCGCTCACATTCTGTCTCTCTCAAAAATAAATATCCTTAAAAATTAAAAATAAAATGTTATAGTCATGGGAGAATTAACCTGCCCTTTTTATTTATTGCTCAAATAATACTGGTAATAAAGCAACGTTTCAACCTATCACCCCAATCCCACCATCATGAGATATTTTCTCGTAATTATTCTAAATCCCCTGCTCCATCTTGGCCAATTCCATTTTCTGTAGTTATAATCATGATACAGGTACAGTGCTGTTTTCCTTTTTTCACTTAAAACTGTGGTTGGTTGGGGCGCCTGGGTGGCGCAGTCGGTTAAGCGTCCGACTTCAGCCAGGTCATGATCTCGCTGTCCGTGAGTTCGAGCCCCGCGTCAGGCTCTGGGCTGATGGCTCGGAGCCTGGAGCCTGTTTCCGATTCTGTGTCTCCCTCTCTCTCTGCGCCTCCCCCGTTCATGCTCTGTCTCTCTCTGTCCTAAAAATAAATAAACGTTGAAAAAAAAAAA
>NW_024412394.1:64934414-65148700 GCF_014898765.1 Herpailurus yagouaroundi
TAAAAAAAAAAAAAACAAAAAAAAAACTGTGGTTGGCAATCCTTTTTCTCTCTATATATAATTTTCCTGAAGATCACACTCCCTTTGGTGACCTCTCTTAGTGAGGTGCAACGGTGTCAGAATCTGGTGGGTGAGGGTTCAGGTGCTCTCCAGAGCCGGAGGGTAAATAAAGGCAGTGAAGCATATTGGTAAAGAGGCACCTCCTATCTTGCCTGGTCAGAGCCAACTTAATGCACTTAATGCTTTTCGTGTTACTTATTATATGGTTTGAGGTTTCCATGAAATGATGTACCATCATTTATTTTACCTTCTTTTTGTGGGAATTGGTTGTTTTTAGTTTTTTACTCTTTTAAATTATGCTGTATGAACATTTTTGTGCATTTAATCATTTATACATTTCTGATTTATTTAATTAGGGTGAATTTTTCTGAATGGTGTCACGCTAAAGGGTAGGGACACTTATGACTCCTGATACGTTACGATTTTTTTTTTCCAACGGACTGTGGTTGCTTAAACATGAACATAAGTCACTACATAGTTAAGAGGGTCACCTTTTTAGTGCATTAAATTTGTTCCTTTTGGTTATGTTTAAAAGAGCCTCCCCTAAGCCAACCTAAGTGTCATTTCTTCTGTATCTCAGTTCACCTAGCTCAGCAAGATTAGAGTTCAATAAATGTTTGATTAGCACTTAGGCACTCAGCCAGGAGAGGCCTTTTGAAGTATGTTTGCTGGGCAGGACATGGAACAGTGACCACAGTCATAAATGTGTACCTTTGCTTTAACAACTTAGACCAAACCACCATCGTAGAGCTTTGATCATAGTCAAGGAGAGTTACCATAAGGGATTTGTTCATAGGCACAAAATGGCAGTTGAGGAAGGCTCCAAATGCAGCCCCTCTATGGACTCTAGAGCCTCTGGAGTTGGATGGTCATTTCTGAGGAGAGCAACTAAAACTCCTGTCACCAAGGAAAGCCAGTGTTTTCAGTGAGGATGAGAGGAATAAATATGTTCCAGAACATTTATGGGGATCTTTGCTGAGGTATATGGCCAAAGCATACCTTTGGCTGCCCCAAAAGACCACATATTATTAAGTCATGGGTGAAAACAGGGAAGGGATAAATGGTAGGTGCTCTGTGAAATGTATGTGTATATTTAAAGTTTGTTTTAATTATTTAAAAAAAATAACGAGCTTATTGTAGAGTTAAGTACATGCTGTAATTATTATCATATACGTGTACTTCTTTTTCTTCCTTCAGGATTACAGAGTTAGTCAGATTGACTTATTTACTGAACCAGAAGGGTTAGGACTCCTAAATTCCTACTTTGACGACACTGAAGAGATGCAGGGGTTCGGTATCATGCAGAAGACTTGTTCCATTAAAGTACACTGGGGCACGTGAGTATTTTATTTCAGATGCAATTTTAATGAAGCTTTTTTGTGAGTGTACCACTGGAAGGACTTAAGTTACTCTCTGATTTGTTGTCCTGTGAAGTAATGATCGACTAAAAGGGTTTTTTTTTCCAGATGGCACATAAAATTCTGCTGCTTTTGTACCTATGTCACTATGGTTCAGCTCTCTTCTAAACAATAACGATTTCTTGGAGGAAGTGCAGGGGAGGAAAAAACTGCGTTTTTAATGTTGGGATTTCCTTATCACAGAGGAACCTGATTCATTCCGAGCTGTGTAACAGATTTTGCCTTCATGGTAATTCAAAGGAGGTAATTCAAAGCATGTGTTCCTGATACTTCAGGAGGCCCTCCAAGGCCAACACACATGGTACTTGACTTCCTTGAACATTTTCACACAATGCTGTCCAGAGCCCTTACGAGCTTGGTTTCACAAATTGCAGGAAACTGCAAGAGTGTTTTGAAGGAAGTGGGGAATATCTCAGATGGGGGGAATTAGGACAGAAAGTGCAGGCGGCAGTCCCGAGTATCGAGTGTCGTGGTCTCTGAAGTGGAGCAAACAGCCCAGGGCATGGGAAAGACATCCACTGAGATGCAAGAAAACACGCTGAAGCTTCTCTATATTTCTTTCATGCATTCATTTTTTGATGTTACTTTATTTTTGAGAGAGAGAAAGCAAGCAGGGGAGGGGCAGAGAGAGAAGGAGAGAGAGAATCCCAAGCAGGCTCTGCACTATTAGTGGACACGGGGCTCAAACCCACGATCTGTGAGCTCATGACCTGAGCCGAAATCAAGAGTCAGATGGTCAACCAGTCAAGCCACCCAGGTGCCCTGCATTTCATTTAACATCTCCTCCTTTTAAGATTTTATTGTTATGTATGTTTTCTATTCATAATATATTCAGTGATCACATATATAATTTATAAATATTCGTATATTCAGAGAAGGCTCAAAAGTTTTCGTCAATGGCATATGCAAAAAACAATACCTGTGTAACGGGTCAGATAGGAAATACTACAAGAAACACGAATCTGAGGAACAGCAATAATGCTGTTTTAGAAGGATGGTCGGTCGGGAAAGGTCTCTGGTGACATTTTAAGGAAGGGATGGAGTCAGCCCTTGGGATGTCTGAGAGGGGAGGCTCTGGGGGCGTGTCCCAGGCAGGAAGCCATTGCGAAGCCCTGCTGGGTGTGTTTGGGGAACTACTTAGGGGGTCAAGGTGGCTAGGAGGACTGGGATGGGAGAGAGGCCTCATGTCCTGTCTGCTTTGGGGAGGGATTTTAGATTACTCCAAGTGACATGGTGATCATTTTGATCTAACTTGTTCTTTAGAAAGCTCACTCTAGCCACTATGTAGAAAATAAACTGTAAAGAGGCAAGAGTGGAGGGCACCTGGGTGGCTCAGTCAGTTAAGCATCCCAACTCTTGATTTCGGCTCAGGTCACCATCTCAGGATCATGAGATCGAGTTCTGTCAGGCTTTGTGCTCAGTGCAGAGACTGCTTAAGATTCTTTCTCTCCCTCTGTCTCTGCCCCTACCCCTCTCATGCATGCACGCTAGTGCTCTTTCTTCCTCTCTCTCTCTCTCTCTCTCTCTCTCCCTCCCTCTCTCTCAAATGAAAAAAAAGAAATAGAGACGAGTGGAAACAAAGAAACCAATTAGGAGGCAGTTGCAATTATATAGGCAAGAGGTTTTGGTGGTTTAGTGCTGGTGAGAAGTGGTCAGATTCTGGATACATTTTCGTGGTAGAACTGTCAGCATTTACAGACAGATTGTATGTGGGGTGTGAGGGGCTGAGAAATATCTAGGCTTTGGGACGCCAGCATTTATTGGGATGGAAAAAACAGGAGTTCGGTTGTAAAGAGGTGAAGCTGGTCGTGCCAACTGTACATCCAAGTAAGAGGACAGGAAGGTGACTGGATACAGGGGACTGGGGTTCCAGAGGGAGGCTGGAGATAGAAATTCAAGAGTCCTCAGCACAGAGAAGGTACTTCAGTCGTGCACTGGATAGATCTCAAAGGGAGTAGAGAAGCCATCTGAGCCTTGGGCTTGTTTATATTTAGTGGTTGGGAAGAAAAGGAGGAAGCTAAACAAAAGAAAAGGTCTTCATCTTCGCTGCCTTTAATTTTCTTCCTACATCAAAGAGATCTGTAGATCTTTTTTCTCAAAGTATTAATGTGAAATTGAGAGCAACCACTTTCCTTAGAAAAGAATGAAATAGGCGTCTGCCATAATATTTTAATCTCTGTGTCTGGACGGTTTCATGACTCAGGCTTGGGCTCTGTTGAAGCATAATGAGCTACATCTAAGTAATGTCTCTTACTTCACAGTAAGTTTAACTTGTCTCACAGAGGGGGAGTCCCAAACCTGCCGTAGCGTCCAGTTTATGATGGCTTGTGTGGGGACAGACCTCTTTTTTCTGGCTGTTCATTTCTATTGCCGTTAGGATAATACAAAGCTACTTTGGATGTCAGTTCAAAGTTGGGGTCGTTGAACTTGGTTGGCTGGCTTTGGGAACAGGTCATTAGTACTTTTATAGATCTCCAAGGGGAGTCTTGATGGGTTGGGAGAATTCAACTGATAATAAGTACCTGAGCTCATTTGGCACTGGTGCACTGGTAAGAGATGTGTTTCCTTAGATTCCGTTAGGAGATTTATCCCAGAACCTATTTACTGTGGGTTAAACTCTTCTACACCTACACAAAATAAGGGTTTTGCTTGCCAAATTCTTACCTGGAAAATTGAATAATTTCTAAAATCTTCTTTCAGATTCTGTTGAGTAGAATTTGTTTTTAAACCTTTGTTTTAATACCTGGCTAATGCTAGTACCCATCCTCCCAGAGGTGAGGGTATATCTTCTTGGCAGGGGGTACATTTCTTTTGAGGGGGTATATTTCTTTTTTTTTTTTTTTTAATTTTTTTTTCCAACGTTTTTATTTTATTTTTGGGACAGAGAGAGACAGAGCATGAACGGGTGAGGGGCAGAGAGAGAGGGAGACACAGAATCGGAAACAGGCTCCAGGCTCTGAGCCATCCGCCCAGAGCCCGACGCGGGGCTTGAACTCACGGACCGCGAGATCGTGACCTGGCTGAAGTCGGACGCTTAACCGACTGCGCCACCCAGGCGCCCCTTGAGGGGGTATATTTCTAATAAAGAATTTTGGAACTTTATCAGGAGCATAAAGAGCATGTATTCCACAATGCTCTTTGTTTCCTTGTTTAACTAAGGAAGACTGGCTTTAGTCATTTCCTCAAATTTAGGATTAATTTTTAGCATAACTGGCACTAAAATGCTGCTGTTGTGAACTCAAGAGACAGTTTTTAACGGCCAGATATTCTTTGATGAATTTTATTATGAAATATTTGCTATATACAGAAGAAGATATATATGTGTGAATTATGAAGCCTGGTAATAAGACCGATTCCTGTGTGCCTACCACCGACCTAGCATGGCGTCCACTCACCGTCCCCAGCCCTGGTCCCATCCACCTGACTCCTCCATACACGTAACCTCACTCTGGAATTTTGCGTTTTTCTCATACCCTCATTTTACAGTTTTACCCTATAGTATCAGTCCCTGCAGTATTTAGGTCTGCTGTCATAGAGAATATGCCACAATCTGGTTTCGTCTCTGAGCGTTTCCTCGAATCATTTGACTTGTTGCTGTATTGCCTGAGTTTTCTGCATAGTACGGGTTGGGTCTAGAGGTATGGTCACATGCGGATTCGGAAAGGGTCCTTCAGAAAGGTGGTGCCACATCTGCCTGTTACCTAACAAAAGGAGGCGGTGCTACCCAGCTTCCCATTAATGATGCTGAGTTTGTTTGTCTGGTTAGGTTGGTGCCTCCTACAACTCTCGACTGTAAAGGGACCTTTTTCCCTTTGAGAGCCATAGCTCACTCTCTTTAGAAAAATCTCAAATTCGGCACATTCATATTTAATCTTTTGAGTTTCCAGTTGGTTTCTGTAAATAGCCAACGTTCATGTGTAGCCATGTCTGGAGATAAGACTTGGGATCTGGATGGAAATACTGTTTTTTGGCTTAAGGATGAGTGAACAAGCCAGTGCCTGGGTGGCTCAGTCGATTAAGCATCCAATTCTTGATTTCTGGTCAGGTCATGACCTCACAGTTCAGGGGATCAAGCCCTGTGTCGGGCTCCACGCTGAGCATGGAGCCTGCTTAAGATTCTCTCTCTCTCTCTCTCTCTCTCTCTCTCTCTCTCTCTCTCTCTCAAAATAAATAAACAAAAAAAAAAAAGGTGAGCAAGAGAAGACCAATTTTTTTAATTGTTAAAATTTTCTAATGTTTGTTTATTTTTGAGAGAGACAGAGAGTGTGAGCAGGGGAGGGGCAGAAAGAGAGGGGGACACAGACTCTGAAGCAGGCTCCAGGCTCTGAGCTGTCAGCACAGAGCCCAACATGGAACTCAAACCCATGAACTGGGAGATCATGACCTGAGCCAAAGTTGGATGTTCAACCAGCTGAGCCACCCAGGTGCCCTGAGAAGACCTATTTTTCTTGTGTGGCTAAAGGGTATTTTTTTAAAGGGTATTTATAAAAGAATAATTACATGTTTTTAATCAATATATACATAGTCATTGTAAACATACAAATGGATATTGTTGACATAATAACATTTATGGTTTTTTAAAAAGCTCCTACTTTAGAGTTATACTGCTTGTTCATAATGTAGGTAAAAGCTCATTACCTAAGTACATGGGAAAAACAAGAGTGCCTTTAGAAACTGAAATAACACTGACACTGCCTGAAGATAGTTTCCCCCTCTCCCGATGGCCTCATGAATAACGTATCTTGTTGGAATAGAATTTAGGAAAAATGAATCATGCTCTGTGTATGAGTTTTCAGATTTCAGAGTCTGCCCAACATTCATAAGTGTGGGTTTAAGTTTCTTAACAGGCCCTTCGTGCTCACCGAGGAAGTCTTTTCAAGTGTATCAGTTTGTGTTGTTTTCTTTTTCTTACAAATTCCCCTTTACCCAAAATTACCTTCCTTCTATACATATTATGTAACTAAATCACATGCTTCAAGAAAACTGAAGTGTTTAGTATCAGATGAATAAAACCCCTCACTCCAACTACAGAAGGAAAGGCTTCGTGAAAGGGTACTGTGGTCAGCAGTATTTCAGGATCTCACCATCACTTGTTTGTGAGCCATCCATAGAGTTTACAGAAAATTCCACCATTCAGTCAGAAAGAGTCATTAGCCTAATAGCAACATTTCTGATGAACCACCATTATTTAGTTAGGGCATGAAATCAGTGTGTGGTGTGCATGTGTGAGGTTTGAGCTCTAAAAAATATGTAATGCATCCTTACCTGTCATGCTTCAAATGTAGGGAGCTGTAAAGGACCCCAGTCTTAGCCTCTGCTTTCTTATGGGTTAGGGTCCTTGCAGTGCTAATTTTTTAAAAGATAAGCCTTTTTTCCTCTTTTTTATTGATGTATATGTAACAAGATTTGTACCAAAAAATGCACAATAAATCATAAGTGTATAACCTGAGTGAGTTTTCAAAGTATAAACATCATGTAGATCAAGAAATAGAACCAGTATTTGTGGATTTCTAGAACATACCCCCAGTGTAACTACCATCCTGACTTCTAACAATGTGGATTAGTTTTCATCCCCACACATACACCACTCAGTCTGTCAACGTGTGTGTGTGTGTGTGTGTGTGTGTGTGTGTGTGTGTGTGTGTGTGTATTGACAGGTCTTCAGTAGGATTTTGATTGTAAATCCCTGTATGATTAGTGAGTCTAGAGAAGTTACTGATTTATCCAAGGGAATCTTTAACAAAACCCATCATCCAAAATGTGCCTTGGGCCAGAAGAAAGCAAAGAGGGTGAATGAGGCCCATTTTGCTGGTAAAGGATTTTATCTGCAGCCATTCTCTCCTTGGTATGGTGTTCTGGGGTACCTAGAATACCCCAGCTAGGACTCTTCTAGTGAGACTAACGAAGATTAGGAGAGGATACGTGGTCACCAAGAGTTCTGTATTTGTGTATAAAGGGGGCATATTAATAACTCTCTTAGGTAAAAGTCACTTCTCTACTCTCTCTCTCATCTTCCCAGAACCCTCCCAGGGACTAGGAAAGTGTTAAGACTGCACAGCCTTTAGGGGCAGTGCTAACAGGCATGGTTTTCTGGTTTCCTGGTTTCCTGGTTTCTAGCACATTAGGGGAGGGTGGGGCTGCTTCTTCCCTGACCGCAGCAGAAGTGACAGCTGACAAGCCTGATAAGAGGGTGTGGTATTGACAAGCCATAAAAATCAGATTCAAGAACTCAAAAAGCTTTTGGGCCTGGGAACAAGCAGGCTTACAGACCTTCAAAGCCCCCAGGGTACCACCGTGCACTGTCCTGCTCACAGTGATGATCCTGAGTCCTTGTAAAACGCATGAATTATGTGCACTTTCTGGAATGAGAAAAACTGCTACCAAAAAATGACTAGGAGCCTGGCTTGGATCAGCCCTGCATCTGATACTTGCAGCTGTGTGGCCCTGGACAGTTTACTTCACCTCTTCTGTAAAGTGGGGACAGGAGTGTTCCTTCATCACGGCATTGTTGTACCGATTGGATGATATTCCAGGTGGCATTTCTTGCAAGCTCTAGGTAGATGTTACCTGTTGTTAGTTTTGGGCACTGTGACAAATGAGTAGGTGGGACATCCGATTCTTTGGTTACAAATGAGACGTTGCCTTTTATTTTATATTTTTTATTTTAGATGTTTTATTTTTTTAGACAGAGAGACAGAATGAGTGGGAGAGGGGCAGAGAGAGAGAGAGGGAGACAGAATCCGAAGTAGGCTCCAGGCTCTGAGCTGTCAGCACACAGCCCGATGCGGGGCTCGAACCCACAAACCTTGAGATCATGCCCTGAGCCGAAGTCGGACACTCACCCGACTGAGCCTCCCAGGCGCCCTGAGATGTTGCCTTTTAAAACAAAGCTTGGGATTCCTATGTTGGGCCCCTCTAAATACATACAGTGTTACAAAATCACTACTTTTATTACTTGAAGTGATACAGATCTGCACTGAAGCAATTCATAATATAAATTAAAATAAGTGAACAAAACCACCAGGAGACCAGTAAAAGATCAAGGACAGGCGCATGTAACGGCATACTTCTCCTTGAATCTAACGTTGCTTTCGTAGCTGAGTGGAACTGTACATGGTCCGGATATATACATCGTCCTGTTCTTTTCCCTTCTTCTCGGTGGGGTCCTGTGTGCCACTGAAACAAATGACAAGTCCTCTCTTTTCCTCCTTGATACTTGCTTAGGTGGCTGATTTATGAAGACCCTGGATTTCAGGGTGTGCCTTTTATCCTGGAACCTGGCGAGTACCCTGACTTATCCTTCTGGGATACAGAAGAAGCATACATTGGATCCATGCGGCCTCTGAAAATGGTAAAATCTAACAAAAGGTTCTTGGAGTCCGTGATTTTTTTGTCAGCCTGACATTGATGGTTCACAGGCTGTGACTTTGAAGCAATAAACAGACTTTTAAAAACACAAATCTATAGTAGAGGGAACCTATTGCTCGATAGAAATAATAGAAAGGATAACCTGCTGGTCGCTGTAGATGAAAAAAAAATGTGGCTAAGCCCATGTTCTTTGCCTTCAAGGCATTCTCAGCCGTGCAGAGCCGCGGGCGTGTGTACAAGGCTTCAGCCCAGGGTAGGTTTCAGAAGTGAAGAAAATGTAGGATCAAACGTTTGTGGAAAAACAGGAAGGACAGATGAAGTCCAACTTGTGGGTGATGTGACAGAGAAGGGGGATAATTAGGAGAGCTTTGTGCTAAATCAAGTTGGCTCTTAACAACCAAGGAGGACGGTGTCCAATGGAGATGTCAGGATGCTCTGCGTGAGCCAGGGCGGAACTGGGGGAGGGCAGGGCATGTTGGGGACCACCCCCATTGTAGCCACCAGAGGCTAGGCTGGGTGGCATCTTTGAGGGCCCTGGGGCTGGATGTCTGAACATTGTCCTCCCAAGCATCTGCCTTAGAAAGGAGCCTGTGCTTCCTCCGGCCTCCCCCTGTATTTGTCTTGTTCTTTTGGTCTCTTCGGCTAGACTCTAAGCCTTGGGAGGATCCAGGCTGCACCTGTCTTGTCCCCATGTCGAGCACGGTGTGTGCTCATCGGCAGTAGGCACTCCCCAACTACCCACAGGAGTGAGGCTCTCGCTAGGAACAAGGTTTTGCAGCTGCAATTTGCAGCTGTCTTGAATCAGTTTGAAACAAATTAGGAAGCCAATGAAGATCATTTTTATGTTAATTTTACCCCTCCTGCCAAAACCTGTGGTTTAATTACCTCATGTTTGTTGGTCTCCGTGCAAAACTCATTTGAATTATAGATGCTCTTACATTATAAATGATTTGTTTGTAAAATTCACTTTCAAAGAACAAAGTTTAGTTTCGTGAAGATATGAAAGAATTGTCCCAGGCTTTGAAGGCTGTTTTAAATAATTTACAAAACTGTGAAGTTTATGGCATTAGAAAGAGATACTTTTGAAGAGGGTGCTTATGGTATTTCCCCCTCCCCACTTATCCACAGGGGATACTTTCCAAGACCCCCGGTGGATGCCTGAAACCTTGGATAGTACCAGACCCTATATAAACTATGTCTTTTCCTATGTGTATATGATAAAGTTTAATTTGTAAATTATAATTTATATAATTTATACATATAATTTATAACATAAATATAAATTATAATTTATAAATTAGGCACAGTAACTAATTTAACTAATATTATTAACAGTAACTAATAATAAAGTAGAACAAGTATAATAATATACTGCAACAAAGGTTATGTGAGTGTGGTCTCTCTCTCAAAATATCTTATTGTACTATGACCGCCCTTCTGGTGACAAGGCACAATGAGGCAATGCCTGTGTGATGGATGAGATGAAGTGAGATGAGTGACGTAGGTGGCATTGTGACACAGTATGTCAGGAGGAGGATCATGGCCGTAGATTCTGGGTCTGGAGTTCTTTCTTGTACAGCAAGAAACCAGAATGCAGGATTAAAAATGCAAGAGAGGCTAATGTCTGGGAGAAGACAAGAGCCCTGAGTATGGGTCCTTACTCTGTTTTTATTAGGATCAGAAGGCTTACAAACATGGTGATGGACGTGCACAAAGAAACAATGAAATCGTGAACATTAACTCGTGGGCAGGAGGGAAAGGGGGTTTGAAGATATGCCGTGTTGGGGGTTTGGGTCAATACCAAACAAAATCCTGGCTGTGGTTGGGCAGAAGGTCGTTGACAGCACAGGTGAGGCCCCACCTCTGTTTACCTAAACTGGCCTAGGGGACCAGAAAGACAGAACCTGCTACCTCAGGGTCAACAAGGCGCCTTTCTTTTGCTAATTGGCTCCTCTCTGGGCGACTTCACCCCACTGCAGTCTATAGCCCTATTTACCTGTTTACCTAATTTGGTCCTGCCTTCCTGTAAAGCAGCTTTCTGCTATTATACTAAGTTAGGGGGCATTTCCACCCTGAATACCTAATCTTGTTTACCTTATCTTGGATGTTTTCATCCTGAGATTTCCTATTCCTATACCTTTGTCCTATACTGGGGGCTTTTGCCCCGTTTACCTAATCTTGTGTACTCAAACTTGGGTGTGTTCATCCTATGGCTTTCTAATTCTTTATGCCTTGTTAACCCATCAGTGCACGCTCCGGGAATTCCTAAGCTTATCCCCCACAGATCATCTGCTTCTAAAACCTCGATTGACAGCGGGCAACTGTGCAAAGTGAAAATGCAGATAACGAGGGACTACTTACTGCACTAGGCTTAAACTCTGGTTTGGTGATAAAATCAGCAACATTCCTTTAAAATTACAGTTCGTTTGGTGCATTTGAGCATCTTTCGCTGCACTTTCAAAAAAGCTGTCCTAGGGGTGCCTGGGTGGCTCAGTCGATTAAGTGTCTGACTTGGACTCAGGTCATGATCTCATGGTTTGTGAGTTCAAGCCATGCATTGGGCTCTGTACTGACAGTGCAGGATCCCTGCTTGGGATTCATTCATTCATATTCTGTCTCTCTGTCTCTCTTGCATTCTGTGCCCCTCCACCATTCTCTTTCAAAATAAATAAAAACTTAAAAAATAAATACAAAAAAAGCTGTTCTATATTCATGGAAAATATTCTCCTGACTTTCCCGCTGCTGATTTTAATCCCTACCCTGTTTGTTATTTCTGTGTAATACCTTTTCCTGTGGCTTATTTTTAGTGTTTTTGGTTACTTACAACAGTTTATTATAAAAGTATAACAACTCCTCTCAGACCCGTCCTTTGGGCTATTTTAAATTCTATCTGCAGTTCACCTAATTATTTCAAGAGTCCTGCAGAGCCTGTTGTGAACTTGTGTGAACTCAACAGTTTTGTAAGCCATGGGTTGCAAAATCAAACGCCTCCAGGGGCCAGGCAGCAACTAGACATGAGTGAGGGTGGCTGGGAGTTGAGCTGAGATGAGTGGTAGAGACAGACAAACCAGGCTCAAGTCCTGGCTAGAGGAAAAGCCCAGTGGAGAATTAGTAAGCGCACAAAGTGACAGGGTTGCTGCCTATGAGAATTTGCGTGCAGACATGTCAGGTCTTAGGACTGCTTTTTTTTTTTTTTTTTTTTTTTCATTTTCCAAGATTCTTGATCTTTATTTTATTTATTTTTTTAACTTCTTAAAAATGTTTTATTTATTTTCGAGAGACAGAGTGTAAGCGGGGGAGGGGCAGAGAGCGAGGGAGACACAGAATCCAAAGCAGGCTCCAGGCTCTGAACTGTTAGCACAGAGCCCAATGCAGGGCTTGAACCCACAAACTGAGATCATGACCTGAGCCGAAGTCAGATGCTCAACTGACGGAGCCACCCAGGTGCCCCGATCTTTTTTTGTTTGTTTATTTATTTTGAGAAAAGGGAGAGAATCCCAAGCGGGGGCCCAATCTCACAAACTGTGAGACCTTGACCTGAGCTGAAATCAGGAGTCAGATGCTTTAGCCAACCAAACCACCCAGGCGCCCCAGGACTGCTTTTTAAGAGAAATGAGAAATATCTATTTTTATGAGACATTTTCTGAATTACAAACACACACAGCTTATTGGTATAACAAAAACATAACCTAACTCACAGATTCAGCTTATAGACCACCTCTGCTCTACACTGTCTTCCTCATTCTTCATCTGCATGGTTGGTGACATCAGAACTGTCGCAACATAAATTAAACCAGATGCACTCACACTGGGAGGTTCCATGGCTTACCATAAACTACCATGGGTAATATATGGTAATCTATCAATGAAAAACCGGTTTTCTTACTGTATTATTTTTCTTTTCAGGGTGGACGTAAAGTCGAATTCCCTACAGATCCAAAGGTAAAAATATATGTGTTTTACATTTTATTCCCATTCCATCTCTATGAAGGTGATGCTTGTGTGGTTTTACACATCCGCCTCCATAAACATAACCGCAGCTAAAGGAAGTTGTCCCAGCTTACATGCCGTCCCTCAGACTAGAGCCCTTACACTGGCTAACAGTATGTGTAGTCATGGCTTAAAAGGTTAATTGTTGTGTTAAGTTTATAATTTGTGTTTGTGTTTACTAGTTGTGGGGCCTGCTGCCGCTTGCCAGTTACTCAGGAAAAAACTTTGTTTTCAAGACAAGTTCTCCCCTTCTGCTACTCTAACATGCTCTTTCTGCTATTTCTACTTTGCACATTTATGACGCATTTATATTTCTTGTTTTTTTTTCTAAGTAGCCTCCATGCCCACTGTGGGGCTTGAACTCATGATCTTGAGATCAGATGTCGCATGCTCTACAGACTGAGTCAGCCAGGCACCCCTGTTTCATTTTTAAAGCAACGTGGGATCCTTGGTTCCTTAGTTTGGCCTAAGCGAAATTCTAAATATCAGTTCTAGACATTGAACAAAAGCAATTTTTTAAGCCAATTATTTATTAACTGTCTTTTGAACCTTGTCTTTGGGCTGCACCACATCAGGATAAAAATTTAGGGCTGTCTGGGTGGCTCAGTCAGTTAAATGTTCGACTTCAGCTCAGATCATGATCTCCTGGTTCATGAGTTCAAGTTCCACGTCCGGCTGTGTGCTGACAGCTCAGAGACTGGAGCCTGCTTTGGATGCTATGTCTCCCTCTCTCTGCCAGTCCCCTGCTCATGCTCTGTCTCTCTCTCTCAAAAATAAATAAACATTAAAAACATAGTTTTAAAACTACAAGATACTGTTATTTAGTTTAAAAAATATGATCAGAACATTTTGTGTTCTAGGGCTTAGTGATATTAAATGGTTCAGTTTAGCTGTTGAAACCTTTAACCTCTTTCACTTCCCGGTATATCTTCTATTATAGGTAGTAATTTATGAAAAGCCTTTCTTTGAAGGAAAATGTATGGAACTAGAAACAGAGATGTGCAGGTTTATGGCGGAAGCAGGTGAAACAGAAGGAACAACCGATGACAGTTTGCCATTTATGTCAGTGGGGTCAATGAAGGTTCTGAGAGGAATGTAAGTAGATGGGAGTAACCTGAGGAGTTTCTTTTGTATCATTTTAGTGAGTAATATACATGCCCCACCCCCAACCATTACAGATAGTGTGGTAGAGTGAACTTCAGACATGTTCTTCTCAGTCCACTCTGACCTGGAGTTGACACAGCAGATCGAGGTGGTGGTTTGGGGTCAGTCAGCTGAACGAGGCTGATAAATTGGCCCAGATTGATCAAATCTACATCTTATTAATATTATTCTCCAAACTGTTGAACTGTTAGTTTGCTTTCTATTTTTTATGATATTTTGCACTTTATGTATCTTACATATTTCCTTTAGAAGTATATACTTGAAAGTCTTGTACATAGCCAAAAATATATAATATTTTAATTATGCTTTGATGAAAGTTTAGCCAGTTTTTTTCCTGAAGTTCTTTGTGGAGTCTTCTTATTAAACACACACACACACTCCCTACACTCCTTTACAGAACATTGATGTATGTTTCTTAGGTTATTCTTTAGGAGGCCATTCTATTAGTCTCTTAAATTTTAGAGGAGAATTCCAATTGTCATAATGCATGAGTCTATGTCTAGCTTCATAACTGTTAGTATTTGTGAATGAAACTTATACATGGGAAAAATTTCAACACTGACGAAGATTACCGCTCCTTCATGTTTTTTTCTCTTGCAGTTGGGTTGCTTATGAGAAGCCTGGATTTACAGGTCATCAGTATTTGCTCGAAGAAGGAGAGTACAAGGACTGGAAAGATTGGGGAGGTTACAATGGAGAACTTCAGTCATTACGACCTATATTAGGTGTAAGTTAAAGAAAAGCTAATGGCTAATACTTGATCTTTTTTGAATATGAATGGCTAACCTTTGAATTTTGATTTTTTTTTCTTACTAGGATTTTTCAAATGCTCACATGATCATGTACAGTGAAAAAAACTTTGGATCCAAAGGTTCCAGTATTGACGTATTAGGAATTGTTGCTAACTTAAAGGAGACCGGATATGGATTGAAGACCCAGTCTATTAATGTACTGAGTGGAGTGTAAGTGAAATAACCCAACCGGGGTTTTAACCATTTTTACTTTGCGTTGTATTAAACTAATAGCGTCTCTGACAGAGTAGGCACTCAGGAAATAAACATATCAACGACTGAACATTAAGTCAGTCATTTAATGTGTACTGCCACAATACTTTCATAACTGCTTTTTAACATCTTTCTCATATAATCTTTTTTTCATGTGTCATGTAACATTGCAGTAGACTTTTGGGTTTCAGGATAGAAATTCACCGGTCCACTTCTCTTACCATTCTGCATGGAAAGATTCCCTGGATTTCTTATGATGGGAATCAAATAAAAAATAATCTTAACACTAGAAACCTGAGGTTGGGATAAAGTCCCATTCGATTTTCCTACAGTCCTTGTAGGGGAGGAAAAATTTTATTCTACCCATCGAGATTCTTCCTGTTAATTAAACTGACACAAGACAGATTAACAGGAGAAAAAAATCACCAAAGTTTAATTACATGTTCAGGGAGGCCCAATAATGAAACTGAGACCCAAAGAAATGACCAAGGCAGGTGAGTTTTATATATTTTAGACAGAAAGACAATACATTTGTGAGGAATTGGCAGGATAAAACTTGTTTGGGAGCTTTAATTAGTATGGAATTGTAAACAGAATTTGTCTCATGTAGTAAATTGATAAAAAGTAACAAGGTTTGTTTATACATTCTTCTCAGCTCTAAAGTCCCTATCTCTGGTGATGAAGGCGTGTCTCTACCTCCTGGTACAGGGAGGACACCTTTCACATGGGAGATTTATTTATTATTATTTATTATCTCTGCTTTCAGGGAGACAGAGGAGGGTCTGAGTGTCTTTATTGCACAGGCTTTACTTTGAAATAACACTGATTATGCCATTGTGGCAGCACCTATATCTACACCTGCACCGTTTCGTTTCTTCACTATTATTTTGACCTAAAAATAATTGTTTCAGCATACCTGGAGTTAGCAATTGAATGCTTTATTAACGTAAGCTTTTATTACAAGATGGTCAGAAAAGACTCTTGGGGATGCATATGACTGCAAGCCAAACTAAATCGGTATAAGTGATAAAAATGGAATTTATTGGCCTACATAACTTAAAAGTCCTGGAAAGGGGGTACCTGGGTGGCTTAGTCGGTTAAGCGTCTGACTCTTGATCTCGGCTTTTGTCATGGTCTCAGGATTGTGCGATGGAGCCCTGCATTGGGCTCAGAGTGGAGCATGGAGCCTGCTTGGGATTCTCTCTCAATTTCTCTCTCTCTCTGCCCCTTCCCCACTTGTGTTTTTCCTCCTGCCCCGCTCCCCTTAAAATAAATAAACTTTAAAAAAAAAAAGTCCTGGACAAGATTTTGCTTCATTCATGGCTGGATATAGGGTTTAGACACTGGCATTAGAACTTGCTCTCTGTCTCTTGACTAGGCTTTTTTTCTGTGCTGGCTTCATTTTAAGCAGACCACTTCCATCTGGTACATTAGCTACTTATTGTTCTTCCATCTCACTGTATCCAGTGGAAAGGACTTCTCTTTCCCACAAAAGCTCCAGGTTTCGGTTTGATTCTGTAGGCTTGGGACATGTGTACGTGCCTGAGCCAATCACTGTAGTCAAGGAGATGATCGTGCCTATGTTATGTGCCCAACTCTGGAGTAGTGTAGGGTCAGTCCCATAGAAGCCACTTTTATATGATCGGGGTGAGTTGTTCCCCAGGAACATCAGAAATAATGAGGACAGATACTGGATGGGCAAAACAGGTGTCTATTAAAATAAGTTATACAATTATTCTTATGATCCAGGTTGATGTCCGTTATAGTTGGGTATAAGTGAGAGTATTCTTAAATAATCATATGAATTTATTTGACATTGGTTCTGTTGAAAATGTTTGTTAGGTTTTTTGTTTTTAAATTTTATTTTAGAGCATATGCAAGCAGGTGTGAGGGGCAGAGAGAGAGAGAATCTTAAGCAGGCTCCACACACAGCATGGAGCCCGATGCGAGGCTCAATCTCACGACCCTGAGATCATAACCTGAGCCCAAACCAAGAGTTGGACACTTGACCAACTGAGCCACCCAGGCACCCTGATGTTAGGTTTTTTATGTCATGAGTAACCTAGGCTATTTGGATCATTCTAACCTCAACCCATTTGTATTTCATGGAGCCCTCCTGTAGTGTCCCTGGATATCTGAGATGTGTGTACAATGTAATATGCTTTACTGTTAGTCATGTTCACCAAATCCTTGTGTTGGTTGCTGCTTGTGGTGTCCTCTTGATAGAGTGACATCTGGGATTTCTGGGTCTTCCTTCTTAGCAAGAAGTGCCTTCTGTGTCCTGCTCTGGAACCCTAACATCTTACCATCTGCCATAGACCAAAGGTATTAGTATGGCAGTTCTCTGAGATAATGCTGTGGTTCTACAGTATTTTAGACTGCCTTTATTTAAAGCTAATTATTTAGAAGGAAAACAGTGACCAATTCAGTCTGGACAAATAGTTGTACATTTTGGTACTCACCAGGTGTGTTGGTCCCATTAGTCAGAGTCCAGTCATGCTTCCCAGCAGAGGAAGCAACAGGAAGCTGGCTAGAATTCTCTTAGGGCATTTATGTGCACGGTTCTGTTAGCACAGGTAGAATTGTACCCAGAGCCAATCTTTTTTTTTTTTTCTTTTTTTAGCCCCGTCTTTGCTTGAAATTAGATTCCTTTATAAAATGTTGCTTTTATAGGTTTCTATTTTTAGTCATTTCTAGTTGTATTTCCTGGTTTAGTTTTTTTTGTTGTTGTTGTTTTTTTTTTTGTTTTTTTTTGTTTTTAATAGCAGTTGAGTTGTGGTCTTGGGGGAAGTTGAAGGGAGGTGTGTACACATCACCACTTCCTTTCAAATTCTGTGGCTGTGGAAGGGCTGTGTGTACCAGGGCCAGCTGCTTCCTCACAGGTCATTTAGTTGGTTATCTGACAAATATTTATTGAGGTCTGTTATGTGCAAAGCATTATATTATGTCCTCACAGAGGTCACAGCATTTGTATAAAACATAATCATTGCTACAAAAGACCTAGAGATAAGGGAATCTTGGTTCTTGATTTCTCAGTATGGAACTCAAAAGCTTTTCAGAAAAACTTTTTTGAGATTCTTGTTCTGGAAGTGTCTTGCAGGAGGTTCACTCTCACATGGGTGATAAAGTCCCTGGGAGGTAAATTCATTTTTAGCTCAGAAACAGAGACCAGCCTTCAGGAAGGATGCTTATGAATCCGACCGTTGAAGTTTTGAGAACTGCATTCCGTTTCTTACTGAAACAGAAGAAACTCCCTTTCACCGCCCTGCTGATCAACGTCAGGTTCTGCACTGTGCTCTTGTTCACATGGGGACAACTGGGCTCGTTGTTTTGAAACTGAGAACAAAATGAAATATTTCTAGAGTCCACCTGAAAAAATTAAAACTGCTGTTGCTTTAAATTCTTTTTCCTTTTCTCTTCCATGGAAGGGCTGGTTTGCCCCACTGCCCCTACATTCTGAGCAGGGATTCCACTTCCACGAGGCTGGGACCTGCACGTACTTGTAGCAGCCCCCCTCCCCGCCACCCCACCAACCTCATAAACAGAGAAGCGTTGATTCATGTGTACAGAATCTGTTTAAACAAGGACAGTAAGGAATTTTCTTCGTAAGAGTCTCAAGTAGAAGTTATAGATCTACCAGAGAATCTCAGACCTGAGTTTTAGGGTTTTGTTTTGTTTTGTTTTGTTTTTTTACCCTCATGCATCAGTGATTCATCTGGGGCCACATCTTGGAAGGAAAACAACACTACTGTCAATTCAAGTAACATCTTAATAAGTGGTTGGTTTGTTTCAGCCTCAGTGAATTACGCTTATGTGGTGTTGGGTGTTTGCTTACAAGTGATTTGTTTTAGTTTTATCGGGAAATAGAGCATTCACACTTGGTTAAAAAAAAAACGTGCTGGATAAACCTACTTTCGAGGTTCACTCGGTTGTTCTTCCCCCCTATATTTGGTCTTTCCCCACTCACAGCCCTTTCCCTTCCAAACCTTGAGGTCAGTCAATCAAGCAAAAAGGCCTTTTAACCCTCTGTTCTTTAACTTGTTACAGAGCCCGCCAGAAATACTTTTTTTGTGATACGGCTATGACCTCTTTTTTTCTTTCTTTTTTTTTTTTTTAAGTCCTGGGTTTTGTGAAATAGATTTTTCTTGCCGTGCACCTACTCTTCCCCACATAGCAGGATTCCACGTTCTTGCTTGGCTTTTGCTTCTCTTCATGAGGCAAAGGCCGTGTGAGCAGAAGCCGCACACTCAGGTTCCCAGGAGCCATAGAACCTCACATGATGTCAGCCCTGGGATCCTGGCCAAGCCCTCTACTTACAAATGAGACTATGAACTTTCACAAAGGTTAAGTGAGCCCTTCAAAGTTATCTGAAAGTTAATGTCCCGACCATAGCTGGAACTAGGTCTCCTAACCTGACCTCACCATGTTAAAGAACAGGTTTTAAAAATTGCTAATGAGGTTCTGAAATGGAGTAGTGTTTTCTGAAATATGACGGGACTGGCCTTCTAGCAGTTACTCTGTTCATTTGGGCAGAAGTGTGTGTAGAGACATTAGCTGTCATAAGCTACGTAACACTGGAGATTTTTAGTGTTCTTTTTTTCTCCTTGATTGCTGTTCATTTCCTAGTAATGACTGTATCTGAGTTTTTGTATAAAGTCAAGCCCTTTTGGTAGTAAAATCATAATCTGTCCTAATTATGAAGCGTGTGGACTATTTTAAGTCTGGTGTAATGGAAGAGTAAATGAAAGGAAACTTAACAGGGCCGGTGGCAGCTTGGGTCATGAAGTGAAGAGAGCGTGGGGGGAGCCCCAGGAGACTCCATCATGGACTCAGTCATCCCTGGCCACTAACTGATTGTGTCACCTTCCCGTTCAAAACAAACACCAATAAGTAATTACGTGTGATACTTTTCCTCCTCACACACCTAGCGTCATTTAGTTTCTGGCATATGATAAATGGCCAGTCGAGGTTTGTTGAAAGAATCAGGGAATTAACTTTTCTGTATCTTTAGGTTTTCCTTTCTGTAAAATGGGAAAACCAGTCCTCCCTAGATTAAATGTGGTCATAGATGTGAAAGCATTTTGGAAAGTTGTGAGTATGTCTACAAACACCTAGGTATTATTCCTTTCATCTGTGAGCAGATCAGTAGGGCAGTGAATTAACTCAGGAGGTGCAGAATTATCTGTTGAATATAACGAAATTGAAAAAATTCGTCTCAAAGAGACTATCTTTGGCTAGGAAGTAGCATCAATAAGTTGGTTTTGTTATCCTGGTTTAATTATCCTGAGTGTGGATCACTTGAAAGGTGACAAAAGAAAACCTCCCAAAAGAGATTTTAGTGTTTCTGAGCATCTGTTCAGTTTTGCTTACTACATAGTCATGTCACATTGGAAATCCTGTTCCAAATAAAATTTTACTTAGCTGTATTTTTTTAAAGCCTTTCTTCTGTTACCTTTTTCCACTATGCTTTATTGTGTGATAGAGACATAGTTTCTTGTACTCTTTCTGGAAAACTATTAATGTCAAAAATAAAAAGAACTCTTACTTGCTTTTTAAGAGAACTTTACAGATATTTCTTGGAAGTCCAAGTTGTTTCCTTAGAATAGGATTAGAGGGGCACCAGGGTGGCTGAGTGTCAGACTTTGGCTCAGGTCATGATCCCACAGTTCATGAGTTCAAGCCCTGCATCAGGCTCCACACTATCAGAGTGGAGCCTATCTGATAGTGTGGAGCCTGCTTGGGATTCCATCTCTCTTTCTCTCTGCCCCTCCCCTGCTTGCTCACTCTCTCAAAATAAATAAATAATCTTTAAAAAAATTTTTAAGAGCAGTTTAAAAGAAAAACTTTACAGATACTTCTCGGAAGTCCACGTTGTTTCCTTAGAATAGAATTAGAGGGGCACCTGGGTGGCTTAGGCCACCTGAGCCAGTGTCTGACTCTGGCTCAGGTCATGATCTTACCAGTTTGTGAGCTCGACCCCCACTCAGGGCTCTGCACTCTCTCTCCCTCTCTCTCTGTACCTCATGGGATTCTCTGTCTCTCTCTGCCCCCTTGCTCATTTGCACACTCTCTAAAAAATAAATAAGAATTCGAAAAAAATATCCCCATGGGAGCTTTCTCAGGGAATAGGATTTGACACGTGAGAACACCAAAAAGTTCATGTAAAGATACTCTTACACCAAAAGGTTTGTGTAAAGATATTCTTTCATTTGTCACTTTGACTTGTCATACAGACAGATCTCCCAAAAGATTAATAGAGAATCAGAAAAATTATTAAGATTACTGATTATTAAAACAAATGAAAATTTCTGTATGATATTTACTTAAATGTGTTTGATAGTTTTATTATACATGTCAACTATCAACTATGACAAGTAGATGTTTGTGTTTCTTTAGATGGGTAGCCTATGAAAATCCTGACTTCACAGGAGAACAATATATACTGGATAAAGGTTTCTATACCAGTTTTGAGGACTGGGGAGGCAAAAATTGTAAGATCTCTTCTGTTCAACCCATATATTTGGTAAGGAATTCTACTTTTGTATGAGAATATTTAACTGAATTCTGGATTTCCTTAATGTGTACTTCGGGTTCATGTAATACTTAACAGTACAGAAACTATTCTGAGGTTATTTTTAACAGTAATTGCTAATAATCTAGAAGAAAAAAATATTTTCAAGATGTCTGCTCTACTCATTTCCTTCTCTCTTCCCCTTAAAATTTTTTAGGATTCTTTCACTGGCCCAAGGAGACGAAATCAGGTAATTTAAAAAATAATCTATTTTTTATAATTAGGGGCCTTCCATTGAAAAGCTGACCTTTTCTGTGTAAAATGTCAGACATTTGGGATATTTTGTTAGTTTTACTTATTTTTATACCTCAAACCATAATTGTATTTCTAAGTTAGATTTAGGTTTACTTTATAAATGCTTGAGAGCATTGACTCATATCTAGATATTTCTTATAAAATGCTCTTCTCGAGGTGCCTGGGTGGCTCAGTTGGTTAGGCTCTTGATCTCAGCTCAGGTCTTGATCTCAGGGTCATGAGTTCAAGCCCTGCATTAGGCCCCATTCTGGACATGGACATACATACATAAAATGTTCTTCTTATGTAAAGTTGAATTTAATATCATTACATAGAATCAATTTGCTTAATACGCTAAGATTAATATCTCAAACAATACATACAGTTATTGTGGTAAACAGTAAAATGAATTTTCATATTTGCTGTGTCTACATTAGACAAACATTTTATACGGTCTCTCACTCAAGCCTTTGCATGCTGTCTGCATCAACTGAAGTGTTACATTTGTTATTTAGGCTTTTTAATGGAAGTGTTCAGAATTCAGACAGCCGTAATTACAGAGGCACAAACACCACTGTAGCCTCCTTTATTGGCATACACAAGATTCTAATAAGTCAGCAAGTATCTTCCATTGAGAGGGAGGAAAACTATATTTCTAAAATACATTTTGTTGTAAATGTTAGAACTGACGAACAATTACTTTTGGCCACAATAAAGCTTTAAAATGCCTCACAGCTTGTTGCGACAGGGTATTCTATAGAAAGCTGCCTCAACTGTCGGATTGTCCTTTGATGTCTTTGAATCAAATAATCATGAATGGTGTGGCCAGAGTATTTCTAATTGATCATTAATGTAGAAGTGGACAATTAAAGGATTTATAAAATTCATAGCAGTTTATTAACAGGTCATGTTTGCATCATCTCAAAGGCTGCATGGGTTAATATATTTAGGAAAATAAGCTTACATATTTGTTTACTTTTTCAAAGATTCAGTTGTTTTCAGAACCACAGTTTCAAGGTCGCAGTCTAGGTTTCGAAGAAACAACAAGTCAAATTGATGATTCGTTTTCTACCAAGTCTTGCAGAGTTTTAGGAGGCAGGTAAGTAAAACGGTGGACTGGCAGGGCCTAATCCCTGGGAGAGTAGAATGCACGAATCAGCAAATCTTTAGGGACATCCCTAGGTGTTTGGCACTATATGAAACCACCAACGGTACAAGACCATGTTAGTACTGAGGTGCACCTTGTAGCATCTGAGCACTGGGCAGAGGACATGGGATCGCTTTGGATGGAGAAGTTGAAAATCACCATGTCACTGTGCAATGGGATTCAGACCAGGTTCTCTACTCTCTAGCCTGTCCTGTCACCATAACAGGACTCTAATAATCCCTCAGGTGCCTCCCAAGGTGGATTTTTTTTTTTTTTTTTTTTACAGGTAGATAGGCATTCTTTAAAAAAAGTTTTTTTATGTTTATTTTTGAGACAGCACGAGCAGGGGAGGGGCAGAGAGAGAGACGGAGACAGGCTCCAGGCTCCGAGCTGTCAGCACAGAGCCCGATGTGGGCCTCAAACTCACGGACTGTGAGATCATAACCTGAGCCGAAGTTGGACACTGAACCGACTGAGCCACCCAGGCGCCCCGGTAGATAGGCATTCTGCATGACAACAGTGTAATCATAAGAAGGGAAAGAAAGGCATGAGCCCAAAGTGCCATGCTGAAAATAGTTTCATAAAAGCTTTACAGGGAGGGGAGAGCCCAAGGTCAGGGAAAGTTGGCTAGGAAACACTTGGAGCAAACTGTGCAGAAGGTGATGAGGAATTAAGTCTAATAATAATAATAGTAATAGTAATAGTGTCTTTAATCATACAGTTCTTTATGGTGTAAATAGCACCATCATATCGGTTAGCACTGCACAGTGGAAACAGCACTGGCTTTGCATTCAAGTGCACAGATTTACAGTAAAGATTTTGTTTATTAGCACACACCTCTGTCTCTGTCCTAGTTCCTCTTTATCCCCTGCCCTGCTTCACTTCTTACTACCAGACAGCTACTTTTGTTGTTGTGCATTTGTTGTCTGTCTCAGCTCACCAGAGTGTAGATTTTATGATAGCAGGGACTTCGTTTTGTCCTCTGTCCTATCCCCAGCAGTGGAAAAGTACCTGATCTACAATTAGTCCTCAGTAAGCTTCCTTGGATTAAAAGAACAAACAAAAAGCCCCACCTCTTCTAAGGAAGCATGGAAAATCACCATCTTACTAGTAATGCTGGGGCCCTGAGGGGCTAAATGACTTGTCTAAGTCACTATGGTAGTTTGACTCATGGCCCAGTACCGAGGCGCTGGAAATGAGGATAAAGGGAAGGTATTTGGGAAGGATGTTGGTAGACCCAAGGTGACTGATTAGCTGTGAAGGTTGAAGGATTATTCAGAGAGGACTCAAGGGCTAGAGGATGGTGGCACCCACGAGGGGAGCAAGGAGTACTGGAAGGTGCAGAGATAGAAACTGAAGATTTTGGGGAGAAAAACTTGGTTTCCCAAATGCAAAATTAACAACTGACTTATGAATATTCATTTGCAACACAATGGAAAAAAGTAAACAGGTCTAGATATTTTTGGAGACAGAACAGTTAGCCACCGGCATTGTGTTTTATATATAGCAGGCTATCTATTCTTGAATAGGAATATTCAAATTACATATTGTACACGTCTATGTTTTTTTCCTGTCATAGCTGGGTTGCATATGATGGAGAAAATTTCTCTGGTAATCAGTACGTGTTGGAAGAAGGCCACTATCCTTGTGTCTCCGCGATGGGATGCCTGCCTGAAGCAGCTTTCAAGTCTCTTCGTTTTCTAGATGTTGTAAGTATAAAAATGTCAGTGTGAATATGGCGTCACAGAGATGTGTGGTTCATGCAGCTGATGGAAACCAGCAGGGAGGCTTCCTCAGGACTTAAAGTCAGAGGCACAGAAAACAGTTGCAATAGAACGTTCCAGCCTATAACTTTTTGGTCTCTTTTCAGAGCTTTAACGTAGAAGTTGACTTTCTTTGCTGTTTTCTCAGACTTCAGGTCAAGGGTGTTCAGTCAGTTGTGGTATAGTCATCAGGGGTTCGTTCAAGGCCCCTCTCCTGTCTTTCTTCCATTGCATACCTGATCCCTATTTTTATTCCTCTCTCCTTTACAGGTACCCATTCTAGTGTGTTTGGGATACAGCTTAGATATTCTTATAAAATGTTTTTTATTTTACTTTATCCTCACATGCACACGTATCCCCGTTGACCTGTGTGGGAATCCCTTCGAGATATATATTTAAAAAGTAGATTTGCAGGATTCCATGTGCATGAATATTCAGCTTCTCTAAGTAATGCCAGATTCCACTACTTGGGATCTTTGCTGGAAGAGCATGTGGATTCATTTTCTCCATCATTGCCATTCCTGAATATTTTCTGACTTTTGTCAATTTGAAGAAATTAGGTAGAAAGTATTTTCTCATTGTGTTATGTTTCACCAGTATCTCCTGCACTAGTCATTTGGATTTTCTATTCAGTGAATAGTCCGTTTTTATATCCTTTTTATATCCAATCACGTCTTCTCCCAGTTTATCACACATGTGCTCCTTTAGATTATGTTGCCCCTTTTTGCATAGAAACCTTTAATTTTTGATGTAGCTAAAGCAATATTCAGTACAATAAAACAGCAAGATAATGTTCCGATTGTTCAACTCTGGGTGTGTCTGTAGTTTTGGAAATATTTGTTAGTTTTTTTTGTAGCTGATCTCTTATAAAAAGCTTAAAACATATGTCATCGGTGACTTCAGTTTTACAGGTAGAAAGAACATACATGAGATGGCTTTATCTCCTCCCTGCCTGTTCAAATAACTAAAATGTTGACCGTTTCTTTAGATGTGAAAATAGTATCAGTGAAACATGGTATGGTGTTTAAGATTCACTAACTTACAGTGAAATATCTAAAACTTTGGTATTTAACCACCCTAGAATTCTAACAGCTATCTCCAAATATATTTTCAAAAAACAAAAAAACCAAACCCACTGCCGTTGCAGTTTCCAAATGCCTTCCTTCACCTAGTACTTGGTGGATATGCTCAGCCACTTGTGATACTTACGTCATTTCCTTCTAGTATATTTTATATAACCTAATTCCTACACTATACAAACCACCTCTACACACTAATCTGCTCTGTTTACTGGTCGGCAGAAATCTTTGTACATGTCAGGGCACATCCACATCAATGAAGCAGTAAGTTACCACACCCTAACCACAAAACTTTAAGCAGATAGGTAATTTTTGATGTATTGTTTATGATCTTAGGATTATTATCATTAGAGCTTAGACTAGGGTCAGTTTCAAACTGTGACTTGAAAAAGAAGCATAATCTGCTTTTTATTTTCTGAAAATGAATGGACTTCTGTGCCCTTGTCCTCTTTAAAATGACTGATGGCTTGAACATGCAGCTTCCACACTGGATTTTTTCTCTCCTTTTAACAATTATTCCTATAGGAAAGTTTGGGAGCATGAGTATAAAGAATCGTTGTCTTATTGACAAAACAACAACAACAACAAAAAAGACATTTGAAAATGCATACAAGGGGAAGTTTCTTTGATTAGGTAATTACCACTGTTACCACTAGACCCCAAAGACAGCCATAGTCCTCTGACCCTCACCATTTATGTCCATGGCTTTCCAGCCCCTCCTTTTCCCTAATAAACAATGGCAAAATTGAAAATAAATTTCATTACAAGTGTTCAATACATATACCCATTCCTTTGTGCCTAGGATATGGCCCCCTCCATATCAGCTTTAAAACACTGTTATCCATAACAGCTAAAACACATATCCATAACAGCTTTAAAACACTGTTATATTTAAAACCCACCTTTCCATGTAGTAGAAAATTTCCTGCCTGTCCTCTCCTTAGCTTCGGAGTGCATGAACACCCAGACCTCCAGGGAAAGGCCAAGCCTGGCCAGAGCTTGTGATTTGTCCTTTAACAAGATATTTCCGTGTAAGCTTGAATTATTATCAAAGATGAGTAACGGAACACTGTTTTTGTTCCTATACAGGAATTTTCTGAACCAACAATTATTCTTTTTGAAAGAGAAGGCTTCAAAGGAAAAAAGATCGAACTTAATTCAGAAATAGTTAATCTCCGATCCCTAGGATTCAACACACAGATACGCTCTGTTCAGGTGATTGGTGGCATGTAAGTGAGTTACCTACTTGTTTATTCAATAAGATATTTGATTTTTAAAATTAGGTATGATCAGAGTCACCTGGGTAGCTCAGTCGGTTAAGCGTCCGACTTCAGCTCAGGTCATGATCTCGTGGTTCACGGGGTTCGAGCCACATGTCAGGCTCTGTGCTGACAGCTCTGAGCCTGGAGTCTGCTTCGTGGATTCTGTCTCCCTCTCTCCGCATCCCTCCCCTGCTTGTACTTTGTCTCTCTCTCTCTCAAAAATAAGTAAAGCATTAAAAAAAAATTTTTTTTAAGGGGTGCCTGGGTGGCTCGGTCAGTTAAGTGTCCAACTTCAGCTCAGGTTCATGGGTTCGAGCCCCATGTCAGGCTCTATACTGCAGCTCAGAGCCTGGAGCCTGCTTTGGATTGTGTCTCTCTCTGCCCCTCCCCCAGTCATGCTCTGTCTCCAAAATAAACATTAAAAAAAATTGTTCAAAAAAAATTGTTTTTAATTAGGTTTGATCACATTTCTTTCTATCCTGTGCTACCTTAAACAAATTGAAATATAACCTCTTATCCTCCTATTTTCTGTAAGGGTTAATAATTATGTTCCTTCACAATATATTTTTCCTATTGAGAAAAGCCATGTGTCAGGTAGATTTCATCTTTTCATCCACATTTGTAATTTACTTAAGGTAAGGACTTTGTCTTTGGGTACTCTCAAATTCCTAGGGGAATGCTTTGCAAACCAGTGCTCAGTAAACACATTAAGCACTTTTTTTTTTAGCAAGTAAGAAAGGAAGCTGATTTTTCTTCTCCCTTTGAAAGACCAAGTCCTTTGGTTTTAGAGTAAGGGTTTGGATTTTCTTTACCCAGAAATTGATAGCAGATGCTGTGTACAATGATTAAAGGCCAACATGGGAAGATTTTTCTCACGTTACGACAATTTTGAAAGTAAGATATAAAAGTGAGCAAGGACTACCAACATAATGTTTATAAGAAAGTAAATTTCTTTCCCTCATAAAAACAATAGGTATGGCCTCCCTGTATGCATCAGTGTTGGAAGGGCCAACAGTTATTTACAAAACAGTTGTAGATTATTACTGTGGTAGAATTATGGGTGATTTTTTTTTCCCCAAATGGTTTTAGTTTTTTGTTTTTATGATAAAATTACTAAGACGATGACATTTTAAAGTTCCAGGACTAAAAGTAGAGAACACTCTTCCTTGATGTAATAGATCAGCCAGAGAAGAGGGTTGCTTGCATGCCGTGTGCCATGACCTTAACTTCTTCGGGGGTGGGCACTAGCATCTTAAGGTGGAAGAGACCAGAGAATCTTCAGTTTTCTGGATTGAGGAAGATTACACCCGTTTTATTTTTATTTTATTTTACATATATATATATATATTTTTTTTTTTTTTTGAGAGAAAGCAAGAGCATGACTGGGGGCGGGGCAAAAGAGAGAGAGAGAGAGAGAGAGAGAGAGAAGAGAGAGTCTCAAACAGGCCCCATGCGGGACTTGATCCAACAACCTTGGGATCATGACACAAGCCAAAATCAAAAGTCGGATGCTCCACTGATCAAGCTCCCAGCACCCCATACCCATTTTAAACAAAGCTTTATTATTTTTACTTAACCCTATGTAATACTTATCATGTGCCACACACTAATAAGAACTTTACAAATAGTAACTATTTAAATATAAGATTATTACAACTGAAAAGGTTTTACAAAAACCTCATAGGAGGTACAGGGCAATCTTGCAAAAAGGACTGAATTTCATTGCCCTATTAGAGGAAAAACTTACCTATTTCTCTTCAAGATAGGATCCTGGATGGCTCAGTAGGTCAAGCATCTGACTTGGGCTCAGGTCATGATATCACAGTTCGTGAGTTCCAGCCCCGTGTCGGGCTCTGTGCTGACAGCTCAGAGCCTGGAGCCTGCTTTCACTTCTGTGTCTCTCTCTCTCTGCCCTTCCCCACTCATGGTCTCTCTCTCTCTCTCTCAAAAATAAATAAACATTAAAAAAAATGGATCTTTGTGGCATACTCATGTACCAAGAATTTGCTATTTGTCAATAAATGGGTGCTTTAAGTGTTTTAGAAAATAGTTTTTCTCTCCCAATGTATATTTAAAGTATAAAGCTCCGTGTAAAACTTGGAAGCACTATAAAAATATAATCAGGGGCAACTGTTAAAGGGATACTGCCGCTTACTGTGGTTTTCCACTTCTTTTTCCCAGATGGGTTACTTATGAATATGGCAATTACAGGGGTCGGCAGTTCCTACTGTCACCAGCAGAAGTCCCAAATTGGTATGAATTCAGTGGCTGCCGCCAAATAGGTTCTCTACGACCTTTTGCTCAGGTACTTTATTCCTTTTCTAGACTTTAAGTACTCTTCTCTGCAATCTTTACCTTTTATTGTAAACATAATTCAACCTTTTAGTTTCGGTATAAATCTGAAGTATAACCTTGGCCTTTGCGCCCCCACTCCTTTAAATTTGGGCTCTGTTTCTGGTGCTGAAAGGTTGTGACGGCTTTCAGAAATGCTACCACACCCAACATCAAAACATGGCGGGTCCCATGCCCTGGGCTGTCCACAGGCAGGCTCCCTGCCCCCGGCATTTTGAAATTCTGACAGACTCTGCATTGAGAAGATCCTAAACCCTCTGAGACTCTTGTGGAGAGCAGTTATCTCTAATCCAACCTCACTTTGGTTTCTGCCTCTATTAATGCTTATTCTGTGCTTCTAACAGTACAACTTATAGATGACTATCGCTGGGGTCTCTGTCTTCCAGAAACGAATTTATTTCAGACTTCGAAACAAAGCAACAGGGTTATTCATGTCCACCAATGGAAACTTAGAGGATCTGAAGCTTCTCAGAATACAGGTCATGGAAGATGTTGGTGCTGATGATCAGATTTGGATTTACCAAGAAGGATGCATCAAATGCAGGGTGAGCTTAGACAAGTGTTTGTAAATAGCATCTTTCTTCAAGTAGATGCTTCCTGAGCACTTTCGTAAATAAATTAGAAGGGTTTTCATGAAAGTGTTTTTTAGCTGATAGAACCAATCAAGGAACTTAAAATGCGAGGTAAATCTAGCACTTATCCTAGATGGAGTATTTGTATTTATACTTGATTTTTATATAGTAATAAAAGGAAGTGTCTGGGTTATTCTCCCCTATTTCCTTGATCTTTTATAGTTTTTTTTCAATAAGCCCCAGCACTATGGCAAATCATTCTTGATTGGTTGATTTTGGAGGACCCCGCAGACTAGGGTGAAGAGATAATGCCCTGTGTACAAGACAGTCCATTTCCTAATTATCACACCTTGTAAAGTAGATAATGGCCCATCTCCTTCTTGCATCACTCCTGCCATACTAGATGCTAAAAAGTTGAATGTAGTAAGACTTTATTAGAGAAGCTTATGCTTCTGTTGTAGATACTCTTTAACTCCTTGATTTTATGGGCTTGACTGTTTGCTCCCAATTTTTTTTTTAACTCGGTGCCCCATGAGTCAGCAGAAGGACCACTTGTTAATTGAGTCTGTTGTGCTTGAGGGAGAATCATCCTTTCAGCAAGCGGAAGTCATATTTAGACAGGCACAGAAGAAATAGCCTGAGAAACAGAAGTAGCTGGAATTTAGAAGGCATTTTTAAAAAGCCAACTTCTGCTTCGATTATCTTAAACAATTCAAGAAAACTGCCTTTCAGCAGTTATTTCTAATAAACATTTTAGTGATGTTATTTAACTGTGAGATAAAGTATCCTAGATTACCACACTTTTAATCTCAATATATAGTTTTCATAAGCATTTTCTGTAGCAGTATGTGTTCATGTCAGATGAACATGATTGCCACACACTGTTTATATATGAAGGATAGATTTGTTTTTGAAAAGGACCCTTAAAATATTTGCGTGAAAACCTACTTCACTGTATTTGTATTTTATTCTTTCTCTCTTTTTATAGTTGGATAACATGCCTTAGAAATGTTTATTGGACATTTCTCATGAAGGAAAGATAAGAGAATAACTGGAATTTCATGTTTTAAAATGATAAAATGCCCTTTTTAGCCACTTCAGTGTTATAGCAGCCTTTCAAATTAGAAATGCAGTCACATTCCAGAAGGGTCAGGCTAAGCAGAGATGGTTAGGCCAGGGGAGATAGAGCCACAGACCCAGCCTCACATCATTGTCATTTCTGAATGGGAAAAATGTTCTAAGGTTTCCCTTACAAAGGGCAGAAATCTTGAACTTTCTGGCACTCGTGTCATCTGAAGTGAGGGCATAAGTATTTGTTGTTTGATCCCAGTTCCTCTGGCGAAAGTGTCTCATGTGGAGTAAATGAAACTACAACTAAGACAACTTTAAAAATCGCTTTGAGCCAAGAACTGATCACGATCCTTGAATGTGTCTCACCTCTAAGCAGTCTTATCTGTCTGTAAGCAGATAGCAGAAGACTGCTGCCTGACAATCGTGGGGAGCCTCGTGACCTCAGGCTCCAAACTGGGCCTGGCCCTTGACCAGAATGTCGACAGTCAGTTCTGGAGCATGAAGTCGGATGGCAGAATCTATAGCAAGTTGAAACCAAATTTAGTTTTAGATGTCAAAGGTAAGAATCATTTATTTTCTCTGTTGTGTCTGTCTGTACTCAACTAAAGATCTAGTTACTTTTGAAAATGAGCATAGTGAGAGATCCCATACTGTGCACCAGCCACTGTGCTGAATGCTGAACACTTTACTTACCTGAGCTCAGGGCATCTCTAGAGCAACCCTGCGAGCCCCGTGGTATGCCCTCCTGTCCCATTTTACAGTCCAAAAAGTGAGGGTCAGAGAGGTTAATCATCTCATACCCAGAAGTGCCTTGGTGGAATGCAGACCTAGGCTGACTTCAAACTATTTGTCTTTTTTTGTTTGTTTTGTTTTCTTGTAACAGTGTTAGATTAAAAATCACAAAAAGCCCTGATTCCGCAAGTAGAATGGAAGATTCTCATGCACATGCATGTATCAACCTTACAAGATAGTTTCAAAATCAAAGAACTGTGACTAAATTGGAAACATTTTTTTGAAAAATATAGAATCATGTTTGTTATGTGATCAGTTTTGTAATCTTTATGAGCTAGTCTCATCGAGCGTTTTTTATTCTCTTAACGTGTATTTTTATTGGGTACCCAGTATGTGGCAGACTCTTTGCTAGATATGGGTACCAAAGTAGGGGAGAAAAATGCTTGGCTTCAGAGAGCGTACATTCTAGAAGCTCCATAGGATTTGTTTTCCCACTTGCTACAGTGGCAGTCAACAAGGAATAAGGATGCCTGGCTTCTAGTCTTGACAAGAAATGTGGGACTCTAGGAGCTTCCTCCGTAGGTCTTTGCTTTAAAGCTCCAAGGTCCCTTCCTAAAATTCATTATAAATTAGTCCAGTGTCTCTTGAGTATGTTTGTGAACTCTCAGTATATCTACTTAAGGTAGCCAGATGCAGTAGTCACTTGCCTCCTTAAACTAAATTTAAATCTCTCAGAATATGGGAGAGTGGTGCCATCTTGTGGACATGAAGGAGTAGAACCGCACGGCCCACGTCCTGTGCAAGGGAGATACAAATACCTCTCTGGTACAGGAGTAGACTAGGATTTTCATTAGCTACAGCTGTGGAGCCATTTGTTACCTGCTAACATTGCCCTAAGACTTATAGGTGACAAGAAAGATGCTTGGTCTGATATCTCCTGATATCTGGGGAGGGAGTTGTTTGGTAGACAGCAAGTATTATTATTGGAAAAGGATTCCTCCTTGCTTTAAAAATATCGAAAGTCTGGTATGATCTCAATTCTTCCTATGTCCTTTCTCAAGGACTTTCTAGTCTTCATGATTCTAATTAGGTAATGTACACAAAAAGAATGTTAATATACCATAATCTTAATGAAACAAGACGACACTGTGATCTTCATACATCCCCAAATCTCAAAGGAATATATAGTATGTGTGTCTTAATGGAGACAGTGGGATTTGGTGGTGGTGGTAACTTCTTTTCCCCCCACTACAAACTTACACATAAAGGCCCCAGGCACCCTGTTCTTGTATTCTGTGCAACACCTAGATGTGCAGAGGCTCTGGATTATCAATGATGATATTATACTCCTTTTACAAGAGATCCAGAAGGTCTGAAAATTTAGACTGATATTTTGTAAATGCTTAAAAGAGAATAAGAACATTTAATTCCTCTTGGCCTGAGGATGCAATAGATTCCAATACCAGTCATACTACCTCACATCTACATGAACAGATTTCTATTTCGATGGAGTCCATGGTGATAGGACCTTGCTGCAGAGACTTACGCTAAAGAGGGATAAGGTATTTGAAGGTATTTATTCCACACTGGGAAAAAAAAAATCAGACAACACTTTCATGTTAAAAAATGGCCTCATGGCCTCTTCTTTCAATGGGGAAGTATCTAAATATCTAGTAGGCACCCTTGGAAAATATTCTTACATTCCGGTGAAAGGGAGTTTACGGAGACCATGCTAATCACAGCATCTCAAGTGCTATGAATCTTCATACACCAAGTGAGTTCCCAGTGGTAGGAGTGTTGCCCTGTCCCTGTATCTGGCTGTTGGTCCCACTTCCCCTGTGCCCTCATGAAGCCATTTTTCATTGTTCATGTAAAACCTGTTCCATCTGACAATTCCACTAGTTTCCAGCCTGCCTTTTTTCCTCGCTGGTATCTCAAACCCATGATCCCACCATTGAATATATTTCACAATCTCTTTCTTCCATTCCACACATGCCCACACATACACCCTCGTTTCAGACATCTAAAGAGTAACTGTGGACTAGCTTTTAAGACTCAAGTAGGAGAAGGAGCAGTTGGTGCTCCTATGATGGGATTTTAACACACCCAACAGTAGATTCACCCTCTTTGCCCAGGGATGTGTTCCAGGGCTTTCCTCCCTGCTTTTTTTCCCAGAGACACCATTTCGTTTTACTATGTGCCTTTTCTTTCTTTCAGGGGGTACACAGTATGACCAAAATCACATCATCCTCAACACTGTCAGCAAAGAGAAGTTAACACAAGTCTGGGAAGCCATGGTCCTATAAACCTGAATAAAGAATGCAGGAGGAATATTTCTGGAGGTCTTCCAGCTACGTGTAAAAAAAAAAACAAAAACAAAAAAAATGACTGGTAACAGACAAGCCAAGAGGAAAGTGGACTTGCTCCTTCTTCAGTAACTCTAAATCCACGCTTGAATGACACTGCCATGACCTGGACTATGTCTCATCTTTTCAAAAGACTATATAATGAGTTTTAAACCAATAATTTGTCCTTCTTTCATTTCCTTTCTGCAGCTGCTTAAAAAGGTTGCCTCAATAGCAGCTTTTGGGTGTTTTTAGAAAATGTTATATCAAGACTCTGGACATTTTAAATTATTTCCAAAGACAGTGACAGGAGAGAACAGAAACAGACTTGAATATACTTTGTGGGCCTACAAATCTCTTACACTTCAAAGGGAAGGATAAGGGGCACCTGGATGGTTCTGTCGGTTGAGCATCCAACTTCAGCTCAGGACATGATCTCATGGTTCATGAGCTGGAACCCCGCATCGGGCTTGCTGCTGTCAGGACAGAGCCCACTTTGATACTTTGTCTCCCAGACTCCACTGCTCACACGCTCTCAAAAAAAACAAAACAAAACAAAAAAAAACATTAAAAATTTTTTTTAAAAAGTAAAGGGAATGAGAAAAGCTCAAGTTTGTAAGGCAGAAGATTGTTTAGCATTGGAGAAGAAGTATCAGGCCAATAATTTTGGTCCTACTGTTTTCTGTAATCAATTATGCTCTATAGCAAAGTGGGGAAAGGCTTATATGACACTTTAAGGAACTAAGTAAACAAAATACTATTTTCTTAGTACTAAAAGTTAATAAATTTATAAGATTTCTTGTCAGGTCTGCTAACATTAGCAGGATTTGGATTATTTTAACCCACTTGTGGGCTGGCCTAGAATGTCACAAATAAGTGGTGTTTAATGCTTTTCTTACAGATGCTACGGAACAGTGTTACCGTGACCTAATTTACTAGCCTATCCTCTCATCTACGATTAGTTCTGAAGTAAATGTTATATAATCCTTCGCTAAACTCAAGTCTTTAGCCTAATTTCCTGCCTTCCTATCCCGCTGCATTGGCACAAGGCCTGCATGGAGTGCGGCCACTGCCTTCTGGTAGCGGTAAAAAGAGGTGGAAGGTTCAAGATGACGACCAGCAATTCTCTCCAGAACGCGAACAAAAGGAGGCCTTAAGCAAGGCTGGTCAAATTTTAGAACTCTGAAAACCCTAAAATGCAGCATCTCAATGAAAAATGAAATAGTTTAACTGCTGACAATACACGGACCCATAGGTTCAAACAGTGTATTCTCGTTTGAACAAAATTGCTAAACATTCTTTGGATAGACTCTTCTCCCTTTTGTCCATATTTCATTATCCTTGTTAATACTGGTGCTCTGGTCACAGGAAGAACAAATCTCATTTCCTTTTTATCTGTTCCAGTGTTTCCACTTCCTAACCATTGCTCCTTCCTGGAGGCAGTTGTGGTCAGTAGCTTATCTTGGGTTTTAAAGGAACACCTGCACGTGTCCAACGGCTGCCAACAGGTCTTGTTCTTAGATTATGTGGAGCTCCGATTTTAGGCCTCTGTGCGGATCACTACAGTGTGCTGGGGTCATGTTGCAGTAGCCTGTTTTGAATTTATCTCGAATAAACTGGTTTCTGGTTAACTGTATTGAGGAGATGTGCGAGCGTCCTTGCAGTAGCCCTTTCAACGCTTCACCGGGGCAGATTAGACACAGATGACTGCGGGGAAGGAGGCAGTGCTGGATAACGGCGGGGAAAAGTTTCTTTCCAGACTCCTTGGTGAAGAGAGAGGACATGAGGGTAAGTGAGGCCTTCCCTCCCCTCACTATACCACCCCGGCGCCCTCAAGAAGAGTGCTGGGACTGTTCACACGGAAGTTAGAAATGGCCAGTACTGACGAGAACACCACTTACTTTCTCTTAAAATGTATTTGGGCCGGTGAGACCAGCAATTCCAGAGAAAAGCCCTCATCCAGTGTTACCAAATGAGTGTGTAATAGGCACAGACGGAGTATCAGGTTACTCAAGTCCATGTCCAAAGCTAAAAGCTTAGTATCTAAGGTGCAGGAGCGAGGAGGAATGCCACAGGAAATAAACACTTACCTTGAATGAAGGTCACAGACTAGAGATTCAAAAGCTGCAATGGGCTTATTGGCGAGATAACTAAGTACAGGCATTTAAGGTGAGAAACTGGAGAAGGGTTGCAATTTCCACGGACGAGTCCTCAGAGGAGCATGTTTTAGTTGGCGAAAGAGGCCTAGCCCTCATGCTAAATGTAAGGGTTTTAAAAAGTTAGAAACTTTACCATCACCTTCCATTTTCTTGAGACTAAACAACCAAATCAGCTAGATTTTTATATGTGACCCTAAGAGATTTACAACTTTGAGGGTGGTTACGACCACAGTAAAGCAAAAGAAGCCTAGTCCAGTTGGATTCATCAGTGAGCACTTTTTTAAGTAGCTTTACGCTCTTCATGCCACCCTCCACCCATATGCCAAAAGTTTTAGTATCTCACAAACATTAATAAAAGACTTTGAGCTACTAGAACAGAAGATGCCACAACAATGTGCAAATCTGGTGTGAAAAACAGCTTGAAAAAAACAATGCAATTTTCGCTGACTTTATAGACAAGTCCAAGTGTGGATATTTTCGTGTCATGTCTTCCTTACTCGTGTGTCCCTGGTGCTTGGGTCAGAGGACCTCTCGGCAAACAAGAATGCACGGATGTCGAGCAGGGTGACGTGCAGAGAGGGTGGTGGTATGGCTAGAAAAGGACTCTCTGTGCTCAGTTCAAAGAACAAGAAATTACTGGCAAATAGGTGTCTGTATTTTTAAACTTGTATCACGGAACTCATCATCTAATCTGGAAAGTGATGGCTACTAGAAATTTGGGGCTGAGAGGCACTCACCAAATAAGCCAACAATCACCAAACTGAGAGTTTATTTAAATGACATTAATTACAGTCTTTCCTCTCGCATGTCCTCTTTCTACCTTCAGGAAGGCTTCTGGAACTTTAGAGAAAGGGAAGGTTTTTTCAATAACTGGCTGAATCTGTAAGACACAAGAAGAAGTTGATTGGAGGGGAGGAAAGATGTAGGTTTTCAAGGCAGATGGGTCAACGGTGTCCTCACCATGTCCCTTGAGGCCAGTCTCCCGGTTCTGTCTCACGCACCTAGATGAGGAGCTGACCACCACGCCACGACGGCGGCCCCACTCCTGTCTTTTCTCCTGCCTCACTGCGTCCCTGGAAGGTAGCTGTGCTGGGTCGTGTCACTCTCCTATGCAGAGCCCTTCCACAGCTCCCAGCCACGCATTCAAAGGCCACCACCATCCCAACCTCTGCCCGCATACAGACTCCACACTTTACCAAAATGGCCGACTCATCACCGTCTGAACAATGGGAATTTGTGCCCCTCTGTCAGTTCTACCACCGTCCCAGCCCAGGTCTCACACTACCCTTCCCGACCCCCCAGTTTGCAGTACATTCTCTCGGAACTGCTATGGAACTTGGATGGCCCTCCACACAGACTGCCCGTCACAGCTGCGTATTCGTCTCAGCCACTCTGTTGGGTAGGGTAAACACCCAACGGGGCATCCCAAGGTTTTGCTGTATGTATCTCTGTGGCCCCCTTGTAGGCAGTGTACAGAATAAGGGCAGATTCTTTTTTATAATGTGTTAAATGTTTGGCCTATCAGCCCAAGCTTCCAGTACCTGTGGCACAGGCCACCTCTTTTGCACACCAGCCCCCACACTCAGCGCAATGTAAGGCACAGGACAGGCGCTTAATAAATGTCACCTAGGTGAAAACCACTAAGATAACTGGGAAGCAAGAATCTTACATGGGTTCTTTGGGTTTCAGGAGAACTGTCCGGGGTGGAACTGTCCTGAGAGGGTTTGCCAAATGGCAGAGCAGCTGGTTAGAATGTTCAGGAAAGCCACCTCGGCCAGCTCAGAAGTGCTGGAATGCTGCTGGTTCTGTTTACTGTATTGTTAGTACTGCCAGCAACCTCCTTCCGAACGGACGTCCCACTTAGTACCCTCTCTCCTGATGCAAAAATCCAACCGAACTCTTCCTTTTCCAAACTTCCAGCAGAAATCAGTAATTGTCCACTGGGTATTTCAGAGGACTGTCTCCCACAGCTCCATAGACAGGGAGGAGGGGTCAGAAGGCATAAGCCAGTGCATACACTTTACTAGAAAGATGTGTTCTCGTGGGGTTCAGAGGCATCTACAGTAGTTTCCTCTCATGTGAACTTTATAGCCCTGTCACCAGGAGAGTATCTTGGGCTCCAAAAGTTGCCTTCTCCAAAGAGTTTAAAATTCTTTTGTACCCACAAATCACGATAAGCTCATGACAGAAGTAACAGCATGTATTGTCCTCTTTTAAGCACTCTATGGATTTTATCCCATTTAATCCCTAAGGCCACATTATGAGGTAGGTAGCAGTATTATTTCCATTTACAGATGAGGAAATCAAGACCCAAAGTTAAATGAGTTGTCCAATTTCACGTGTACACATGTACACTCCCATCCACACTGGGGACATTACTGATTAACAACCACAGTCCTCCCCAGCAAGCTAAGCATGACCTCAGAATCTTTTTCAACTCCGCAGTCACTAGGAACAGACATGAGCTGGCTCCCCAAATGAAACCTATCTGCCTCCTCTGGTAAATAAAAATGGAAGGCACTAAAGTTGTTTCCTGCATATCGCACGTGAAACTTCCTGAACCTATCACTCTCTTTAAAGCCCCTGGGACATTGTTTTTTGAGTGCTAATTACCTAAAAAGGAACCACCTGAATGCAGGCTTAAAATGCAGTGTCCTTGGGGTGCCTGGGTGGCTTAGTCGGTTGAGCATCTGACTTCGGCTCAGGTCATGATCTCACGGTTTGTGAGTTCCAGCCCCGCGTCGGGCTCTGTGCTGACAGCTCAGAGCCTGGAGCCTCCTCCTGATTTTGTGTCTCCCTCTCTCTCTGCCCTCCCCCTCTCACGTTCTGTCTCTCTCTCTCTCTCTCAAAAATAAATAAACGTTAAAAAAAATTCTTTAAAATTCAGAGTCCTTGGTCTCCAGTTAGAACAACTAAGCCAGAATCTCTAGGGGGTGGGGTGGGGTGGAGACCATGCATTTTCAGTAAGCTTTCCAGGTGAGTTTAGTGCCCACTGGAGTGGGAATCCCCGCAGCCTTTTGCCTTAATCTTAGGATCCCTGACTTGTGTCAGACACATTCATTCAGAATCACACAAAGATTGACCAAGTGTCTACCCTCTAAATGTTAGGCACTAACCCAGAGCAGCTAGACAAAACAGGCTCCTGAGGGTAAACCAAGGAAACAAAGGAGGCAATAACATCAGCTTTTCACTGAGCTTTGAACACCGGCAACAAAAGCAACACAGCCACGGTGTTACAATCAGTCAGGGAGAACCGTGAAGCCACCTGCTCAACTCTAGAGCGAATGCCCAGGCTCGGCTAGCTGTGCTCACTTTAGAACTCTGACCGGAGACACAGACCCTGAACTGATGACACAGCCCGCCTGCAGTGACCGCACACTTTAATCTGGCTGGTCAGGCCTATTGTGCCGAATAACCCCAGAGGGCTGACTGGGCCATAATGAGTCATTCAGCTGTTCCCATAAGTGACAATGAAAAAAAAGGCTTTCGATCAACAGGCAGGCAGATGCCACTGTTGGCTGAATAGGTGACAGCAAATGGAGATTAACTGGATAATGGAGCAGTGTCTACATATAGCCTCACATCAGACCTAGAATGCTTGTTTGTTACGGACAAAGAGATCAGAGTCAAAATCCAGAGAGGGGAAAGAAAGGTTACTCCCAGTGAGGTGGGGACATTTATGTGATGACACTGCTATAGTCCAGCCGGCACAGGGAGCCCTGTTATAAAGCGGGTGGGCTCACACCACACTTCCCGCTACGCAGATGCACGGGGCCGGCAGCTGACTGGGAGACGCTCATGGCAGCAGCGTTCATTCGGTCTTGGACCCAAAGTCAGGCCCTCCTGGTTGTGCCTTACCTTTCTTACACAAAGGCTGTAAAAGCCAGACCCCAGGACTTGGCACCTGCTGCCTGACATCCCTTCTGTGAGAACACAGGGACGATGGGAACCTCAACTGCCTGGCGTGGCCTCGGAATATTGTTGCTTGCAGCTGCTGGGCAAGCCTCCTTGTCTCCGAGGCAGAAACTCTCCGCCCCTTGAGGGGAAGAGGAAAGAGAAACCCTTTGCAGGAGAGCTGGTGGAGGGAGGACACCATCTCTGCAGGCAGAACAGTAGGCAGAGAGGTATCCCCTCAATCCCCATTTTCACAACAGTAGAGCTTAAAATACACAACGGTAGAGCTTAAAAGGGACCTAAATATCTGAGCAAGCCTGTTGGATAGATTAGGAAACCAGAGTGCAAGTGGTTAAGTGCTAATGCAGGTCAGAGCTTTTAGCACAGGAGCCAAAGTGAGGGTCCTGCATCCTGCATGGCAGTGGTGCAGTCTGGGGAGGGGGGCGTGAGCCACAGTCCAGCCACCTCTTCCTGAGCCCTCAATCTCAGCTTCCACTGGGCACAGAAACTGCAGATCTCAGAGGGCGAGATGTGTGAAGAGACATGAACAGATGACAGACACAAGGGAGACCTAAGGGCTCCTGGCCTAAATCCAAGTCCACACACCTGTGCGGCACCAGGGACCAGAGGCAGGGGCGGCAGGGTCACAGTTCCAGCACTACTCTTAGACAGGTATGCCCCTGCGACCTCTAGATAAATTCCATATTCCCAGGTAGAAGGGGACTTGAACTAAGGAGACATGAAGAAGACAAAAGAAAGAAGTGGGCTTTGCTTGGACTGGCTATTTCTGGAATTTTCAGGTCCCAGAAAACTCAAAGCAGGAAGAAAGGTGGTAAGAAGGGGGTGGGGGAGGGTTAATGGAGGGTGCACTCCAAAGGAGTGAATGCTCCCATGTTGGAAAGTATCCAGGACTTGTCCCTAGGTCCCCCTGGAAAAGGCACTCCTTCCAGCCAGAAGAGGAGAAACTTGGCCTACGTTTCTCCACAGAAACAATCAGCTGCATTAGAAAGATTGCAGTAACAGCAGGGTGATGGGATCCATGAGGTGCCTGTCCTCTCCAGCAAGAGAACTCTCTCCTAGCGGTCCTCAGGATTCCATCCCTAATCATGACATCCTCTCCATGGAGGGAAAACATCCAGTTGCAAGCAAGAAGCTTAAAGTTTTAAAATGTAATTCCTTGCTAAACTAAGGCCACAGATCTCAAGAAAGGTCTGGGAAATTGCTTGCCTCAGAACTCATTACATTTTTCTCTAAAGCTGCACCGTCCAACATGGTAACATCTAGCTGCATGTGGCTATGTAAAGTAATCAAAGGTAAATAAAATGAAAAATCCAGTCCCTCAGAAGGATTAACCACATTTCAAGTGTTCAATTGCCACATGTGGCTACTGGCTACCATATTGGACAGTGCAGGCAGAGAACATTTCAATTACTGCACAAAGTTCCAGTGGACATCACTGTTCAGAAGGTAACTCAACATGGCCAACACATATTTCCATACCCTACTAGGTGAAACTAGTGGGCCCTCAGTAAATGTTCTGAATTAAATTCTAATAAGTTTTATAGGAACTATTCTAATGCTAACTAAAATAAAGAAATAAACAGAGATATCTCTTTCACTGCTCAGTCAAGAAGCTTGGCTGGTCACCTAGGATCTTAAACAAATCTGTGAATGTTAAGTACATGACATCAAAGAACTTTAATAACTACATGTGTGCAGATAAACATGTGTGCAGTTAAAAAGATGAAAGGGCACAAAGAAAAATCTCCCTTCCACACTTCAGCCCCAGCCATCTAGTTCTCCTCCTCCAAGGCAACCAATATTTCAAGTTTTTTTTCGTATCTTTTGAGATACTTTATGCACTGTAGGTAGAATAGTGGTTTCCAAAGATGTCCACATTCTAAGCCCCTAAACCTGTGAATATCATCACTCACAGGACAAAAGGGGCTTCAAGGACATGATTAAGTTCAGGATCTTGAGATGGGCAGGATTATCTGGATGGGCCAAATGTAATCACAAGGGCCATTAGAAAAGGGAGGCAGGACAGTTAGTCAGAGGGAGACAGGATGACGGAAGTGGAAGTCAAAGTGATGCAAGACTGCGCCAAGAAATACAGGTGGCCTCTAGACGTTGAAGAAGGCAAGGGAACAGATTCTCCCCTGCAGCCTGCCTCCAAAAGAAACACTGCCCTGCTGACCCATTTTAGACTTCTGGCCTCTAGAACTACAAGATAGTAAGTTCGTGTGGTTTCAAGCCACTACATTTATAGCAATTTGTTACAGCAGCAAATAGGAAATGAATAAACGCATACACAAGCAAATACATACATACATACATACATATATATATATTTCCTGAAAGCACAGTCATTCTTATCAATAGCTGACTACAGTCTAAAAAATCTGCCGTAAAACCTCCTTGCTGGCCTGAAAGACACTGAAAAATACAGAAAGACTTTGTTGATACAATTCAAACTCCATCTATCTAAACGTTTAGATGACTATTTGAACAAGCAGAAAACAACGAAGACTATATGAGAAATTGATTGATTGATTTTTAACTATTACTGACAGCAAAGGGTGGTTGAAGGAATGGTCCTGGAGGTCAAGAGACTTGGGTCCTTGAACATGTCACATAATCTCTTGGGGCCTCTCTCTTCAATGAGACACAGTGGCAGGACGAGGGGGTGGGGTAAAGACAATAAACTAGACACGTGCTAGGTTTTCCTATTTCTAATCTTTGAGCATGCTAACCCAAAAAAGCTCGCTGGATAATATAAAACAAGAAATGTTTATTGTATTTAGGAAAAAAGGAAAAAAATGCAAAATAACTGTAAGGCATAAAGGACAATTTCAGTAGCAGTCTGTTACGCTCGGTGTGGTAATTACAAATCATTCTTTTCTATCACTCTGTCGATACACGGTACATCTTTGGAATACCCAAGAAACTGGTAACAATGGCTGTATCTGACAAGAAACTGGTAACAATGGCTGTATCTGACAAGGACAATCTCAGTGACTGAGGAAAAGCAGTCAAAGGAAGATTTCATGAAGTAACTTTTCCTACCTTTCGGATTTTGAACCTTGTAAATGTATTATGTATTCAAACACTCAAAAGTATTTTAAAAAGACAGGTTCTTTTGGTTCATGGCTTCACACTGTCAAAAAATAATTACAGTCCCTCCATCAGATACCTGCCAATGAGATTCACCAAACACTCAGCCAAAGCTTGGAAGAACTTCAATGTCCTCATTCAATTTAATACTCTCCACTAACCACACAATACAGAAGTAGGCGTGCTCTGTTACCTGCTCCAATTTCCCGGCATGGACAGGCACCCTCTCACACCCAGAGTGATGCAGGATGCACAAGAACACAGCTGACCCCGTCACGGCACCCAATGTCACAAACCAACTTCCACAGTCCCAGAGTCCTTCACTGTCAGAAATGACTCCTGAGCCCAAATAACGCTGGTCAGGAGAGAGAAGAATCAAAAGCCAAAAGAATATTTCCTCACTCACCCTCGTTTGAGGACACATCAAGGGCATCTTTATTTCTACCTTGTCCTCTTTTAGCCATTCTACCAGTTATCTGCCAAATTGAATAGTTACATATACACAAATCACCTCTCTTCTCTGTTGCATAAATAGTAATTTCCAGGTAGAGAGAAAGAGGGGGAGCCACAATATTTTGAATACAAAAAAGCAATGGTAAGCACGTGGACAACCTGGCGCAGATACTGGGACAAGCACAACTGTACAGTACACTTTTGGAGGACGGGGACCCCTCTAATAATGGGGCTCCAATCGCATGAAAGACTGTGTAAAACTATGGGCCACATTATTTAATGACTGTTCATTTCCTTCTTCCTAGCAATAAGCATCCTTGCGGGATATGGGAAGAACCCTACCAAGAGGCACTTACATACAGTCATAAGGCTGAGACCATCCACCCAGGACACACAAAGACTTAGAAGTCCGAGAAAAGGCAAGTAATCTTGAAACCACAGAATCTGGGAAACAGTAGCAGGGCATTTTCTATCATATAGTTCCATGGCTATAACAGAATAAAAAAACTAAATGCACAAAAAGTAACCAGTAGGTCCTAAAATCATTCTTTTCCAAAATCAAAGTGGTGTGCAGGTACCAGCACAAGAAAGCCCATCTTGAGGGGCTCTTTCCAAATGGCCCAGCATGGATCATACAGTGTAAAGCTGGTCCTGCTCCATCATTTTTCCCTGCCCATTTTAAAGTGACAAGAACGAGACAACTTAAGCTAAGGTCCCAGATCAGCCTCAAGCACTAAGGATGCAGCTGAATGACGGAGAAGGAAAAGCACAGGACTGGGAGTCAGGAAGTGTGCCTTCTGGTCCCACTTCTGCAAACTTAAACATGTGCCTTTATCTCTCTGAGCCAGTTTTCTCATCTGTAAAATGAAAATTCATTTTACCTATGACCTCACGCAACCGTCTAGGGTATATAAAGGTCTCTACCCTATAATTTCATATAGTCTCTCAATAAAATCATAAACATCAGCACCAGAATATGAATTTTCCTTCCAGGTTATTCTTCCAGAGAGAGAATGTCAGAGCTGTTAAGACCATGTGAAAACTCAAAATAAACAGTGGTAGATGAGGAACCCACAGCTGTCCTAGAAGGCCTCGGACACCCAAACAGGGATGATCTGACTAGAAGCAGGAGTCTTTCACCAGAGTCCATGCAGGACAGACGCAAGCAGTCAGAACCATCAACCGGTGGTCCCCACCAAAATCCCCACCAGTCCTCACAGATGTCCTGCCCACTGACCCTCAGACATACCGCTATTTGCCCTTTGAGCATGTGACACTAGCTGGGGAACAGGAGACCTGGGACCTGACTTCTGGTCTAATTCTCCTAGGGTGGCGATTCCACAGTATTTGTTCACCTGGCTCATCTGGGAATCTACTTACCTCTAGAGCAGCCTCACCCTTGGACTATAGAAGCTCCAGAGCAGTGCTACTGTCAACTCCCAAGTGTGTGCACAGATGACCTGTGTGGTGCCATCTTTTCAGGACCATTACCAAAATACTATTAGCCTCGCTGCAGATTCCAGCTCTGCATCTAACTAAGTGTCTCTGAGAAAATCACATATCCTCTCTGGGCCTGCCTCTTCACCTGTAAACTAAGGGGGTTGAACCAGATTGTGTCACTGTTTTTTAAATGTAGCAGTCTAGGGGCGCCTGGGTGGCGCAGTCGGTTAAGCGTCCGACTTCAGCCAGGTCACGATCTCACGGTCTGTGAGTTCGAGCCCCGCGTCGGGCTCTGGGCTGATGGCTCAGAGCCTGGAGCCTGTTTCCGGTTCTGTGTCTCCCTCTCTCTCTGCCCCTCCCCCGTTCATGCTCTGTCTCTCTCTGTCCCAAAAATAAATAAACGTTGAAAAAAAAATAAAAAATAAAAAAAAATAAATGTAGCAGTCTAGATCTGTAATTCCCATGGAGACAGAACCAAAAATACGGCACTTACACGTGGCCACGTAAAAGCAGAATGTGCACAGATCATGCCTACCCCTGGAGCATTCCCAGTGACCAGGCTTGGCGGGCAGGTCACGGAGATGCCAGTGGATGCTCTAGCAATACGTACCTTTCCCTCGTCCACCAGTTTTGCGATGTCATCTAGATATAGACCGCTGGCCATGAAAAAAGCCCAGCGATAATGGACTCCTTGCCAAAAATGCTGAAAAGGAGAAAAGCAAACACGTCAAATATAGGAAAGGATACAATCTGACTAAATGCAAATTTAGGGAAGAGTATTTTCTGGATGACTAAGACAGACAAACTGATTTCCTATTCATTTTGAATCAGTGAGCTGTGTGCCCAACACCACAGCACAGTGACTGATGGAGAATGGATGCTCCATTAATGTTTAATAAATTAATGAACAAACTGTATCCACATGAACATAGGCTTTTTTGCTAAATTGTGAATGACAAGCAAGTAAGCACAGGAAAGCTGTCCTTAAAATGATAGTCTAAATAATCTTACACACTCAATTTTTTCCTTAGGAGAAATTAGGGGCTAAGACCTCTACGCTTTCCCTACTAGGGTTTAAATAAAGCCCAGAGGCAACAGAGAAGAGCTTTTAAACCTAATTCAAGAATGCTTAAGGGGCAATAAGGCACCAAAATATAATCTTAGACAAGAAATCCAATCACAGATAGTTTTCCAGCTCTGAGAGGAACAGGACAGCTTTAAGGGCAAAACAAAGCATGAAGTTCATTATACATCACGGTTGGGTCTCCCCCTACAGTTATAACAAGTCCCAAGCCACCTAATCGATTATGGGACAATACATCCCCAGATAAAAATAAGGAAAATTCTTCTACCCAGAGGGTTTGTGACCACTTTAGTGCCAAACCCCCACTTTTAATTGTTATTCTTTATGTCAAAGGTAAGGTAGGCCATTATCAAAATAACAAGTGAACTGAGGTTCTCTATGATACATACCTCAATGACCTGCCCAACTCAACTTCATTAGATGAGAGCCATCCAGAGGTACTTACAGGATTAGCCAGCACCATGCTATCTCCCTCCCCGCAATGGCCTCTGCCTCACATTTCCTCAGCATGCCAGAAGCTACTACCACGGCATGAAATTGTCAAGTGCAATGGGACTCCCCTGCTCCTTTAGCTCAGGCACTTAACAGTTGTGTTATTTAGGTCAAGCTAAACACAGGTCAGCCAGTTTCCTGGACTAAAGAATGGAGATACCTTGCTCGCATGGTTGTTGGAAGGATTAAATGAGAATGAATGTAAAGTGCCTGATACGCATAAGGTATCATATGCATAAATATTTATATTTATTATTCAATAAATACTTATCTAGTGCTGAAAGCAAACTTTATTGAGGAAAGATTGTGGCAATAGCAAATCAGAGTTTAAGATTATAGAAAGACAACAAAACAGATGAACATAAGGGAAGAGAAACAAAAATAATATAAAAATACGGAGGGGGACAAAACAGAAGAGACTCATAAATATGGAGAACAAACTGAGGGTTACTGGAGGGCTTGTGGGAGGGGGGATGGGCTAAATGGGTAAGGGGCACAAAGGAATCTACTCCTGAAATCATTGTTGCACTATATGCTAACTAATTTGGATGTAAATTTTAAAAAATAAAATTTAAAAAAAGATTATAGAAAGACAGATAAAAGCAAGCTGCTGTCTGGGCAGAGCTTTGCAATGGTTGTACCCGGAATGGCTTACTGGTTTGGATGAATGACCCTGTAATTTATTACCTAACCTGGAACAATTCTGAGAGTTCAATGAGTCATCAATAATAATTATCCCAGGACCACAGGATGCAAGCAAAGCCAATCTTACCCTAAAATAGGCATGACGAGATTGAGTCACCTCAGCCCTCAAGGTTGCAAGGCAGAGCCCAGGCTGGCACACGTCTCCAGGTAGTTTGCTCTTGGCCCAGAACAAATGCAATATCTATTCAAACACTAATAATTTTCTACAGGTGTCACAGCATGAAAGAAGTTGTGAGGCACTGGTCTAGGCAAATGTAGTTAAAGAGAAGGAAAAAAAAGTACCATTTGAAGGCACTGAGACCATCCCAAATTTACAGAAGGCCAAGTTAACTACAATCACAAAAGACCCGTTCCTGTACTTCTCCCTAAGGCCTGGCCTCAGACAATTAAAAAACATTCTGGTAACTGTTGAGGGTTTTAAAGAAGGAACTACAGCGGTCAAAAATTCATGTCTATAATTCTTTCTAGCACGTTGGCCTGTAAAGTGAAACTTTTTGGTCTGCCAGAGCAGAATTTTTATACTGTGCTCTAAGGGGTCTGTGTATTTTTTCCAGGCCATTATAGGAGAAAGTAAACCAAAGCAGGCAGGAGTCTGGAGCATTACAATGAGGCTTTAACCGTGCACATTCTCAGGAGGACATCAGAAACTACTTAAAAGGTTTTCACAGGAGATCACCACTATCCTCTTTCAAGTAGGAGGAAAGAGAAAGTGCTTGTGTTACTCTCAGAGGACCACTCAGAAGGCTAGCTTGTAAGAGGTCTCACTCAAGTACAAACTGTGAAATCTTACAGAAAAGTTTAACTTCTATCTTGAAACCACTTGGACAGCCTGGGTTTTGTGAAAGGAGAAAGAAGAGATGAAGGACAGCTAAGATTCTTTTCTCCATGTACCAAAGCAGCGCACGGACGCCGTTTCCGGCCACCGCCTGAATCAGGTGAAAATGAAGGAGCCTGAGTTCAGAGCCTCATATGTTCACACTACACACACACACAGGCCTCCTACTCCATGGTCACAGCCCTTAGTTAATACCTCTACCTATTTAGTTACTACACAGAATTCAAGAAGCCAAAGTCCTGAAGTTCACTCTTAAAATGTCCCAAATTAATTTCAAGAATAAAGAAGCTAAAGATGGCCCTTGAGCCACTCATTCCTTAAATATGGGTGTTTGTTAGCCTGACATGACGACTCACAACCTTCTACTGCCTTTTTCCTGAGTCTGAAGTATTTTGTCTGATTAATAAAAATAGAATTTATCTTTTTTTCTCCTATCGCTTACACCATGTCAATATTAATTCAGATTTTAAGCCTTAAGCCATTGATCTAGAATTACCAAGAATGGGTACCATGACACTATATAGGCCTGTCCCCACTGTGAGGACAACATGCTATCATGTTAAGTAGGGAGCACCCTCTCAAGCTCAGCCATCAGTCCTGCAGCTAGGGTTGCTGGGCACTAAACCTCAAGGCCCACCACACACTGGATTTGTTCCATTGGGTGAGAAAGCTTCTTATGGCTCTGGTAACAGTGGCCTCAGTGACAGAGCCAGGCTGACTAATCAAGTCTCAGAAATGACCAGAATGTAATCAATAGCTAGAGTTACCTGATTCACATGGGATGTGCAGTGTTAGGACAAGCTGATATAATTCCAGAAAAAGTATCATGGTTCTATTTGCCTTTGTGGTCTCACTAAAGTAAGAACACAACTTCCTTCAGGTTTTTGAAATTCAAAAAAATGCCCACAGACCTCTACAGGTCTGAAAGCTCCAGTCTAGAAATCACCGGCATAACCCAGTGCTACTACCCTGGACACAACCAGCTCTACACAGTCTTAATGAAGCTTCCCCCCTCATATACAAGAGCCTGCATGGATTAAGACTGGTGAAACAGACAGAAGGCCATCACATATAGGCAAGAAGGAAGCAGAGGGTGTATCAGATGGAATGATGAAAGGTAATAATAGCTAATAATAAAGGTTAACGTTTAATAACAGTGAGCAGAGGGTATATCAGATGGAATCACAGAAGGTAATAGCTAATAACAAAGGTTAACATTTAATAAGAGTGTTGTATATACTAGGCATTTTGCCAAGTTCTTTACATGGATTATCTCACTTACTCCTTACAACACGTGGTAAGGTAGATACCTTACCCTATTAGTTTAATCTTACAGGTAAAGACATTGGGGCTTAGTGACATAAGTAACTTGCAGGTTACACAGCTATTGAGTGGAGTCCAGAATGTGAATCTGATCAGCTGCTGTGCCATGCTGCCTCCAAGACGGAAAAAAAAAAAAAAAAGGCTAGGTGGAAGCCAATTCCCAGAAGCATGAGGCGCCTGCTTGCTCACATCAACCAAGACTGTCCTCCCTACCTTTAACGTCTTAGAACCCATGGTGACTCCTGTCTGCAACATGCCGTCTGCTATGCCCAATCGGTCCATGTTCAGGAGAAAAGGAGTCACCAAAGTCACATATGTGGCTCCTGACCATTTCTTGAGAAAATTTAGAGCCCATGTTTCAGTGGATCCACCAACATTATCAAGAATGAAATCAAACCTGGGCAGAAAAAAAAAAATCAAATCAAAACATCCTTGTTAGTCTTTAACTACAGCTCCATTCCCCTTCATTCCCACTGCCAATCAGCTATAGGGTCTATTTCAGCGACAGTGCACAAACCTCACTGCAGCATGCCATCCAGCAGAGGGGGGGCTGCTTTGACAAAGGAGAAAAGGGCACACCCACTAGTCTGCTCTGACTACCCCCCGCCGCCGAGATAAGTCAAATGTGGCTAGTTCTTTGTCGTAAAATCCTATCATTTTTCTAATACTTTAAGAATGACTTAAATAAGTGGTTCTCAACCAAAGGCAATTTTGGTCCTCAGAGGACATACTAGGCAATGTCTAGAGACATTTTTAGTTGTCACAATTAGGGGAAGTGGTGGGAAGGGCTACTGGCACCTAGAGGCCCAGAATGATGTATATACACAGAATGCAGAGAGTAGCTGCTCACAACAACAAATTATCCAGTCCCAAATGTCAGTAGTTCAGAAACTAAGGTTGCCAAGGTTGAGAAACCCTGACCTAAGCTTTATGGGAAACTGCAAAGCAATCTATCCAATATAAGTCAAAGTATTTATTAGTGCATTTGAATACTTGAAAGAAAAGCATGCAAAGGTTTTCACCCATAGAATGATTTGCTTTTATTCCCTCCATATCAAAACTGCTTGTGTACCATCCTCTTCATCTTCTGGAATTTACTGCTATGTTTTGGCTTCATGCACAGCATCAGGACAATGTATGGAGAAATCAACAATCTGCTCTCAGTCTTCAACTGTGCTCTAGCATGCCCCCCAAACCCAGTCCTATGGTATCTCTAGGAACTGATAGATATTCAACTTCTTAAAGCTGATCTAAACCTGCTATAATCACTGCATTCCACTTACAGGGGATAAAACCCAATAACGCTTTTAAATACTGTATAAACAAACATCTATTTAGAAAATGCATGCTTAGAAGTTAAGCAAGTTAATAAATGAATTCCGTTTTAAATCCATTTTCCCTTTTAAATTCATCTGGATGAAATAAAATATCAAAGCTTCTAAAACCAGCTTTGGCCAAATTTGTGCATCTTGAGCCTGCCTTTCAAATGGAACCAAATTAAAGAAGGACAAATAAAAACCGAAGGATAGGAGAATGACCTTACTAGATAACTACTCTTCTCATTAGAAAAGAACAGTAAATTATTTTTATGAGTTTAAGTTTCTACTTCATTCCCAAATTTTGAATAGACAAACATAATGATACTTATTTTAAATAAAATTTAAAGGCAGCCTGGTATTATAGAATAGGCACTGCCTGAAAAAGGAGTCCAGAGACAGGCTGTGGACTCAGCTCTCCCATTATTGCTCAAGTGGCATGACCTTGAGCATGCAAAAACTCCAAAGTCCTCTGCCCCCTAGTTTCTCAACTATAACATGACAGAGTTGGACTGAAGGATTTCAAGTCCAACTGCAAAATTCTAAGATTTGATCTAAAAAGTTCCTATTTGAAAGGAGAAATAATTTTATTCTTGGTGGATTCGAAGGCCAAACTCCCGACAAAGGTCACAAAGATCAACTGAAACTGAAGCTGTCAAAAAATAAATAAGTCAAAGTAACAGTCTGGCATCTGCAAGCTAGAGAGAGCAAGACCACTGTGAGAAAACGCAGAGGGACAAACCGTGGTGTACTTTTGGGGGCCAGGCTGGGCGTGCTCCAGCTTTCCATCTGTCAGGTTCTCCGTTCTCTGGTGACAAATTCCAATGTATATAAAACGTAAGGTAGATAGGGGGAATGGACTGTCCTTGGACTCAGTCTCATGGTGCTATTACTAGAGCAGTAGAAGACATGAGATCAATTGAAACTCCACTGTCTAGAAGCCAGCTGTTGGAGGCCCAGGGAGACCTAGGTCCTGACACACAGGCAGGAAGTAGCTGATAAGATCTCTGCAAGGAACGGTGTGATTCCTCAAATATGCCAAGTGTGTTCCTGACACGGGGCCTTTATATTTGCTGTTATCTCTACCTGAACAAGTGCTCTTCTCCTAGATTCCCTCAAAAATTCATTACACAAATTTTTAGTGAGCACCTACCATATGTTACTACTCTGTTCCAGGTAGAGGGACATAGCAGGGGACCAAAAAAAAAAAAAAAAAAAAAAAAAAATCCCATTTTCCTGGCTTGCTCTGAAAAGCCTCTGCTCCAATGCCTCAGAGGTTTTCTTAACTCCCCCCCACCCCCTCCCTAAAAGGGCCTCCTTCCCCTCAGTTTTTCCCCTCCTTTCCCTACATCAGTGTTCTCAGGAGCAGGTGCCATTGAAACCCACCCCCCGACTAGAGCGGGAGCCCCCTGGAAGTGGTGGGGGGCCTGTCTTGTTCTCCACTGTATCTCTATCACATGCTTTAACACTGCCCGGCACAGCAGGTGCTGTAGGGTTGAAGGCATAGGGAGTTGGCTGGCTCCTCGGGGCCGTGCTGCCACACGACTGCTGGGAGTGGGCACTGCTAGCTGAGAAAGGCTAGTGTCCAATGGGGCACCCCCCTTTTTTTTTAAATCCATGAAAATACAGTTGACCCTTGAATAGGTGCATAGGTCCAGCTGAACCCAGATTTTTTTTCAATAAATACAGCACATATCATAAATTTATTTTCTCTTATAATTTTCTTAGTAACATTTTCTTTTATCTTACTTTATTCTAAGAATACAGTATATTATATAAATATATATAAATAAATATATATAAATAAATATATGAATATATATATACATAATATACAAAATATGTGTAATTGACTATGTCACTGGTAAGGCTTCTGGTCAACAGTAGCCTATTTAATAATTAAGTTTTGGGGAAGTCAAAAGTTAGACGCAGGTTTTCTACTACGTGGGGGCCATGTAGTAGCCCCTAGCCCCCGTGCTGTTCGAGGATCAACTGCACTTTGACTCAAAGTGGACAAGAATAACTGGCTTTCAAAAACTAACAGAAAAAGGGAAGGAAAACCTTTGAAAAAGAAGCAATAAAACATCTTTCTAAATGCTCCTTAGCTGTGTTCTCAGCTGCAGTTCTGTCTTGGCCAGATGAAGACCAGAGTCATCGGCACCCTCTCTACGTCTGCCCAAGCCACAGGCAAGAACAACAGTGTGTGAACGAATCACTGAATCTGCTCCTGTTTGCTACATTAAACCAAGCCACAGCCTAGCGTTTATATGCATTGAGAACATCCATAGTACTCTGATTACCAACATTTCTACTGCCTTTGCTTCTCTGAAGACTTTACTAAGCCAAAACACTGCAAGCATGATTAACATTAAACATGTATTTTCCCCATACCTCTCCACGTTTTTCCTGTGGTGATAGATGCCACCAAATGGAATACCCTTCCAATTCTGTCTTTAGACCTCTTACAAACCAACAATAAAAGGTAACGTAAAAAAATTAGCAAAAGGCCATGCAAGCAAAATATTTTCCTCAGTATGTATCACATCTTGAATTAGAACAGAAGCCACCCAAATGACTTCTTACGGAGCAAGAATTGTTATCGATTCTTTTCTGAGATTCCAACGTGACTGCGAAGTCGCCAAACCATTCAGCCCTGCATGACCAATTGTCTTCGTTCCTACTTCCCAGTGTGAACATTGTTCTAATAATACATACGGTTTTAAAGATTTCAACTGCTCTTCCATATTTCCAGATCTGTAATCAATTACGTCATCTGCGCCGAGCTTCCTTACAAGTTCACTCGCATCCTGAGAGCAAACTGCTGTCACATGAGCAGCCCATGCTTTCATTACCTGTCCAAAAAAAAAAAAAAAAAAGGTGGGGGGTAGAAAAAATGATGGCAGTTTTTGAAAAAATAGTTGGCACCCATATGTGCATTTTTCAGACTAATCCCTAGAGAACTCTAAGTGTTTCATCTTAACAAGAACTACAGGAAGCCACTTGTCAGAGACTTAGTAAAAATGATTAAACTTTTATCCACCAAGAAAACTTCAAGAAATAGATCTCCTTTTCCTGGACAGGACAACCAGTCATCTTGTTGTCATTAAATCATAATCAATCCACTTAGAGAAGAACTCAGTACCTCACCAGTACCAAAAGATATGAGTTGACAGCCTCAGGTTTAGCCCTTCAATGATGACAAAGGCAGCTGGCAAAAACAACAAAAATCACATGTCCTTAGAAAATGACAATTTTAAATATGTCCAGAACATAAAAATGCAACATCTCTTCATCTGCATCTCTAGTAAGTGCTGGTATAGTCTTGAGTCAGACAGTGGTACCAAAACAGCAACCAGCTATCAGGTACTAGATAATTAATGAAAAGTACTCTTGAATAGAGGTGAAAGAAAATATGGTCATTTAGGGGCACCTGGGTGGCTCAGTCAGTTAAGCATTCGACTTTGGTTCAGGTCATGATCTCACAGTTAAGTGAGTTCTAGCCCCGTATCTGGCTCTGTGCTGACAGCTCAGAGCCTGGAGCCTGCTTCGGATTCTGTGTCTCCTTCTCTCTCTGCCCCTCCCCCTGCTCATGCTCTGTCTCCCTCTGTCTCTCAAAAATAAATAAAAGTTAAAAAAAAATATATGGCCATTTTATCTTCAAAACATGGGTCATGTCCTCCCTTTTGGAATAAAAATGGTTCTCAGGATTTAAATGAAGATGCCTTATATTTTAAAATAAGGAGCAAGCAGACTTAAGTAAAAAGAACTGAATTTTAATGTTATTTAAGATTAAGTATACAGAAAGCATCCTGTTCTGAAATTGCTGTTCTTTTCTACAATGACAGTTTCACAGAATTAGCAGCCTAAGAATAGTTGTTTGAAGTTCATGGAGTAATTTTTGTGCTGATGATCATAGGTCATAACAGATCAGCTGTTTTCTCAATCCTGTCCCAAGTATCAACTTCCTGAGCTTTCCTTATGAGTTGCAAAGGTTCATTAGAAGATAAGAGATCTGTGTTTATTGAGTTCACCACTGAATCCCTACTCTGTGACATACACAGGTACTAATAAATACCTGTTAAATACAAAAACTAAACAAAGAATTTTAAGGCCATCCATAATCTTATCTAACTTCTCATTTTTCCAAAGCAATACTGACCAAGGGTTTATATGCCCTGGAAATCTGAGGGGAATTAAAACATTTAGGAGTGACCTCATATACAACTTTACGACGTTCATGGGCTATAAACAGAAATACTTGAGCATAAGGATATGTTGCTGTCAGCAGAAAGCCCCAAACTAAAGTAGGTGCAAACATAATCCAAGATGAATATCCAGTATCCATCTTAAAAAAGTGTTAAGGAAAAATGAAATTATGTTCTAAGCATTTAATATGTGTATTAAATCCTCAGGAAGAATAGGTCTCATGTTGAAACAGTTCAATAATTTTTTTTCCTCAAATTCCTAGTTTTTCCTCTCCCACTTAGAACGATCTAGTATCTTTGAACACTATTAAAGACTTTTAAAAACAGTTTTAGCTTTAAAAAAGGATTATGTCAAATAAAACACATGTGTAGAAAATGCCTAGAAGGTAGACCCCACTCAGATAAAGAGGGAGGATGTGGCAAGCATTCTACAACCTCTTTCAGGTGCCCAGCCTCCCTTCTAAGAAGCCACCATTATCATGGTATTTAAAGTAATCATCTCCTTCCATTATAAAAAATAGTTTTATGGGCGCCTGGGTGGCTCAGTCGGTTAGGCGGCCGACTTCGGCTCAGGTCATGATCTTGCGGTCCGTGAGTTCGAGCCCCGCGTGGGGCTCTGTGCTGCCAGCTCAGAGCCTGGAGCCTGTTTCAGATTCTGTGTCGCCCTCTCTCTGACCCTCCCCTGTTCATGCTCTGTCTCTCCCTGTCTCAAAAATAAATTAAAAAAAAAAAAAGTTAAAAAAAATTTTAAAAATAGTTTTGTCACCCAAATATGCATTCCCTAGACACTTCAGTTCAGTCTTATGCATTTTAAAAACAGGAGGTCTTTTAAGTCTTTTTAAACTATGGGCTCCTCTTTTAGCCCTTCACTTTCTTATAATTTATTTGTGGAAGAATCCAGGCCATCTGACGTGTAGAGTTTCCCACAGTCTGGAACTTCTTATTGCACACTCACGGGGCAATTCCACATGCTGCTTTGTCTCTGTGTTCTCTTCCAATCTCCTTACAAGACTATGGATAGAGGCTAGCAAAATCATAAGAGGCACATAATGTCTGGTTATTGCTCTTCCGAAGATCTTAGGTATTTAATGGTGGTTGTAAAATAGTGATATTCTAATTCTTTTTTCATTTAGTAGTTGGAATACTATCATAAAGAAACTTCTCCCCTCATATATAAATTTTGCTTATTCAGGTATACAGTTCATACAGGAAAGGTAAGACAAATAATTGTTTCTCCTTTACCAGTTTATAAAATAAATTGCTTTCCTATCATTTCCCAAAGGTGACCATTTAAAAAATATATATTAAGTCATGTATCTGAAGGATTTTAATCCACTGTATAACTATTGTTGAAACTAAAATTGTCACATCTTAGTGTCTTCAAGTTGGCTCCTATGTCTTTTTTTTTAATGTTTATTTTTGAGAAAGAGCACACACACAAGCGGGGGAGGGGCAAAGTGAGAGGGGGACAGATGATCCAAAGCGGGCTCCCCACTGACAGCAGAGAACCTGATGCAACACTTGAATGCGTGAACCACATGATCATGACCTGAGCCAAAGTTGGATGCTTAACCAACTGAGCCCTCCAGGCACCTCAGCTCCCAAGTCTTTTTTGACACAACTCAAGTAGTTTTTGATAGTTTCTCTGCTATTTCATATATTCTAGACTCATTATTGTACATTTCGTGTCCTAGATCTAGAATCTGCGTTTCTCCAAGAAGTCCTGTATTATTTTCATGAGCAATGATCTATCAAGAGATAGCTTTACATACACAAAGTATCTCTTGAGTTCCTATTGAGATCTCCAATTCAAATTCAGGACTACAAAGCTCCTACTTAACTGCTTTCCTGTTTTACCTGTATCTCCTTTCTTCCACACATAAAATCCTGGCGTCAAAGACACAGGCGCGACAATTAAAATATACCATAAATACCTGGTTTGGTTTTTTTTTTTTTTTTACTGTACATTATACGCATAAGTCTTTGAGTACTAACATTATTTATTATTACTAACACTAATGACCTGATTAATGAAAGCATTACAATTTTAATATATGCTCTTCCAGTTTTCCCCCTTTTAAAAAAGAGTTGTGCTGTATTTGCCTCATCAGAGCATATGGCTTTTACACAATGCACTCTTTCTAAGCCCTTAGTTTTAGTTCTACAGATACATTTACATTTAACATTTCCCACCAGTCCTTAATTTGATATCTCACCAGTCATTTCAGTTGTCAGAAGTTCATGCTCTAGATTTCTCTGAAAGGGGTAAGAACATATTCTCCAAGTTCTTACAAGTTATTAATAGTTCCTATGTGATCTTTTTATATGAAGGCCAGTTTGGCTGTATATAAAGTTAGTATAGTCTGGGGCGCCCGGGTGGCTCAGCCAGTCAAGTGTCCAGTTTTGGCTCAGGTCATGATCTCATGCTTCATGAGTTTGAGCCCCACATCGGGCTCTGTGCAGACAGCTCAGAGCCTGGAGCCTGCTTCCGATTCTGTCTCCCTCTCTCTCTGCCCCTCCCCCACTCGTGTTCATTTTCTCTCTCTTAAAAATAAACATTAAAAAAAAAGTTAGTATAGTCTGAAGACACGCAAGCAAGGGTATACTAAACACATTACTCCATCCTTCCCCTGGCACTACAACATTGCTGTCAAAAAGTCTGATGCTAATCTAATTTTTACTTCTCAGAAGTAAAAAATTTCACAGAGGTGACTTTTTTTTTAAAGGTGTCCCTGTCCCAAGGTTTTTTGTTTTTTTTTCTTTAGAAGCCAGTAATTCTACTAGGATTTTCCTTGATATTGCTCATTCTAGGACCCTGTCCTTAGAGAAGTGCTGTGGTCATGTAATATATAGTTTCAAATAATCTAATTTCAGGAAAATAAAGAAGTTTCTTGAATTACAGATTTTAGTATTTGTTCGATTCCCTTGTTTTGGTTTTCCTCTTCACAGATTCCTACTGTCCACATATCAGTCGCCTTTCCTCTCTTCAATATTTGATACTATCTCTTGAATTTGTTTTACTTGTTTTCTTTTGGGTTTTAAACTTTTTCCTATTTTGCACATTCTATTTCTATTTATGGCAGCATTATGGATTGTGTTTGATGCTACTGAATTCCTTCTAGTTTAGTCTTCATTGCTAAATAATTTGGTTTATTTTTACATTTTTCCCCAAGTTTTTCCAAGTCTGTTTTGTTTGTTTGTTTTTTCATGTCTTGTATATTTTTAATTTTTTAAACCTGTTTTGAAATTGTAGGCTATATTTGGGGGCACTTGGCTGGCACAGTTTGGTAGAGCATAGGACTCTTAATCTCAGGGTTGTGAGTTCAAGTCCCACATTAGATGTGGAGTCTACTTAAAAAAAAAAATTAGAAATCATAAGTTACATTTGATCTGTCCTGTGGGCCTATTTTCTGATGTGCTGTTATCGTCTGCAGATATGTTCTTCTATTCCTTATTCTCATAATAACTTTGTATGAGATCAAACCTTGATACTTTCCTATTACTGTTTTTATTTAATTAAAATATTTTTGTTATGGGGTGCCTAGGTGGCTCAGTTGGTTAAGCATACTATTTCAGCTCAGGTCATGACTTTGTGGTTTGTGGGTTCAAGCCCCGTGTCAGATTCTGTGCTGACAGCTCAGAGCCTGGAGCCTGCTTCGGATTCTGTGTCACCCTCTCTCTCTGCCCCTCTCCCATGCACACTCTGTCTGTCTGTCTGTTTCTCTCTCTCCCTCTTTCAAAAAAAACATTTAAAAGAAATTTTAAAAAGTATTTTTGTTGTAAAATGTAACACCGAAAAGTGTATGGAATTTAAATGCATGGCTTAACAAATTATTACAAAGCAAACAATACTGTAAGCATCACTCCATATTAAGACCTGGATCGCACATCATGCTTATGAGCCTCCTAACTTTCTCCCTCCCAATCAAAGCCCCCTCACTCCCTCAAAAGTAATACTACCATCCAGACTATTACATGACCCTTTTTACTTTTTTTTTTTTTTAGAGTCTTACTCCCTAACACTCTTTAGTTTAACCTGTTCTTGAAGGTCATTAAACAGAATCGAATTGGCTATCTGACTTCTTTCATTAATACGCTGTTCATAAGATTCATGTACTTCACTGTGTGCAACTATAGTTTTCATGATTATATAATATTCCAATGTAAGACTATACCACAAATTATCCATTTTACTGTTGATGAATATTTCAGTTGTTTCCAGTGGGAGATAATATCTATAATTCTGGTACATGCATGTTAACAGTGCATATAATTGCAGAGTATATTCATAAAAGTGGATATTTTGGGTTGCCATAAGGCCACATACATTCAGATTTATGAGATAGTACCCAGTGATTTCCCAAGTGCCTGTACCAATTTACGCGCTAACCAGCAGGATATGGTATTTCTCTTTTCCTCCCACCCTCTCTCCTTTTCCTTTCTTCCATTTAGTTATTCATTAACCTACATCCGACTTAAAAAGAAGTCAAGGTCCTCTCCCCTTCCCCTAATTTAGTTAGCACGTAGATGAAACCTTCCACCACTATCTGGGTCTTCAAAAGATCTGAGGTGGGGTCTGGGTGGGAGAGCATAGCACCCGAAGTCTCCCTTCTGGAAAGTGATGTGGCCGATCCTCTGAATATGCTCACTAGCCCCATATTGCAGAAAGGGCCTCTCCCTGCACATTGAGGGAGGCTCAATAATCAAGCCCCCTCCCTCAGGAGCCAGTCAGTTACACACTCAACCATAATGGGAGCAGCCACTAGGTGCCAACCTGTTCCTGGAAGCTCAGGGCACTGTTTTGTTTTCTTCTGTTTGAGGTAAAGTTCAGATAGAAACATAAAATTCAACATGCTAGCAATTTTAAAGTGTACAATTCATTATGTATGTTCACAACATTGAACAACCATCACCACTGTCTACTTCTAGAACATTTTCCTTACCTCAAAAACAAACCCCATGCCCATTAAGCAGTCATTCCCCATTCCTTCCTTCCCCAACACTTGGCATCACTAATCTGCTGTCTCTATGGATTTGCTGCTTCTGGATAAGATATAAATGGAACAATACAAAATGTGACCTTTTGTGTCTGGATTCTTTCACTTAGCATAATGTTTTGAAGGCTGATCAACGTTGTATAATGCAGCAGAACTTCATCCTTTTTTATGGCTGAATAATATTTCACTGTGTATGTATCTACCACATTTTCTTTATCCATCAATTGATAGACATTAGGGTTGTTTCCGCTCTTTGGCTACTATGAATATGGATGCTGCTATGAACATCTGTGTACAAGGTTTTGTCTGAACATATGTTTTCATTTCTCTCAGGTATATACCTAGGAATGGAACTACTAAGTCTTTTTTTTTTTTTTTTCATGTTTATTTTGAGAGAGAGAACGAGCGTGCACATGTGTGTGCAAGCAGGGCAGGGGCAGGGGCAGAGACAGAGGGAGAGAGAGAGAATCCCAAGCAGGCTCTGCACTGTCAACACAGAGCCTAACTATGGGCTCAATCTTATGAACCATGAGATCATGACCTGAGCTAAGATCCATGAGTTAGGAGCTTAACCACCTGAGCCACCCAGGCACCCCTGGAACTACTAAGTCTTATGGCAATTATATGTTTAACATTTTAAAGAACTGCCAAACTGTCTTCCATAGCAGCTGCAGCATTTTACACTTCCCTTAGCATGTACAAGGGTTTCAGTTTCTCTACATCCTGATCAACATGGCCATTTTCTGTTTTCTTTTTTTCAAGAGCCATCCTAGTAGGTGTAAAGTAGTACCTCACTATGGTTTCCATTTGCATTTCCCTAATGACTAATGATGCTGACTATCCTTCCATGGGCTTACTGGCCATTTGTAGATCTTCTCTGGAAAAAAAAAAAAAAAGGCTATTCAAGTCCTTTGCTAATTTGTTAACTGGGATGTCTTTTGTTGAGTTGTAAGAATTCTTTATATATTCTGGGTATTATACCCTTATTAGAGAAATGATTTACAAATATTTGCTCCCCGTGTGTTGACTTATTCCTTTCTTAATGTTGTCTTTGAGTCACAAAAACCGTTAATTTTGATGAAGTCCAATTTATCTGGTTTTTGTTTTTTTTTTCTTCTGGTGCTTATGCTTTTGGTGTCATACCAAAAAATCTGTTGCCAAATCCAAGGTCATGAAGATTTACTCTTGTTTACTTCTAAAAGTTCAATAGTTTTAGCTCTTATGCTTAGGTCTTTGACCAGGGCTGAGTTAGTTTTCACATATAATGTAAGGTAGGAGTCCACCTTCATTCTTTTGCATGTGGATATCTAGTTGTTTCAGAATCATTAACTGAAAACACTATTCTTTTCCCTATTTAACCGTATTGCCACCCTAGTAAAAAAAAAAAAAAAAATCAATTGACAATAGATGTATGGTTTTATTTCTGGATGTTCAATTCTATCCCATTGATCCGTATGTTTATCTTTATGCCAGTATCACATTGTTTTGATTACTGTAGTTGTATAGTAAGTGTTAAGATTGAGAAATGTACATCCTCCAACTTTGTCCTTTGTCAAGACTGTCAATTTGGGGTCTCTTGAAATTCCATACGCATTGTAGGATCAGCTTGTTCATGTATGCAAAAAAGGCAGTTGCCATTTTGATAGGACTGCATTGAATCTATAGATCACTTTGGGGAAATAATGCCATCTTTACAGTATTTTGGCTACTTCATTTCTATATACATTTTAGAATCAGCTTATCAGTTTCTACCAAATTGCAAACTTCCATCCATCTGCATTGTCCCCAGTCTTCCTTCCAAATGGCTTTCCTACATTTGTTATAGAGGACATCAATAAACTAACTCATGTATTAAACCACGAGAGGTTAATGCTTCCTTCTACATTAGGAAATTTCCTTCTTAGAAAAGCAAGCTGAAATTACAATGAATTTACTGAACCTATCTTTCTCTCAGCCTTAAAAAACTAATTTATAACGTGTGAACTTATAAATTCATGAAAATAATCTTCCTATTCACAAAACTAAAAAAACTGTCTTACCTGTATAGCAAAAGTACCAACTCCACCTGAAGCACCCAAGATTAAAACACTGTAATGCAAAAGAAACTACAATTAATGAAAATATTAGGTCAACATAATGGGATAAATAAACAAGAGGTTTTCAATATGAACTGGCTCAAAGCAAATAAAGTCATTCAGCTTCCCAAGGTTATATCACATAAGGATTTTCATTTTAGGCTCACCAAGAATCTATAAATGCTTAAAGTTAAACATTCTATGAACTCTCTACTAAGAATACCAAATACCAAAAATACCCACATATTGTATTTTTTTTTAAGTGTCTCAAACAGTTCTTGGTAACATATGCCTTACAATTTTTCCAGGCTAAAATTATCATAACTTTCTCTATAAGAGGGAGCTATGGGATCCTTTCAGTGTGTTAGATTCAGTAGCTCTCTAAGAACAAAATCACATTCCTGACCACATTCCTGCCAAAGTAGAATGTCTTTTGTTCAGACATGTCCCGACAAGCTCATCAACTTTCATAAATAGAAATCAATCTTATCCTCAATTTGGCTTCCTATTAAAGCAGATGAATCTGTCCTATCAGCACAAACAACCTTGGGCTCCAGGGTTTTACTACATTTGCTTAGTGTAGCCCTCTTGTCCTTCTAGACCAAGGGTGTTCAGTTTGGAGTTTACATCCTCCAGGCTCTCTCCCTCGCCCTGTCTCGCTCCTATCCTACCTTCGGTTTCATTTTATGGCCACGGATACCATCTAACATCCCGGATCATTTTGCTATTTTGGGGTTTGGATTCTACACCTCTCTCACTGCCCTTAACACGCCAATCCTGGGTTCCTATCAGTTTGGTCTCAACCCAAAAGGACTTCCTCTCTCTCAGCTCCGGTTGCCCAAACTATGTCAGTCCCTCTTTGACTTGGCAGCTAGAAAGTGCAGAGAATTTTGCCACCTGCCTCTAGCAAGTACACAGGATCTCGGGACATGCGTTCTGTCTATAATCCTAACCCGAGTTTCATTTTATGTTTTCCTCTCTTACCCAAATCACAGAGGGCTGTTCGTCACCCTTAGATCTTAAAAGTTACTACTAAAATTTCTGAGCCAGCTATTCCCTTTGAAAGCAATACTATTAAATGTAATTAAAATCAGTCTCCTTGTTAATTGTGTTCCTTCTAGAGAAATTACTTTTAATTTTCAAAGAATTATAAAGTGCACAGAAGGGAAAAAAACCTTCAAAGACAAACTCCTCTAAAATCCTACACTTCATACATTTAATAGCTTGAGTACTTCCTAAACGAAGGAAGAATGAGAAGCATTAAAACTGCCTCACAGACATATCCAAAAATTAATTCATCCATGAAATATTCTCTTGTTATTCTGGCCCATTTTTATGGAAATGTGGTAAGTCAAACATTCATGTAAATTCTTCACAGTCTAATCTTTATCTCAACTCTGACTTCTATTTCCTAAATAGAACTCTCTCAGCTACCCTGGTCCCCTCACTCTTATGCTCAAGTCCTATGCATACTGACCCATTCCTCAAACTCTCAAATGCCTTTACTGCTTGCTGAAGTGTCCCTGCCCTTGCAGCCAAATCCGTTTTCCTACACCCCTAAAAAAAAGCCCCAATGTTATGCATTTGGCATTTGCCATGATGTTAACTTTCACCCATATGCTTGCTTCCCAAGCTATTCTGGAAGGCTTTGAGGGCAGAGAGCACGTATTATGAAGCACTGGGCATACTACCCTGGACATAACAAATGCCTGATGTTTCTTGACGTCAAATATCATCCAAATCAGCAGTTTATCCTACAATCAAGGCAACAATTGCTACTACCTCAAGTGAGGGAATCACTCTGATATTTGGAAGACTGCATTAAAATTTCTTCCAGTAAAGAAAAGTTTGAAATTCATTTCTACTTCTCTCCCTGGGAACGCTGTATTAAGAGGATACCAGGGACACGTGGGTGGCTCAGTCAATAAAGCATCAGACTCTTGATTTTGGCTCGGATCATGATCTCATGGTTCATGAGTTTGAGCCCCACTTGGGCTCTGCTCTGGCAGTGTGGAGCTTGCTTGGGACTCACTCCCTCTCCTCTCTCTCTGCCCCTCCCCTACTCTCGCTCTCTCTCAAAGTAAATTAACAAACAAAAGAGGATACCAAACATAATGGCTGCTTAAGGATCCAACTGCCAGATACATCTCCAACCTTATTATTGTCAGCTGATCGCCTCCCCGTAACTCTTGATCCACAGCAGCCTCATTCCTCCAAATTAAAAAGCAAAAATGTTGTTTCACAGCACTGCTTGGCAGAAGAGGGAGTGGTTCTACAACAGCAGCTTCAGTTCCTGATATTGCCACTTGATGGCACCTCCAAGTGCAAAACAGGCAAGGCGCAAGCCCGTTGGAATGCCACAATCAGCTTGTAAAGAAGACCTAGGGACACAGCATTCTCTGGTCCTGCAAACTCCATGTTTTGTGCAGATTCAATCAGGGCCTGCACTTTTCTTCAAAGTCTCAAAAAAGGACAGTAGGCAAAATGAATTTTCAAGGCCAGCAATAGGTCGGTTAGTCCTCCATGGTTTGAAGTCCTGTGGCTGAACTAACTATTCTTGTACTCTTCAAAGCACTTTCAATACAAAGGGAAAAGCACCGCTGTTGCTTACCCCCAGTGGCCCTTCACTGAAGTGCTATACAGCAGAAACACTTTCTACCCAGCTTGCTATAATGGTCACACTATATATTCAAGCCTCGCTGAAGTGGAAGTCTATTTGCTGAGTGAAGAATATTGCTTATTGTATAGAGCAAGTACCCAGGAAATACTCTATTTGGAAAAAGCACTATAATTCAAAATGGCCAAGATTTTTAATCACGTTCCTCTCTTACTTCCTAAGTTCACATGTGAAGCTCTTCTTTGAAGTCAGTGGGATTTGCACTCTGGCAGAGATAAAAATACAGGAGAAAGTATGAATAATTATTACACTGCATATGCATTCTTAAGCCCTACAACCTGATTTTCCCTGTCACCTCTGCCTAATCTCTGAATTCTGCCTAAACATACATTAAGGTACTAAGTCAATGTTGGCTTCTTTTCCATGACTGAGTTACTTTTTACTGTATTTGGGCATCTAAGTCATCTACAATCACATTTTCAGTATTACAGCCTGATGAGGTAAGGCATCAACACCCAAACTGCCTTGCAAATAAAAAACATATGAAACAAAACAGAGATCCAGAAACAAGGAATAAGCTTTCAAATTTCTATATCCTGGCTTAGCCCCAGAAATCAAAAGGCCAGGACTGGGGATCTAGAGACCTGGGTTCTAGTCCTAATTCTCACTAATTGAACCTGCATGCCTCAGATTCATCTGGGAAATGATGATCACCCTAGGAGTCCACAAAAAAGAAAAATTGGCTTTTTCCATCTTATTTAAGCTTATATTTACTTTCCCCATTTTTCTAACATAGAAGTATATGACCTTCATGATTCTCCCTAGACAATGTGCTTGTGGGGGTGGGGGTGGGGGGGGAGAAGCCACGTTGCAAGATTAGAGTGCCCTCTACTTAAAGTCCTAATGGCTCAGGAACAAAGATGACTTAAATATGGCTAACTCTTCCATAAGCAGAAACAAATGGTCTTTAAAAACTAAGGATGATGATGGGGCGCCTGGGTGGCTCAGTCAGTTGAACGTCTGACTCTTGATTTCAGTTCAGCTCATGATCTCAGGGTTGTGGGACTGAGTCCAACATCAGGTTTCAAGCTCAGCTTGAGATTCTCTTTCTCCCTCTGCCCCTCTTCCCGACTCGCACTCTAAAATTAAATTAAATTAAATCAAATCAGATAAAATTAAATTAATATAGGGGCGCCTGGGTGGCTCAGTTGGTTAAGTGTCCGACTTTGGTTCAGGTCATGATCTTGCAGTTTGTGAGTTCGAGCCCTGTGTCAGGCTCTGTGCTGACAGCTTGGAGCCTGGAGCCTGCTTCGATTCTGTGTCTCCTTCTTTCTACCCTCCCCCACTCGCAGTCTGTCCCTCTCTGTCTCAAAAATAAATAAACATTAAAAAACTTTTTGATTAAATTAATATAAAAACTAGGGATGATGCTAAAAAGGTTATAATCTCATTTATTTCTCATGCTTTTAAATCTAGGGGGAAAAAGGTTATATAGCAAAACATGCTAAATTTACTTCCTAAAGTGAGAAACTTAATTTGAATAAGTAGAACTACAAAACAAATTAACCACACTCAGCCAAGATAGCCTGGATTTGTGTGTCCTCTTCTAAGCCTCTGTAATTCATGTAGACATTCCCCAATTTGCAGAAGAGTTCATGTGTGAATTAGTTGTTTGGAACTTTAAACACATTTTCCCATGAAAACAAAGCTATTTATATACGTTAGCAAGGTGCCCAGGGTAGCCATTTATTAAGGCTTAGCTAACTCATAATGGACCAAGAACCTCATACAATATTATAACAATGATTCTGTGGTAATGAAATTCAGAAGTTCAACCAGAGGTACCAGGAACACATCTCCCCAAATGGTACAGGCAGTGGAAACCATCCCAAATCACTGGTTCCTTCAATCTGCTGTAGAACAGAGAGAAAAAAGGAAGATGGGAAGAAGGAATGTTTATGATGGCAACAATACGACGGATAAGAGACAAAAGGAGCATGGTTGGTCAGAGAAAAATTTACCACAGAGCTGGCAGGGTTCAGGACACATCACCCCCAAAAATGGCACGTTGGCATGTTGAATATTTTAAGTTAATGGAAGTTGAGAAACAGCATTTACAGGAAGGACTCCCTGACCTTCTTCCCTGAAGCAGGTCACAAGACCCTCATGTGAGAGGTGTGCTCCTATACCTGGAGGAAAGGGACATCCTTATCTCCAAGACAGAAAGGTACAGGGAGGAATCCCAACGGATAGGCCTTGCTAAAATTTCCAAGTTGATTATGCTTAGCTCATACCATTTGTCCTGTCACTTTTTTTTTTTTTTTTTTAAAGACTCTTCACTCATCAAATGTAGCATAAAAACACTCAGGTTTAACCATTTCTTGAGATCTTCATTTCCTTATGAAGGTCTCAGGTCATGTAAAGCTCAAATGTGTGTGCTTTTCCCCTTTTTAATCTGTCTTTTGTTTACAGGGGGCCCCAGGCAAGAATTTAGACTAGAAGAAAACCCTATTTTCCTTCTTAGCAGAACCAATGAAGCTTTAGCTCCAGGCCCTTTCCTTACAAAGGCCCTGAGATGAACCCCTAGCAAAATATCTGCATAGACACAGATTTTTGTAAAATTTGCAAATGATATATGCTAACGAAGAGGCAGAATATGTTGCCCCCAAATATACCACCTTTGGCATAAGGATTACTCTGAGCTGAAGGCAGTTAAGAAGCAGCAGATCCAAGAAAGCTCTCTGCCCTTCCCCTGTTTTCCTAAGGACATAAATTTACAAAGGCATACCTCCTCTTCTAGCTACCAGGAAGACACAGGTTAATCCCTAGAGATAACTTTAGACTCTTATCCGTGGAGGAGGCACCAACTTCAATCTGTACAACAAATTTTACCTTGCTTTTCCTGGTAACCTCTTCACAACAGCCTTCCCCCACGTTTCTCTCTTCCGTCTTTAGCTGAAGAGGTTTTTTTAGTCTGAATTCTAAGCTATCCATTTGAGTTCCTCATTTTCCTCTAATTATACCTCATTAATATGTGGTATACACATTAATAAACTGTGTTTCTCTTGTTAATGTTTTATTACAGAGGTCTCAGCAGAGAACTCAGGTAGAGGGAAATTATTTTTCCTCCTGTATTAACTATGATCTGTTTAAATTTCTGTCTCTTTCCATTTCTACACCCTCCTTTACACTTCCCCTCTTGACCGGTAACACGAGATTTGGCTGAAGGGAACCAGGGAACTAACAGGGTTCAGGACATGCTAGCCCAAAAGGAAGGGAAGCGCATTTGGAAATACATTTTGCGATGCAGTTAGAAGTCCTTTCTGAGTAGAGTTAAGTTATGGCAGGCTGTTTCCTGCTTACGGAATGCCTTCCAGGAATACTCCTACTTCCCACCAATTTAGCACAACAAAGCATCAAGAACCTGTTGTCTTATTATGATAAGAGGGACGTATCACAGTAGCTGGCACTGGATTATGCAAGTAGTGAAGGAGAAAAATGGTTAAAGAAGGTTTGAGATGTGCAGAACCAGAAGCTAGTCTGTAGAAAGTTCCTCCAATTAAAAGACATGTAAAAACTTACAACACACCACTAATACATTAATTCTTAGATCAGGACCCACAAAATGGAGGCTACCCCAAGGCCTGGTCCACGTCAAATCTAAACCTAAGTAAGTCTGCCCTTACAAAGAATGCATCACTGTCAAGGAAACCAAATACTGATCACAATCCTCCAACTCAGCTTTAGCTAGCTGACCTTACTAAGAAATAGGCCCTGCTAGCTTTATCAGGAAATCACTGACCTCCTGGCCAACCACGCCATTTCCGTGCTGCCTCTTCCAATGCTCTATGAAACTCGCTCCTGCCCAAAATCCTTCAGGAAGAATGCTCCCCTGCTTGAGAGGCACTGTGCTCCCCAATCTATGGCTTGTTTCCCCTTGAACACAGGATAAATGCACTAGCACACTGTATTATTTTTGTCATTTAACACTGCTACCAGGAAGACATCAACACCAAACTAACAAATGAGGGCTGTCAATTAAAATGCAAAAGCATTTGAGGCTTACTCACTGCATGAGAAAACTTGGACTCCCTAGAAATCTTAGAGCTCCCACATTAACGAAACTCGGAAGACATTTTTCCCAGTTTGATAACCATCCTAAATTTTACAGGACATGAACAATGAGTTGTGCCGTGGACGGGGAGGCAGCAGAGTTCGGAAACAGTATCAGGTTTTGGCTTAAGGGAAATGCCAGTTAATGGACATTAGGAATGTAGAGAAGAGCCAGGGTGGCGGTCAGGAAGTCTTGTTTTGTACCAGGTGAGCTTCAAATATGAAGAAGCCATCTAACTGAAACTCAGCAGAGAGTTTGGCATTAGAAACAGATCTGCAAGCTTCCATAATATACACAGAAGCTGGGAGTAGGTGAGAGATCTCCGAGAGACAGAGAGTAATGATGGAGTGGACACTGGGAACACAGTAACAGTTAAGGATTGGAGAAAGAAAGGGTCCTCTAAAAATTACAAGAAATGGTCAAAAAGGCAAGAAAACTAAAGGAGTCCAGTGTCCTGAAACCATGAAAAAAGTGAGTATTAAGTTAGTGGTTAACAGTGCCATATACTTCACAAAGATCAAATGATAAGAAGAACTGAGAAAGATCACCTGGTTGGCCACTTAGTCAGCTATGACCCCGGTGAGAACAGCTGCAGCTGAATGGCAATGCTGGAAGCTAAATTATGGTCACTGAGGAGCAAATGACTTCTCAACTTCCCAAGATATTATCCTAGTCACCCAGAAAACTCATCTGTAAAACACAAATTGCTAGGAGAAAATTTTCTACTATTTCTTTGATTAAGCCCTCCTGGGGCTCCAGGGGGTCCAGAAGCAGAGTCAAGATCCATTTGCATCACACCAGCCAGAGTCTCCACCCTCCCTCTCCTCTTCCTCCCAGCCCCAAGATTTCTTCACAAAGGAGCAAGTAAAGGGCCGGGGTTTCTTTCTTCTTCCCCCTACCCCTCTAACCCTACCACCCAGTCAAGTGCAAATGAAAACCCGAACTCCACAGGGGTGGCGGGAGCGGAGACGGGGAGAAATAGGTGGGTGGTCCAGTGAAGAACAGGCAGAAGGCTTCTGAAAGAAGGAAACTGTGTTATTACCGATATAAGCACAGTGGTGGTAGTGATAGTGGGGGATAAACCCGATGTTTTTCAAGTTGCAGCCTGTGTAATTCTGTAACAGAACTAATCAGACACACAATTTACAATCATAGGACAAAATTTTACTGTCAAAAAGCCTAATCAGGTAAGAAACAGCGAAAAGCATTCCTAAATTCATTGCATTGTATACACAATTTAAAAGTGAAATTTATTTTGTAGAAGAGGAATGGTTCAATTTCTAAGACTTTCTAATACTTCTGTCAAACAGAGTGAAGTACAACTTTCCCTGTAAAAGATGAATTTCAGGTAGAGCATGAAATACGCAAGATGTACCATGACACTACCAATAAATAGAACATCAGACTGAACTGCTTTCAAAATATACCTGGTGTAACCACGTTTTAAAACCTGTCTATCATCTTGAGAGCCCTAGGTTATCTATGTTTTCCAACTTAATAAATCATGAAGAAACTATGGATGGGCTGGTAACAAAAAAATCACTTCACCTGACATTTTCTAGTGCTATCAAAGTGTGGGCATAAATGACATTTTGTGACATCAATATTAAACTATTACCTCGGTTAACTGATGCTCAGTTGTTGCAGAAATACAATTATATAACAAAAAAGGGAAAAGTAAACACATTGAACTCTTAGAAAGCTTGGTCTTAATTTCTTTTTTTTTCTTTTTTTTTTTTTTTTCAACGTTTATTTATTTTTTTGGGACAGAGAGAGACAAAGCATGAACGGGGGAGGGGCAGAGAGAGAGGGAGACACAGAATCGGAAACAGGCTCCAGGCTCTGAGCCATCAGCCCAGAGCCTGACGCAGGGCTTGAACTCACGGACCGAGAGATGGTGACCTGGCTGAAGTCGGACGCTTAACCCACTGCGCCATCCAGGCGCCCCTCTTAGAAAGCTTGGTCTTAATTTCAAAAAGCTGTTTGTTATAAAGAAATCCTATAAAATCTTCCAGGGTGCTGATGGATTTTTTTTTTTTTTTTTTAATTAACCAGTTAGAAAAACAGACTATTAAGACCCTGTTAACAAACACTGACCTGCTTTACTGCACACTAAAACATGCCTCAATGCCAACAGCTAATAGAGAATAATTATGGCTTAGAGACACTAAAATATGCTCCCCCATTCACAATGAATAGTCAAACTGAAAAAAGCCACTCTGGACACTGGAACCTCTGAATTGATGTATAGTAAAATCCCACTCTCGTCAGAATTTCTTCACATAAAATTATTTTTTATAGTGCTTTAAGATGCTCACATCACTCATTCAATTCCCACAAATAAGGAGTGGGAGAAGTGGGCCATTATGACCACTTCAGTAGACAACTTTCCTAGAGCACCCAGGGGCCAGGTCTCATTACCACTTGGAACAAAGGCATGCTACAGGTCAGGTCACCAAGTATGTGGGGATGCGGGAAATTCAGGAGATGAGCTAGGGAGGCTCTTTACAGTAGATTTCACTCCAGTGTGGTTAATATGTGACTAAATCAACAAACACACCCAACTGAATATACAATATAATGGCCTTAGAAGGTATAAGACTTCCCACTTCTCAGAGCTCCCCTAACAACCTGCCCCGTCCTACACCCAGTGCGTTGGAGGAAACTGCGCAAGACCGGAAATGGCACTCACATGGTCACCTCATTAGTCGGCAGCAGAGTTGGAGAACAGGACCTGGGGCTCTATTTCCCCAGTTCCAAGCCATTACTGCTTAAACAGAAGGCAATGCAGTACCAAGGAATTACCCACAAGGCTTATAATAAAATGGGGGCACGGATCCATGTACCTGAGAAGAGGCAACTAGAGTTGTTTCTAAATTGTCTTCAAGATACTAAAAACAAGTATGTGTGGAGAACCCTGAACTGGCAAAAAAATGAGAGCTCTCTAACCATAGTGCACTTATGGTCACGCAGGCATAGAAAGTCTAATGTTTTTAAGGAAGAACAAAACAAAACAAAATAATAAAGATCAATGTCAATGCAGAGCCTACAGTAATAATAAAGGTCTAAGAACCCTGAATTTTGCAAGGTTATTAATGAAAACAAACCATTAGAAAAATCTTTGCGGCCAGACTAATTTACTTTAAACAAAGTAGTTGACCTAAATGGTAACTTCAAAAGCTTAAAAAATAAACAGGATTGACCTTTAGAGTAAACACCTGCCATGAATTCTACAACAAAGGGTAGCACTTCATTAGATGAATCATCTTCACACTGCTTTCAGAAATACAGCTATTAAGCTTTCATTAAATTCAATCCTTTATAACCCAACACATTAAATGTAAAGGGTAAGGTTTCAGAAAAGTATATTTTACCTGCACAATTCTTAGTAATCAAAAAACTCATTTTAACTTATTAAAAATTGACCTATAGCTCTCTCCTTTATCACCATCATTAAATGGTTCTTAGTCTCTCCTTTTCTCACCAAAAAATAAAATCAGTATCCCCTATCGGGCCAACTTTCTAAAAGACAAAAAAATACAATCTCATTGCTCATAACAGCAGCCACTATTTACTGAGTGCCTTCCATGGGCCACAATCTGGGCCACTAGTTTTCCTTGTGTTATCTCATTGAACCGTTAAAACAAAACTCACAGAAGAGAAGTGACGGAGGGCGCCACCCAGCTAGAAAGTAGCAGGGTCTGGATACGGGCTCAAGTACACCGAAGACATTTCTACTCACTGCTGTTGCTAACTCAAACAATAAACACTTTGAAGCACAAGAATTGACCTAACGGGTGCCAGGCACTGAGCCTAAGAGAACTTAAGAATAATCAACAGTGTTTTGCAGTCCCTTTATATCTGGTCTTTGGAATATAATATGCAAGTGAGAGAGTAAATCCTAGTAGAGGTAGGAAAACAAAACAAAACAAAAACACCTGCACCTTCACAGCATTCTTCAGAAAATGTATAAGATGATCCTTAAAACTTTTAAGGAATCTAATAAAAGCTAGGATCTTCTTTGCAGAGATTCACATACGAAATCACACTATTTAGGCGATTCACACAACTAAAGTTCACCTACATGTTTCCATTTAAAAATTTTTAATTCCCATTTGCTCGGACTAAGAATCAACACAAGAAAGTGCAACCTGACACAAATAGAGTTGAAGGGAGGTTTAGATGTCACAGTTGATACTTACCGTTTTCCTGTGCAATTCTTGTCATTCAGGCCTCCAACCTTGTGTATGGCAGACCAGGCTGTGAGAGCCACATACGGCAAAGAGGCAGCTTGAGTATGAGTGAGTGATTTGGGCTTCAGAGAGACCTAAATTCGAAGAGAGCAGTTAAAAATAAGCAATGACTTGCAAACCTATGGACACAAGTAAACATATTTACCTGTGTAGGAATCCAACTACTTTCATAGATAAGTCTGTAACATTCTACCAGGTTCAGTGTTTATTGCATGCCCTCCTCCAAGATTATCCCTAAGGAATATTCTCCTAATGACTCAATCTACCTCACAGGAGGTTCAGTAATATTTTATAGGCTACATTATCAGATAAAGCAGCTTAATTCTTCATAAAGAGACCACATTCAATAATCCCATTAGTCCTGAGTATACCCAGAAATAAATCCAAATAAACCTTGAGCCCTCATAAACACATTCTAATTTGTTTCTGAGATCAGCTGTTTCCTTTACTCCCATTTAGTGGAAGATAATCTTTCCAGACTTTCTCTGATCTCAGTAATATACCCCCTTTTCCCTTCCTGCCCTGCCTTCTGTAGCCAATTTGCTTAATGTTAACCCCTTTCTCTCTATTCAAATCGTCACGCTCACCTGACTGTATTCGACTAGACTGTTTTTAAAGTTATTTAAAACAGCCTAATACTCCCATGCTTCTGTTGATGATTAATCGGTATGCTCCATTTGGTATATTTGGTTTCAACTGCTCATACTGGGTAAAACTGAGAAACACAGCAGGGCTTCTCAATCTCACTCCAAATCCCTGCTCCACGGGAGACAAAGAACCGCTTTGGCAGGCAGTGTTACTAATGACATGAAATACTTTTTTACTCTTTCAATAGTTCCTCTTCTCTATCTTAGCTCTTTCAAAACTACCCATAAAACAAAAACCTGATCTGAAAAACAACCAGTTATTTCAGAGATATTTGTCAGTCTTTGTTTATACTTTCTAATGGCATTTCAGCACAGAGTTGGTGAGTTACCTCATTCCCACTGACTACAACGAACTCTGACAGAGTGCCTTGTTTCCAGGGAGGAACTGCAGCCCAGACCTGAAACACACAACTTCATTAGAAACATATTTTCTGACCAAAGCTCAGCATGAGGGTTTTCCCCAGTAACAGACCCCATCCTGTGAAAAAAGCACAGATCAGCAATATACCAAGCAAAAGAGTTATTTTCACATAATATAAATGTAGTACGATTCTGGATTTATCAAGTCCAACCACACTGGAAGCAGACGCCAGTAAATCCTAGTGTATTTACTGACTACTTAGAGTACTAGTAAGAGCACAGTCTCTGGGGCTTGAATTCTGGCTCCCGTGCTTACCAGCCGTGGGGCCTCTTTATAGCTTGGTTTCCCCATCGTGTAAATGGTGCCTAACTACCTACTTCATTAGGATTAAATGTGTTATTTTATGAAAAGCAACTAGAACAGTGTTAGCTATTATTATAAGCTCATGTTAACTTCTTGGTATAAAAGTTCAAAGTGACAAATGACAGGTTATTATACCAAACTTTAGCTATTTTAAAACATCTAACCCATAGGGTAGAAACTGTCATTTAAAGACTTCTTCCAGGGCAAAAAAAAAAAAAAAAAGCCCAATCCTACATATTTTAAAGTTGGGCAATTCTTAAGCACTAGATTTAGAAAGTTCAGGTACAGTCAAGCTATTTTTTGGCTTTTTTTTTTTTTCATTTTTTTTAGAGAGAGAGCGAAAGCATGAGCAGTAGAGGGAGTGGGAGAATCTCTAGGAGGCTCCATGCCCAGTGTGCAGTCCAATGTGGGGCTCGATCTCACAAACCTGGAGATCATGACCTGAGCCAAAATCAAGAGTCAGACACTTACTGGCTGAGCCACCCAGGCACCTATCAATCAAGCTATTTTTTAATTGTTTGTGAAAAATGTTAACAACAGAACCAAGAACATGAAGGTTCTGGCCAAAGTTCAGTATACTTGTTGAAAAGAAGAAAAAGGGGCGCCTGGGTGGCTCAGTGGGTTGGGCGTCCGACCTCGGCTCAGGTCGTGATCTCACGGCTCTGTGAGTTCAAGCCCCGTGCGGGCTCTGTGCTGACACCTCGGAGCCTGGAGCCTGCTGCAGATTCTGTGTCTCCTTCTCTCTCTGCCCCTGCCCCGCTTGCTCTCTCTCTCCGTCTCAAAATAAATAAACCCTAAAAAAATTAAAAAAAAAAAAAAAACAAGAAAAGAAGAAAAAAGGTCAAGGACACAGATATGCGAATTTCATTTTGCTTCTTTCAGAAGTATATTTAGAAAAAGAAGAGTGACCGCGCAGATCTCACCTCATCTCCAGGCTTGAAGTACCTCACATCAAGTCCACATTCCATCACCACCCCAGAGACGTCCCGGCCCAGAGTCAGGGGAAATTCTTCTCCTTTGGTTTTAATATGTAGAGGATCACGTTTCATATTTAAAGCCGTAGCTCCATAGCCACCTATGAAATACAATGTATCCGTTGCCTCCAAAAGAATGGAAGGATTTAAAAACTACTACAGGGTTACAGGCCACATACAATTCTAGATCCTCAAGATGTAGATTATAAAATAATCAACCTTACAGTTTTTTTATCATCACATGCAAAAGCACAAAAACAATGAATGTTCTTTTCAAAGAAAATTATATACTTGGAAAGTTATAACCACTTGTTAAACTAAAGGTACCAGTGCTCAAAATGTTTTTGAAATTCCAATTTTTGAAGTGGTCTTCAGAATTTAGGGGATTTTCTTTTATACTTTTACTCTGTTCTTTGAAGATGGTTTCTTTTATTCATTCGTTGTTAAAAAAATTGGCTTTAATGCTTATTTTTGAGAGAGAGAGAGAGCATGCACGCATGTGCGCACATGAGCGGGGGAGGTGCAGAGAGACAGGGAGACACAGAATCCAAAGCAGGCTCCAGGCTCTGAACTGTCAGCACAGAGCCCAACGCAGGGCTCAAACCCACGATGCCCAAGACCATGACCTGAGCCAAAGCTCAACCGACTGAGCCACCCAGGCACCCCAAATCATTCGTGATCTTTTTAAACAACAAAGTCATTTGGTGCCAAGTCTAGTGAAGAAGATAAATGTTAAAGCTGTTTGAAGTTAACAAACAGGCATGGGTCTAGTATTTGATACGGACATTGTCTAGGAGTAATGTTCCCCATGTCCCAAAAAATGTTTCCAGAACATCTCTGAAATAAGTACATAGATTCAGGAGTTGAAAAAAGCCATTTGACTGCATCTATTCTGATACAAGTCAACTGCTTTATTATACATGGTTTTATTATTTTTTTTAATATTGACATAAATATCAGCTAACTAGAGCTGAAAACATTCTAGTAACTTTTTTGTTTTAAATAAACTGGCTACTCTATCTATAATAACCCAAAGTAGTTTATTACAAAATTTCAACATATAAAATGACTTTCCTAAGACACGAAAGTATCTGTTATTGCCCCTATTGCTTGACATTTGTGAGAACATTTCTGCTAGGTGAGGTTCTTCAGGATAAGCACTCTACCTTTCCAGTGTCATGTACCACATTTAAGCTCCCAAACCACTAAACCTCCCCGTAAGACTCCTCTTTCCTCCCCATCCACCCACCCTCAGTGGTAGCACATTAGATCCTAAGGATGAGAAGAAACTAGCAACAGAGACTAAGAAGGCTTGACTGGTGAAGAGGGGTCCTGAAGACCAAGGGAAAAGGGCCATTTCAAGAAGTCGAATGCTGACAGGGAAGACAGTTTTCCAAATAAAAAGTTGCCAAGAGGTTTTTCAAAAAAACCAAACAACTGGATCCAACAACATAGCAGTCTTTGGTGACCTTGACAGCAGTTGCGGTGGCATGGAGTGCTCAAAAGAGAACGGGCGGTGAAGAACCAGAGACCTGAGACCATTCAACTCTTTCAAATGGTTTTGCTCTAAAGGGGAGCTAGAAATGAAACAGTGGTTGCAGGGATGCAAGTGAGATGGAGAGAGGATTTTTGAGTGTGTATTTTTTTCCTCTTTCAGAGGGGAGACATAACAGCAAGACTGTGTGCTAATCAGAATGATTCAATGGAAAGGCAAAGACTGATGGTACAGTTACGAATTTCTGAAACCGTGCTCCTGAGATGATGAAAGGGGATGGAATCTAGAGGAAGACTGGCCTCAGATAACAGCAATGACAGTTAATCCATACAGTGGGAGGGATGGTAGAAGATCCAGGGGGGAGATGACAGGTGGGTGGCCTGTAGAAGTTGTTTTTCTAATGAACAAAAAATCAAGACTATGGGAGAGAGTGTTTCAAGGTTGGGATAGTCCCAGAAAACCTAAGCTGATGGCCATCATGCCAATATTACACATTTGCCATCTGGCTAATTAGGGGTGCACGCTGTCGGGGGGGGGGAAGCAACTTCACATGTAATATTTATGGAAGTCATGTTTCACTTTTCCTGTCTTACATCCCTTTTCCATGCCTAAAACACAATTAAACAATTATTCTCTGAAAGTCCTATGTGGTCTGGGCAACAAAAGTGGGTATTTAGCCATGTCAGGGTGTAGCTGCTGTTTAAAGCTGCCAAAATTCTTCGGTCCCTTCTGAGGTACAGAGGCTGCAGGACAAGGCTGCTCAGGTTTCTTGGTCACCCTGACATGCTGATGCATCAGCTGAGTAGCACTGGCTCACTGCTACTACTAGCTAAACAAGCCCCAAATCCAGAATGAAGCCGGTAGCAAGTGAAAACCTGCTAGGTGACACAAAGGAATGGGGGCCCTTCGGAGGCCCATTGTTAGAGATTGTCAATAAGGCTCAGGAATTGGGATGATGTGGCAAGGCGGTCATTCAAAATAGAAGGAGAGATAAAAAGTTTCCCAAACAAAAATTAAAGGAGTTTGTGACCACTAAACCAGCCCTGCAAGAAATTTTAAGGGGGACTCTCTGAGGGGAGAAAAGATGAAAACAAACAAACAAAGACCAAAAGCAACAAAGACTAGAAAGGAGCAAAGAACACCACCAGAAACTCCAACTCTACAAGCAACATCATGGCAATAAATTCATATCTTTCAGTACTCACTCTAAATGTCAATAGACTAAATGTTCTAATCAAAAGACACAGGGTAACAGAATGGATAAGAAAACAAGATCCATCTATATGCTGTTTACAAGAGACCCACTTTAGACCTAAAGACACCTTCGGATTGAAAGTAAGAGTATGGAGAACCATCTATCATGCTAATGGTCAACAAAAGACAGACAGAGTAGCCATACTTACAGTCTTTATTTTAAAGTCTAGATTGTCTGATGTATCAAGAGATGCAGAAAGGCATTACATCATAATTAAGGGGTCTATCCACCAAGAAGACCTAACAATTGTAAACATGTATGCGCCAAATGTGGCAACACCCAAATATATAAATCAATTAATCACAAACATAAAGAAACTCATTGATAATAACACCATAAGAGTAGGGGACTTCAACACCCCACTTACAACAATGGACAGATCATCTAATCAAAAAATCAACAAGGAAACAATGGCTTTGAATGACACACTGGACCAGCTGGACTTAACAGATATATTCAGAACATTTCATCCTAAAGCATCAGAATATACATTCTTCTCCAGTGCACATGGAACATTCTCCAGAATAGACCACATACTGGAACACAAACCAGTCCTCAACAAGTACAAAAAGACTGAGATCATACCGTGCATATTTTCAGACGACAATGCTATGAAACTCGAAATCAAAACACAAGAAAAAGTTTGGAAAGGTAACAAATACTTGGAGACTAAAGAATGAATGGGCTAACCAAGAAGTTACAGAGGAAATTAAAAAGTTCATGGAAGCCAATGAAAATAATAACACCACAACCAAAAACCTCTGGGATGCAGCAAAGGTGGTCATAAGAGGAAAGTATATAGCAATCCAAGCCTTCCTAAAGAAGGAAGAAAGGTCTCAGATACACAACCTAACCTTACACCTTAAGGAGCTGGAAAAAGAACAGCAAATGAAACCCCAAACCAGCAGAAAACAGGAAATAATAAAGATTAGGGCAGAAATTAATGCTATCGAAACCAAAAAACAAAACAGATCAATGAAGCCAGAAACTGGTTCTTTGAAAGAATTAACAAAATTGACAAACCACTAGCCAGTTTGATCAAAAAGAAAAAGGAAAGGACCCAAATAAATAAAATCAAGAATGAAAGAGGAGAGATCACAACCAACACAGCAGAAATAAAAACAATAAGAATATTATGAGCAATTATACGCCAATAAAATGGGCAATCTGGAAGAAATGGACAAATTCCTAGAAACATATACACTACCAAAACTGAAACAGGAAGAAATAGAAAATTTGAACAGACCCATAACCAGTAAAGAAATCAAATCAGTAATAAAAACATCTCCCAAAAAATAAGAGTCCAGGGCCAGATGGCTTTCCAAGGGAATTCTACCAAACATTTAAAAGTTAACACCTATTCTCTTGAAGGTGTTCCAAAAAATTGAAATGGAAGGAAAACTTCCAACTCTTTCTATGAGGCCAGCATTACCTTGGATCCAAAACCAAACAGAGACCCCACTAAAAAGGAGAACTATAGACCAATTTCCCCGATGAACATGGATGCAAAAATCCTCAACAAGATACTAGCCAACTGGCTCCAACAATACATTAAAAAATTATTCACCACGACCAAGTGGGACTTATACCTGGGATGCAGGGCTGGCTCAATATCCACAAAAACAATCAATGTGATTCATCACATCAATAAAAGAAAGGACAAGAACCATATGACCCTCTCAATAGATGCAGAGAAAGCATTTGACACAATACAGCATCCTTTCTCGATAAAAACCCTCAAGAAAGTAGGGATAGAAGGATCATAACTCGAGATCATAAAAGCCATATATGAAAGACCCAACACTAAGATCATCCTCAATGGGGAAACACTGAGAGCTTTCCCCCTAAGGTCAAGATATGACAGGGATGTCCACTCTCGCCACTATTATTCAACCTAGTATTGGAAGCCTTAGCCTCTGCAATCAGACAACACAAAGAAATAAAAGGCATCCAAATTGGCCAGGAGGAGGTCAAACTTTCACTCTTCGCAGATGACATGGTACTCTATATGGAAAACCCAATGAGCTAAAATCAATGCACAGAAATCGATTGCATTCCTATACGCCAACAATGAAGCAACAGAAAGAGAAATCAAGGAATCGATCCCATTTACAGTTGCACCAAAAATGATAAAATACCTAGGAATAAATCTAACCAAAGAGGTGAAACATCTATACACGGAAAACTACAGAAAGCTTATGAAAGAAATTGAAGACACAAAAAAAAAATGGAAAAAAAGACACCACGCTCCTGGATAGGAAGAACAAATATTGTTAAAATGTCAATACTACCAAAAAGCAATCTACATATTCAATGCAATTCCTATCAAAATAACACCAGCATTCTTCACAGAGCTAGAACAAACAATCCTACAATTTGTATGGAACCAGAAAAGACCCCTAATAGCCAAAGCAATCTTGAAAAAGAAAACCAGAGCAGGAGGAATCACAATCCCGGACTTCAAGCTGTATTACAAAGCTGTAATCAAGACAGTATGGTACTGGCACAAAAACAGACACTCAGATCAATGGAACAGAATAGAGAACCCAGAAATGGGCCCACAGATGTATGGCCAACTAAGCTTTGACAAAGCAGGAAAGAATATCCAATGGAAAAAAGACGGGTCTTTTCAGCAAATGGTGTTGGGAAAACTGGACAGCCATATGCAGAAAAATGAACCCGGGCCACTTTCTTACACCACACACAAAATAAACTCAAAATGGATGAAAGACCTAAATGTAAGACAGGAAGCCATCAAAATCCTTGAGGAGAAAGCAGGCAAAAACCTCTTTGATCTTGGCTGTAGCAACTTCTTAACACATCTCCAGAGGCAAGGGAAACAAAAGCAAAAATGAACTATTGGGACCTTATCAAGATAAAAAGCTTCTGCACAGTGAAGGAAACAATCAGCAAAACTAAAAGGCAACAACAGAATGGGAGAAGAAATTTGCAAACGACATATCAGATAAAGGGCTAGTATCTAAAACCTATAAAGAACTTATCAAACTCAACACCCAAAAACAAATAATCCAGTGAAGAAATGGGCAAAAGACATGAATAGACACTTCTACAAGGAAGACATCCAGGTGGCTGACACATGAAAAAATGCTCAACATCACTCATTATCAGGGAAATGATACATCTCAGAACCACAATGAGATACCACCTCACACCTGTCAGACTGGCTAACATTAACAACTCAGGCAACAACAGATGTTGGTGAGGATGCAGAGAAAGGATCCCTTTTGCATCGCTGGTGGGAATGCAAGCTGGTGCAGCCACTCTGGAGAACAGGATGGAGGTTCCTCAAAAAATTAAAAATAGAACTACCCTACGACCCAGCAATTGCACTACTAGGCATTTATCCAAGGGATACAGGTATGCTGTTTCGAAGGAACACATGCACCCCAATATTTATACCATCACTATCAACAATAGCCAAAGCATGGAAAGAGCACAAATGTCCATCAATGGATGAATAAAGAAGATGTGGTATATACAATGGAGTATTACTCAGCAATCAAAAAGAATGAAATTTTGCCATTTGCAACTGCATGGATGGAACTAAAGGGTACTATGCTAAGTGAAATTAGTCAGAGAAAGACAAAAATCATATGACTTCACTCATATGAGGACTTTAAGAGACAAAACAGATGAACATAGGGAAGGGAAACAAAAATAATATAAAAACAGGGAGGGGGACAAAACAGAAGAGACTCTTAAATATGGAGAACGAACAGTTACTGGAGGGGTTATGGGAGGGGGGATGGGCTAAATGGGTAAAGGGCATTAAGGAATCTACCCCTGAAATATTGTTGCACTATATGCTAACTAATTTGGATGTAAATTAAAAAAATTAAAAATAAATTAAAAAAAGAAAGAATTGGGATGATGTGAAAAATCCTAATCTGTCATCAGTTTCAGTGACTTTAATCCCATCTAAGGAAATCAAACTTTGTTGGGATGATTCTGTTGGCTATATATATTTTTGCATTTATTTAGCCATTTACAGGATTTATGATTTTATGTCCAATAAAAGTGGCTATCTCCAGAAAAACAGCCTGCCTTCATCTTTCAAAACAGACAGGTCCTTGCATTCTTGTCAAGGGAAACAAGTGCTTCCTACAGTTTATAATCTAGTACTCATTATTTTATTTCCCCAAGCTACCATTTCAGCAATCTTCTGCAACAACAATCACACATTCCGCACCCCCCACCCCACAAAAAAAAAAAAAAAAAAAAAAGGATTCATGAGCAGGAAACATGGTAACTTACAAATAATATTACTTGGTTAAGTTATATAAAACTAAGATGTCTCAAGAATACTATATACATGTAAAATGTGTCACAACATTACATTATTAAATAGCAGCCAAGAAAGTCCCGATCTAGTCAACCTACTGAAATCAAAACATACACAATACAAATTGTCCATGTGCATTCAAAGAAATGAAAAGTTAACAGGTTGAAATGAAGACAAAATGTACAAAGTACTCAAGGTTAGAACACCACTAATTTTAGTGTACAACCTTAAGTTAAAATGAAAATATAAAATGACACAAAAATAATGACTGAATGACAACTACATATGTGAAGCACTAAAACAGGTAGTAGTTGACAGGGAACATGAGATCTACCTTCAAAGGATTTATAATCAAAGGGAATGACAAAACATACTGATCATTGGGTATAAACCTTCCACTTAAAGGCATAGCCTATAAAAACTATTATCTTTATACCCTATGTAAATGAATAAAGTGAAACACTATTTCCAACTAGTAGCAACTCTTCAGAACAAACAAAAAGAATACAAATGTGGATTTCATGGGACAATCATAGTAAAGACATTTCAATTCTCCCTTAATAGTTTCTAGCTACAAACACTTTTTGAACCTAAGTATTTCCTCAAACCCCCTGCCCACAAAGAAATGTGTAATAGCTATTCCTCACATTGTCTAGATTGGTACCGTCCGATAGAAATACAATGCAAGTCACATTAATTCAAAATGTCCTAGTAGGCACTAAAAATGAACAAATAAAATTAATTTTCATATTTTACTTAATATAGTCAAAATATTATCAGGTCAATATGTAATCAATATAAAATTGTTGGGACATTTCACATTCTTTTTTTAAAAATTCTTAATGTTGGGGCGCCTGGGTGGCTCAGTCGGTTGGGCGGCCGACTTCGGCTCAGGTCATGATCTCACGGTCCGTGAGTTCGAGCCCCGCGTCGGGCTCTGTGCTGACAGCTCAGAGCCTGGAGCCTGCTTCCAATTCTGTGTCTCCCTCTCTCTCTGACCCTCCCCCGTTCATGCTCTGTCTCTCTCTGTCTCAAACATAAATAAACGTTAAAAAAAAAAAATTAAAAATTCTTAATGTTTATTTTTGAGAGAGAAAGAGAAAGAGAGAGAGAGAGAGAGAGCGCGCGCACGCGCACGCAAGGGGGGAGAGGGGAGGAGCAGAGAGAATCGCAGAGGCAGGCTCCAGGCTCTGAACTGTCAGCACAGAGCCTGATGCAGGGCTTGACCTCACAAACTGGGAGAGCGTGACCTGAGCTGAACTCAGAGGCTTAACCGACTGAGCCACGCAGGCACCCCAACATTCTCTTTTTTCTTACTAAGTCTTTGATATCAGTGTGCGTTTTACACTAACTGCACATCTGAATTCAGATTAGCCACACCTCGGTTGCTCACCACCCGCCTGTGACTAGTCGTTACTATACTGGACAGCACAGGTCTAGATATAGTCATTGAGTTAAAAATATCAACTTTAAAAATTGGAGTCAAAAGATCTAAAGACCAAGAGGGCACCAGGCTGGCTCAGTCAGTAGAGCATGTGACCCTTGACCTCAGAGTTGTGAGTTTGAATCTCATGTTGGGTGTGAAGATTACTTAAAAATAAAATCTTTAAAAAACAACAAAAAAACCTAGACTGTGAAAGTGTGCTTTATTTCCCAAATCCAGCAGTTCTCCAAGTTTTCACATCCCCAAGATCTGTGGAGTCTAACTCCTTTCCTTTCAACTACCTGCAGGAGGCTGGATTTTCTTCACTAACTTCAAATGATGTATTGCAACAGATTGAATACAGCCGTTCATATGAAAATCCACCTGTCTTATTAAACCAGAAGGCACAGAGATAAGCTAACGTGTTAAACAATGCTATCCTTCTTACTCAATTTTTTTCCTTATTTTGGAAACTAGTTATTTTTCATTGTAAGCACTTTGAAGTAGACCCTACACTCTATCAACCACCACCTTTTCCAATGCTTCACATATGGACTTGTCTCTCATTTTATATTTCTGCCCTAATTTAAATTTTGTAATGTCAACACAAAAGTTCACTGCATTTTTAAATGAAAATTTAAAATTTTCTCTTCTAATTTCTAATAAGGTAAACACTGACAGCTATAACTCACATAAACAAAAGCCCATTTTAATTATTAACAGGCTAAAGAGATCTCAAGACCAAAAAGCTTGAGAATGGCTATCCTAATCTATCACACAGCTCCTGGAAAATAGGAGGAAGAAATGAAAAGATGTCAGTCTCAACACTTTCATCTTTCTCTATAAATTCCACAAAATGATTCATTCTATCATTAATGCTGACTTTGTAATTGGTTTCTATGAACCAAGAAATTGAACTAATCACGCACAGTTCACATACAGTAACTGTTATGAGGCAATCTATGTTGCACACAAGGCCTTCAAAACACAGACTCATGGTTAAAATAAACTGCATATGGCAGCTTATTTAGAACATGGAGGTTAACTAATCATCTCAAGAGATTTTTATGTTTTCAGAAGACAGGAGGAGTTCCCGCAAGCAATCTTTTTGTCATTATTTTCCAAAAGTTAAATTCACGAAGGGTAATCAATCTTTTTGGCACCATAATAATTGCAAAGCGTACATAATTTTAAGGAATATAGTGCTTTCCAAACTTTGGCAATATGCCTCAGCTGAAATTAAGATGGTAACATTCCCATTTAGGATGAAGCATACAGGAAAGGGTATTTTAAAGGGCGAGAGCAAAAATCCAACAGCAGAAATGAAGTACTGTGTCCAAATCCTGGCAACCTGTTCTGTTTTGTCCACTGGACCAATAAAGACAGACGAGAATAGTGAGAGAGCAGAGAATTATTATAAAAATGCAAATTCTGAACTGATGTGAAAACATAATCATACCTCCAAAACCTGCAGTGGCCCTCAGAATACACAAAGTTCCCCGGATGATATACCAAAAAGTTAGCTGTGGACCCCAAATTAGCTCAAATCCCAATCCTCACTGTAAAGAGGCATGGAAAAATTTCAAACATATATTTGCTTATATTTTGTAGAAGACTGAAGTATACCATGAACACTGCAATTTCAAAAACCTGAGAAATAATATATGCTGAGATACTGTCAAAAACCCAAACAATTCCTTTGTATTAACCAAAGAGCTGTAGTCAAATAACATCTTTTAAAACTGACCCCTGATGAAATTCTGGAAAAAAAAAAAAGGAAAGAAAAAGGGAAGGTGGAATGTCTTCCGAAAACTTACTTCTCATATTAACATCTATAGGATTTACACTCGCGGCGTGAACTTTGATAATAACTTCATTTGGATAGTGTATGACAGGTATCATCATGTTCTGAGTAAATCGAAGCACCTCGTTCTTTCCGTATTTATCTATCACCCAAGCGGGCATGACGGTGCTCCTTGGAGAGGTAGTACTAATCTTTTTAACTGAAGGCTTTTGTACAGCATGGCTTCTCCAGAAGCAAACCGCAGTACATGCATTTCTTCTAAGTACACAGGTTTTCAGCAGAAGTTCCATCGTAAACAGTGGTTGTATTGTGGGCCCTAAGTAAAATGCATTTAAATTGGCTCAAACTCTAACCCCTAAATTAGGTCAATATCTGCCAAACACACTGGCTGATTTCAGGTGAGAATTCAAAATAGAAGTCAGCCTGCCTAATGGGGCAATTGAAGGAAGAAGAATGTGGAATTATTCTGCTCTTCCCATTTGAAAATCTCCAATTAGCGTTCCAGTCAGTATTCTGTCATTCTCTTCCCTCCTTACACCTCCCCTTTGAAAAAATACAAAACCCCTAGGAGCCAGCCCTGTCCCGGAAGCCCTCGGCAGGACAAGCAAACCCCGCTCTATTACCACACGCTACCAAGAACCTGAGACTCCCCGACTCCCTCCGCGACCCTAGCCCCGAGTCTCCTTACGACCCTCTCGCCTTCGCAGCAGGAGTTGCTTTGCGGCGCCAACCAATCACGTGCAAAGATAATTTCCCCGGGCTGCAATTCGACCAATCTAAGTACTCGATGTTGAAACGGTCAGTGACGGCCAAAGATGGCTGCGCCCATGTAATACAGGCGCGGGTGTTGACCTTTTTTATTCCTCCTTGTCACCTGGTCCCTGTGGTGGCAGGCTGGGCACGAGGACCATGCTGGGCCGGACCCTCCAAGAAGTGAGTGGAACTGGCTGTTGAGGGCCCAGGGAGGTTAGAAAGATTCGCGGAATCCGTGGACAAGGAGCCCCGGGGTCTGACCACGCATCTTGGTCAGCCTCGGCCGTCTCCTTTCCTGGAACTGGGTGGGGGCTTCCGACCTTCGGGCCATTCAGCTGTACTCTCTATACCCGTTCTGGAGTTACGACCTCAGCAGGGGAGGCTTACGCAGCTCGGAACGGTGCGGTGGAAGTGTACCCTGGCTTCTTTCAACTAGACGTTTGCTAAAAGCTTGGGTCAGGCCCCTAGTGGATGGGCTTTGCTGGTCCACTTTAGTCCCTCTTCGGTTCCCTACACTCATCTAATACAGTTATCGCTTAAGAAGCCCGTGAAATCTGTACTTTGCAAAATACAAACGAGTAATTTTTAGTGCCCCCCCCCCCCCCGCCCCGTCCCCACTTCCTTGATAGATTCTTTAGGCTTCAACTGTTAGTAAGATAGCAATGATTCTCTCACCCGTGTCTTCCATTTCCTGGAGCTCAGTTTTATACTCTAGGCTATGTTTGTAAATGCCTTCTGGACATCTCTTCAAAATGCCCCATAACAACCTCAACTTACTTTAAGGAAAGTTGACTTCATCATTGTAACAGGACCACGTCTTACTTCTCAACCTCCACCTTAAAAAAACAAATCAAAACCTGATTTCTGAATTCTTAATATTCTCTTTTTAATGGCACAGCTGTTATCCCAGTTGCCCTTAACATTCTTCCTCATCTGTCATATCCAATAAATCACTAAGCCCTGTTAATTCTATTTTGAATTTACCTCTGGAATCTGTTTCCTTTGCTTCCTCTCTGCTGTTAAGACTTAAGATCTCCTTGCTTTCTGGCCCAGTATCTCTCAAACTTGGGAACTGTCTGCAGGCCCACTCATATAAGAATCCTGTCAGGCTCTTGTTAGAACCACAGCTGTGTCCCACTTTGGGAGCTCTGTGATTTGGGGCCCAGAGTATATGGTTTAACCAGGGCTCCAGGTGAATCTGCTAATAAGTAGGGGTTTAGGCCCTACCCTGCCTTCCATTTTCCTGTTGTATTTTCACCTGGGAAATCTTTTTATCTGTCCATGTGGTAGCCTTTTAGAAAGCTGTAAATTACAATAACAAAAACGACAGGCATTAAATAATAAATAGCCCTTACCCAAAGTGCATTAGTGTTTTACCATCTTATATTACACGTGGTCTCTACTATATATTTCTGTACAGAGGCACCTTCGTGGCGTAATCAGTTAAGCATCTGACTTTGGCTCAGGTCGTGATCCTGCAGCTTATGAGTTCAGGCCTCGCATAGGGCTTCCACTCTCAGTGCAGAGCCTGCTTTGGATCCTTTGTCTCCCTCTCTCTGCCTCTCCCCCCTCTCAAAAATAAATAAACATTTAAAAATTTAAAAAAATAAAATTATGAAAACAAAACATTATTTGGTAGTTATTTTCCCACCCCAAAAGTATCTTCTGTCCACTCCATGTTTTTTCTACATCATTGTACTGATGTCCCAAATTCTACCAATTAGAAATTAATTAATTAATTTTTTTAAAAAATTTTTTTTTCAACATTTATTTATTTTTGGGACAGAGAGAGACAGAGCATGAATGGGGGAGGGGCAGAGAGAGAGGGAGACACAGAATCAGAAACCGGCTCCAGGCTCTGAGCCATCAGCCCAGAGCCCGACGCGGGGCTCGAACTCACGGACCGCGAGATCGTGACCTGGCTGAAGTCGGACGCTTAACCGACTGCGCCACCCAGGCGCCCCAGAAATTAATTAATTTAGTACACATTCTCTTTTAAATATGTAAAGACGCCTGGGAGGGTCGAATGATTTATTCACCCATTGTTGTGAATTACAATAGTTCAATAAAATTTCTCTCCCTCACATAGTTGCTATAATCAATTGAAGAAAGGGAAAATTTGCTGGGGAGGAAATTCGGGGGAGGAGCTGGGAACTGTAATAGAGTTTTGAGGCAATGTTGGGGACCTACGTAAGGCTTAGAGTAACAGGAGCCCTGAGAGGAGGCACTCAAAGGAGGTAACATGCCAAACAGGAGATAAAACTATTTGTAAGTTTTATGCAGGTACATTCAGGAAAGAGGAGTCTCACTTTTACCTTCCCCCTTTGTGGCATGATCCCACTGTTTCTAGGAGCCAGACACCAGGCTAATGTTACTAATCCTAAAGTTATTAATTATATATTCAAGAGGCTTCTTGGGGGTCTGCCTAAGAACCCTTAATTGTTCTATGGGAAAACAGATTCCAAATTTTAAACAACTCAGTTACTCATTCAATTAACATTTAGTGAACACCTCTGTGTTCCAGTCGTTGGGGATTAGCATTGAAGGCAAACAGAAGTTCCTGCACTCATGAAGCCTGCATTTTTATGGGGAAACAGGCATTAAATAAGTTTTTATTTTTTTTAAGTAAATATAATCGCAGATAGTATAAGTAATATGAAGAAAGATTAAGCAGGCTACAGTGTGAGAAGTAGTAGGGGTGGGGGTGGAGCCAGATGGCTTGGAGTGGTTAGGAAAGGTTTCTCTGACTGCCTGGGTATATTTTAAAGAGACCTGAAGGATATGAAGGGTGAGCCCTGCGAGGGTCTGGAGGAATAGTATTCCAGCCAGATGGAACAGTAAGTGCAAAGAGTCTGCAGCAAGAGCAAGCTTGACATGTTCGGGAATTGCAAGAAGGCCAGTGTGCCTGGAGAGATGTGAATGAAGAGGAGAATAGTGGGAGATTGAGGTTAGAGAGATAAGTAGGAGCCAGATCATGGACAACTTCTTAGGCCATGGTAAGGAAAAGCTTCTAGAGTCTATTCCTACAGATATGGTCTACAAGAAAGCAAGTGAGGAAGCAGAAAGACCAGTTAGAAGGCTGTTGCATTGGCAAGAGATAATGGCAGCACAGATGGGGTGGCTGTAGAGGTAATGTGAAACGGGTGTTTTTCTTGAAGTTAGTTGCTGATGGATTGGATACAGAGTTTGAGGGAAAGAGAAGAATGAAGGAGGATGCTTAAAGTTTTGGCCTGGGCAGTTGGGAAGATGGTAACAGCAAGATCGGAAAGAGTTGGTGCCTGGGTGGCTCAGTCAGTTAAGCATCCAACTTCGGCTCAGGTCATGATTTTGCGGTTGATGAGTTCGAGCCCTGTGTCAGGCTCTGTGCTGACAGCTCGGAGTCTGGAACCTGCTTCAGATTCTGTCTCCCTCTCTTTTTGCCCCTCCTCCCCTCATGCTCTGTCTCCCTCTCAAAAATAAATAAACATTAAAAAAAAATGGGAAAGATTTTTTTTCCCACTTTTTTTTTGAGGTATAGTTGACATATCACGTTATATTTGTTGCAGGTGTACAACATAATTTGGTATTTGTATACACTGCAAATTGATCACAATAAGTCTAGTTTTTCCCTGTCATCATATAAAGTTACATAATATGCAGTACAATATTGTTGACTATAGTCACCATGCTGTACATTATATCCCCATGACATTTATTTTATGACTGGAAGTTTACCTCTTGACCCCTTTCTCCCATTTTGCCCATCCCCTAACCCCTCACTCCTGGCATCCATCTGTCTCTTCTCTGCATCTACGAGTTTTGTTTTGTTTTTTAGATTCCACATATAAGTGAAGTCATACGGTATTTGTCTTTCTCTGTTGTCACAAATGGCAAGATTTTGTTCTTTTTATCTTACCATTTGTGACAATAGAAAGACAAATACCGTAGGATTTCACTTAGGTGTGGAATATATATAATATATATATAATGGACTATTAGGTAACCATATATTAGGTATATATTAAATGAAGTGTGTATGTATATATATACATACATATATATATATACACACACATATATATGCGTGTGTGTGTGTGTATATACACATACACACACACCACATCTCCTTTATCCATTCATCCATCAATGGATACCTTGGTTGCTTCCATGTTTTGGCTATTGTGAATAATGTGCAATGAACATAAGGGTGCATATATCTTTTCAAATTAGTGTTTTCGTTTCTTTGGATAAATACCCAGAAATGGAATTGCTGGATCACATGGTACTTCTGTTTTTAGTTTTTTGAGGACCCCCATACAGAAAAGACTCTTAGGAAGCATATTTGGAAGGAGAAAGTTATCAAGACTTCTGGGCATGTTAATTTGGAGATGCCTGCTGGATATGCAAGTGGAGATGTTGGTTAAGCAGGCGGATATAGGAGTTTCGGAGATCAGGAAAGCAGCTAGGTATGACGATATAAATTGACCAGAGTATAGAAGATAATTAAAGTATGTAGACAGATAAGAACACCCAGGGAGCTGAGCACAAAAATAGAAGAAGGCCTAAAACTTTCCAACATTTAGAGGTCAGCAATAGGAAGCAGAGCCAGCAAAAGAGATGTGAAAGAATGGTAGGTAAGGCAAGAGGGAAACCAAGTCTTGGTGTCCTGAAACACAAGTGAAAGAGCTTCAAGAAGAGAGTGCTCTCTTAAGTTGAATGCTGCTGAGAAATACTGTATACAATTATGACTGAGCAGTGACTGCTGGATTTAGGAATGTGGAGGTTGCTAGTGATCTTGATACAATTTCTTGGAACATTGGAGACAAAAACATGAATGGAATGTATTAATGGGTACCAGTCAACTGGACACTCCGGCCTCAAGGACTCTCCTATACCTTCAGCATTTATTAAGACAATTATTTTTGAAAGACAGTTCTTTTTCTAAGTGAACTTCTGATGCTGTCTGTAAAGTTAGTAGTATAGTGGTCCAGAGTGTGGGCTTTGGAAACAACAGCAGGCCTTGGTTGAATCCCCAGTCTACTTTCCAGCTTTGTGACCTCACGCAGGAACTTTAATTTTTTATCTGTAAAATGGAGGCAATAATATCAGCCCCTCAGAGTGGATATAAAGATTAAATGAAATACAAATCATTGATGGGTGGGAGGATGTGGGAAATAGGTGATGCTCTTGCTGTGATGAGCACCCGCTGATGTATGGAATTGTTGAGTCATTATATTTTATACCTGAAACTAATATAATGCTGTGCTAACTATACTGGAATTAAAATTAACTTAAAACTGGGGCACCTGGGTGGCTCAGTCCGTTAAGCATCTGACTTCAGCTCCAGTCATGATCCCACAGTTTGTGAGTTTGAGCCCCGCGTCAGGCTCTGTGCTGATAGCTCAGAGCCTGGAGCCTGCTTCAGAATCTGTTTCTCCCTCTCTCCCTGCCCCTCCCCTGCTCGCGTGCTGTCTCTATCTCTTTCTCTTTCTCAAAAAATAAACATTAAAAAATTAAATTAAAATTTAAAAAGTAAATATTTTTTAATGTTTATTTATTTGAGACAGAAAAAGGGGTAAGCACGACCGAGGGAGGGGCAGAGAGAGAGAGAGAGAGAGAGAGAGAGAGAGAGAATCCCGAGCAGAATCTCCGCACTCATAGTGTTCAGTCTCCCAAACCATGAGGTCATGACCTGAGCTGAAATTGAGTTGGATGCTTAACTGACTGAGCCTCCCAGGTGCCCCTAAAAAAATAAACCTTAAAAAAAAAAAAAGAAAGAAAGAAATATAAAGCATCTATAAAGCATCTAGGATGATGCCTAGCATTAAGTGCTATTGTTAACATTAATTTTGTTACAGGGACAAATTTGCTAAATTATATGTATTTAGAATTCTCTCTCCCCCTAGTTTCTAAGAAGAGTGACTCCTGAGGAAGATCGCTTATTTTTTCTAAGAAGGTGTATTGTTTTTTATTGCTGCCTAACAAATTAGTATAAACTTTTTGGGTTAAAATAATCTTATTATCATCTCACAGTTTTGTGGGTCAGGAGTCCAGGAATGGAGTAGCTGGGTTCTCTGCTCACAAGAGTCTCACAAGGCTGAAATCAAGGGGTGGGCCAGGACTGTGGTTTCATCTGAAGCTCAAGGTTCCTCCTTCAACCTCATTGGTTGTTGGCAGACTCGATTTCTTTGCAGCTGTGGGACTGAGGTCCCCGTTTTTTGGCTGACCGTGTGGATGGTTGGGCGAATGAGCTGGACGGACAGGAGTTGGAGGATAACTAGAATTGAGGTTTTGGAGGTTATACATATCTTGGTAATGATGTCATCTGGGACGAGTTGATGACCTGAGCAAGGTGAAGGAAGAGTTTGCCAGAAATGAGGTTGAACTGAGAGGCCGGGTTTCAGTGTACATTACTTGAAGCCTGAAGTCAACAAGAATAACAACAGGAGCCACTGTAAAGTAGACTAAAGGGAGCTAAGTGCTAAAATCTTTGATGAATGAAAAGGGGTACCAGGCAGACAGTAGCTTCACACCCCAGGAAGAGCGATAAAAACTCCTCCAAGTCCTGTACTTCAGATGACCTGGGATTTTTGAGTGAAGAGGGAAGAGGAAGGCATTGAAGAATGAGGAGGATACTTACCTGCACACTCTCCCCTCCCCCTCTGGACTCTGGTCCACGGTAGGTAGAAGCTAAAACAGTCATCTCTTGGGGCACCTGGGTGGCTTAGTGGGTTGAGCATCTGACTTCAGCTCACATCATGCGCCAGCAGTCCATGAGTTCAAGCCCCACGTTGGGCTCTGTCCTGACAGCTCGGGAGCCTGGAGCCTGCTTTGGATTCTGTGTCTCCCTCTCTCTCTGCCCCTCCCCTGCTCGCAATCTATCAAAAATAAACATTAAAAAAAATTTTTTTAAGAAAAAAATTAATAAAACAGTCATCTCTTGAGAAAGCTGCAGGAGAAGCAGTGGCCTCAAGGAAACACCTATTTTCTATTAGAGAAAAGAAGTGCCAGGGAAAACAAATTTGGTTTTTTTAACAAAAACTTTTATGGTCGATTTTATCTCATATTCAGATATGACCCCTTCAATTTTGTCCCAGGGAAGCTGCACTGTTTATATTTTCACACTCCTTATGCTCAGGTCATTCTAGTTAATTAGCATCTTTGTTTTCATTTCTCTTCTCCAATTCTCTTTTTCATTTTCTCAAATCTGGATTTCCTAAAAATGGTCCTAATGAAGATCAGCAGCATTTCAGATGAGTGCTTCTAGACAATCTCATTTCTTGCCCTTGTAACCACAACTGAAACGGGTTTCTCTTGTATTCTTGTACCAGTTGGCAAGTCACAAAGCATCTGAGGATAGTAGGCATTAGGAGACTTGAGGGGAGGCAAGAAGACAGTGAGACATAATTTTTGTCATTCTTACAATTTGGCCCGCCTGCCCCCGCCCCTCCCTGAGTCACTGCCTCAGCCACCTGTCGGCAGTGCTTTCCTCCTCTTGTGCATCAGTCCTCTCAGTGGCCTGTTCCCACTGCGTTTCTAATCTTAAGCTCAGCCCTAAGAATACCGCTGCTTTGATGATTTATTCAACAGATGAGAGCAGATGATTTGCAGATTTTCCCCTCAAATGCAAACTCCTGTTGCTTGATGGATGTAGGACACCTGAAAATACAGTCAACTTGGAAGACAAACTAAGCTTGCACTCATGTAGAGAGAGATGGTGAAGGAGCTTGTATTATGAAGTTACTTCTCCCCTATACTACTATGTGGCTTTGGACAAATCACTAACCTCTCTGAGCTTCAGTCTTCATTTGTGAAATGAGGTTAATAATACACAACTTATGTGGTTGTTATAGGGTTAAGTGAAGTAATAATGCATGTAAAGCACCTATGTCTGGCTCTTGGTTAATAATAAATATCACTCCTTCGCCCATCTTCCTTCTCTCTGAGCTCCCATCCCAACTCTTTTCATATAATCTCCAAAGCTGCGGTGTGTCTTCTTTGACTTATAATTCATTCCTTTTATCTAATTAGTAAATACTTACTACTTCCTACAGGAAGTATTAAATAGTCATCACTTCAGGCTTTACTGTAAACATCTAGGTTCTGTCATTTGTAACGCAGTTTATTTTAACACTTCTTTTACTAGCCTTCCTAATGCACCCCAGCCAGGATTTCAGAGAAGTTTCCTCTCAGTTTGCTTTTGAACCCATATTTTATAAACATTCTCTCCATTTGTAGTGGCTCTGACTTGAATTCTACAATAGTTATAAAGATCTTACCTAAAGCCATAAGCCCCTGCAGGGCCTTCTCCAGTCAGTTTCTTTCTTTCTTTCTTTTTTTTCACTCTGGGTTGTGTGTGTTGCAGCTAAACTACTCTCTGCACGATCTACCCTAACCCATGCTCCACCCACCCCAGGCCTCCACTGCTACTAGACAGGATGGCTTACCTAAACCACTGCTCTTGTTGGTACAAACCTGACTTGGAAACAGCCCTCCGCTAGGGCAATGAACGTCGTGTCCCCCAACCCATACCCAAGCTAACCGATGTGTTACCCTCATTCAGTACACCACCTAGGTATAGCGTTCTCTTGGTTTTGAATCCAAGCTTCACTTCAAAATTGTATATTTCCCCATTCTATCTACCTACTCAGTATAATACTTGAAACTTCTGCAGGCTCGGTAAAGGGTTTTTGAATTGTATACATTATAGGTTTCTGCAGCGCTGAAACAAGGCCAAATTACTCCAGTAGAGCTCTGTCAAAAATGTCTCTCCCTCATCAAGAAGACCAAGTTTCTAAATGCTTACATTACTATATCAGAAGAGGTGGCCTTAAAGCAAGCTGAAGAATCAGAGAAAAGATACAAGAAAGGTAAATTACTGTGAATTATACTTAATTGGTATATCCCTAGAGAAACAATTTAATTGGATGTAGCAGTCTCCATTTGGCAAGCGAGGCTTTTCACATAAAACATACCCTTATTTAAAGAATTTGCCATGAGGTATAATAAAAATAAGGCTAATGGATATGTGATGCTTTATAATGCCCAACTGGAATAGTTTCTAACATAAACTGGATTTATGAAGAAGTATCTTTACCAAAAACTAATAGTTACCATAATAACTAGTATTAATGTGTCTTTATATCCTGAACTCGATGTATAGCTCCTGTTCTTTTGGCTTTTTGATGCAGGTCACTCCCTCGGGGCTTTAGATGGAATTCCTGTTGCAGTAAAAGACAACTTTAGCACATCAGGCATTGAGACAACATGTGCATCAAACATGCTGAAAGGTAAAGTTTGATTGACCAGAGCATTAGTAGTTTTATAAAACTAGTTTTTCAGTTTAAATAAAAGGTAAGATACTAAAGCACCAAGGTATTCTGAGACCAGTTATATTTGCAAAAGAAATACTTATGCTGGTGTATTTTTACTATCGGCTCTTTCAGAATGCACAACTATTCCTGAGAGGTAGGCCAGCTTATTGGATGTATCCTATTTAGGAAATTTTAGAAATCCCACTTAGGAAGACTCAATAACTGACCACCAAATACACACTAAGTGACCTCTGACTCCCACTCATTGATAATATGGGAATAAGAGCCTGTCATTACCCCTCTCTGTGAGGATTAGCACCTATTGTCTAGTTGTTTTGTGTTTCCTGAGTCTTCCATCTTTTATGTCACTATACTTACTTGCATATAGTGATGCTTAATTTTGTTCTTTACAGTTTAGTAGGTCAAAAGGAAACATGTTTATCAAGATTTCTGGGATCCTAGAAAGAAAAAGAACTAGAAAAAGCTTATTCACAGTGCTATACCCTAAAAGAAAGTCTCTGGGGAATATGCCACAGGTTCCTCTAAGGCTATATTATTGTTAATTGTTCTGGAATACACACTAGATGAAATTTAAATGAGAATAGAGATCTATGTGTGACTGGAAATAGATAAAAATTACTGTGTGATGTAGCATTTCAAGTACAATGAGCAAAATAATGATGTGCTATTAGTTTCGGATGAATTGGGTACATCTCTATTATTCAGTATTTAGTAGTATGAACTGTTATAGTCTATGTTTTTAGATGATAAAAATAGTGAATATGCCGACTATCTTTGGAAAATGTAGAAATTAGCAGTAGAAAAATTAAAATTAACTAACCTCGGGAAGAAAGTACTACCTACAACTCAAATTAGAAATAATTAACACATGTCAATATGGACAGCTTAGTTGCAATTTAAAATCTTGTTTCTTGCATGTGATTTACATGTTCATGTTTTTTTCTCCTACAACAAAAATAACTGATTTTTTTCAGGTTATGTACCACCTTATAATGCTACAGTAGTTCAGAGGTTGTTGGATCAGGGAGCTGTCCTGATGGGAAAAACTAATTTAGATGAGTTTGCAATGGGGTAAGTAAAATTGAAATTTTCTTCTCTTGTATTTCCTTCATCTTTGTCTCGGTTTACTTTCATATCACGTTATCCTGATACTATAGCTTTATAGTAAACCTTGAAATTAGGTAATAAGAGTCCTTTAACTTTTTCAAAATCATTTTACATATGCTAGGTGCTTTGCATTTCCATATAAGTTTTAGAATCAGTTTGCTGATTTCTGTAAAGCTTAATTGGATTTTGATCATGATTGTGTTGAATTTATAGGTCAGATGGGGAGAATTGACATCTTAATATGTGTCTTCTGATCCTTGAACACTTTATTTCTATCCCTTTATTAGATTTTTAATTTTTCTCAGCAGTGTTTTTATGATTTTCTGCATATAAATCTTGTACATAATGTGTTTGATTCATTCCCGAGTATTTCATTTTTTTAATGCTATAGAAAAATGGTATTTTTTCCATTTCTAATTGTTTATTGTTAGTATATAGAAATATAATTGATTTCTCTGTATTGAGCTTGTATCCCACTCCCTTGCTAAGTTCTCTTATTAGTTCTAGTTGATCTTTGTAGATTCTTTGGTATATTTTATGTGGATGATCATGTCATCTGCAAATACAGACAGTTTTATTTCTTCTTATTTCTCTTTCTTTTTTGTGTTGGTTAAGACTTCAGTACAATACTGAGTAGAAGTAATAAGAGCAGATATCCTTTCTTTGTTCCTGATTTTGGAGTGAAAACATTCAGTGTTTCACCAAAGCATTGTTTCATAGAAGCAGAGTCTTTGACTCTCTTATTTACGGTGTTATCTCTTGGCACTCAGTAAATATATGTTGAATTAAGCCACAGGAGTAAACTTGAACATAGGTCATTAGGACATTGCCTTGAACAGCTGATCAAAATGAACATCGTCAGTGAGAATAAGTGGACATCATTGTACCTCTAGATGTGATTCCCTGAGAAGAACACACCATCACCTATGCAGTATTCCAGCTGAGAATGTTAAACCTGAAACTAATCACAGGGAATCAGAAGATAAGTCTGAAATGAGAAACATTCTATAAAAATATGAATATCATAAAAGACAAAGAAATGCTGTGAAAATATTCCAGATTAAAAGAGCCTAAAGAAAGTAAAACTTAAACCTTATAGAAGAAAATGCAGGAGAAAAATCTTTGTGACCATGAGTTAGGCAAAAATTTCTTAGATGGGACACATAAAGTACAATCCATAAAATAAAAAACTGATAGACTGTACTTCTCTAAAATTAGGAACTTCTATACTTTGAAATACACTGTTAACACATGAAAAAATAAGCCACAGCCTGGGAGAAAATATTTGCAAAACATATATCTGAGAAAGAACTGGTATCCAGTATATACAGAAGCTTTCCCAACTCAAAAATCAGAAAACAACCCAATTTAAAAGGGGGGAGGGGTAAAAATATGTAAGCAGACATTTCATCAAACCAGACATATAGTTGGCAATAAACACATGAAAACAATACTGAACATGGTTAGTCATTAAGGAAATGCAAATTAAAACCACAAGGAGATACATCTTTCAGAATGGTTTAAAAATGACAATATCGGGTGCCTGGGTGGCGCAGTCGGTTAAGCGTCCGATTTCAGCCAGGTCACGATCTCGCGGTCCGTGAGTTCGAGCCCCGCGTTGGGCTCTGGGCTGATGGCTCAGAGCCTGGAGCCTGTTTCCGATTCTGTGTCTCCCTCTCTCTCTGCCCCTCCCCCGTTCATGCTCTGTCTCTCTCTGTCCCAAAAATAAATAAACGTTGAAAAAAAAAATTTTAAAAAAAAATGACAATATCAAGTGCTGACGAGGATGCAGCGCAATTGGGTTTCTCATGCAATCCTGGTAGGAAATGCAAAATGGTATAGCCATTTTGGAAAATAGTCTGGCAGTTTCTCATAAAGTTAAACAGCATAGGATCCAACAATCTCAGTCCTGCTATTTAGTCAAGAGATGAAGAGGTATATTGACATGAAAGCAATGGCCAGGGTCTTTCAGTACAATATTTATTGTGGCTTTATTCATCATTGCCAAAAACTAGAAATAACTCCATGCCCATTGGCTAGCAAATGATTTAAAAAGTACAAAAAGGGGCTAATGAGACCATGATACCTAAATGCAGTACCTGATGTTAGAATCTATCCCTTACTAGGAGGGGGAAATGCTGCAGAGGACATTACTGGATCAGCTGACCAAACTGGATTACATACAGTACGTTAGATAAAAAGCATTGTGTGGATGTTAAATTTACTGAGATTGGCTACTGTGACCGCATAAGGGAACACCCCTAGTGTTAGGAAATGCACACTGAATACATAACTAAAATATTTAGGAGTAAAGGGCCATGATATATATAATTTACCTTTATGTGGTTTGTGGGGGGAGAAATGATTTGTACATGTTACACACAACGTGTGTCAGTCACACAAATCAAATTGGGTGGCTTTTTAACAATAAGTGAAGCTGGGTAAAGGGTATAAAGTTATTTTCATATAATTTCTATTTTTGCAGTTTGCCTGTAAGATTGAAATTATTTCAAAACTTTTTAAATAAGTTACTAATTTTCAACTATGCTTGTCTTAACACGTCTGGTTATAGAGGGAATCCTTCAGAGGACTTCCTGTTTAACTCTTTGAATGTTTGTGACCCTCTTCACCTGGAACACCTGGATTTACAAGGGAAATCATCATAAGCTGAATTGGATAATCAACTGGGATAAAAATCTTCTTAACAGACTAGTTTTCTCTCTCCCACACGCTCTTACTTCCCATCGTCCACCTCCTCAACCATCTAATTAATGAAAGCTACATCTAAGCAGGCTTCTTGCCTTTTCCAATTCAAGTTCCAGTGGATTATACAGTGTTAGAAGTAAATAATATGATCAGGAGGTGAAATCTTCATATAAAGAACCAAAGTTTCATTAAGATATCTTGCTTCACTTCATCTCAGATCTGGAAGCACAGATGGTGTATTTGGCCCAGTTAAAAACCCCTGGAGTTACTCGAAACAATATAGAGAAAAGAGGAAGCAGAAGCCCCATGGTGAGAATGAGGATTCGAATTGGCTTATAACTGGAGGAAGCTCGGGTGGGAGTGCGGCGGCAGTATCAGCCTTCACGTGTTTCGCGTAAGATGCTTTTTTCTGTCTGTATTGTAGAGCCCATCAAAACACAGTCATAAACCATACTTACAGTCCAACAACAGAGTAGTTCATACCGTGCCGTTTTCATTTCTTTTTAGTGACTTATTTATGCTCGACTTATTTATGATCGATATATCAACATTATATCTCATAAGTGCGTTCAACTGTTCAGTATACTTAACATGTATTTTATACATATAACTTGAATTTTAGGTATTTAAACTCTTCCTCTATGGGGCGCCTGGGTGGCTCAGTCAGTTAAGCGGCCAACTTCGGCTCAGATCATGATCTCACGGTCTGTGAGTTCTAGCCCCACGTCAGGCTCTGTGCTGACAACTCAGAGCCTGGAGCCTGCTTCAGATTCTGTGTCTCCCTCTCTCTGACCCTCCCCTGTTCATGCTCTGTCTCTCCCTGTCTCAAAAATAAATAAACGTTAAAAAAAAAAAATTAAAAAAAATAAACTCTTCCTCTATAGTATCTGGTTCTCTTAAAAACATGCTTTTATGGATCTTGCAGAATAAACCAGATAGTGTAATTAAATTTCACTTCTAAAATAATTTATTTGGGTGTCTGCTCACTGATTGTACAAATATTTAGGGACTAATATACTGTGGCTTTGGCTGAGTGGTGCTGAGCTGTTAATTATGGTTTATCCTTCAGCTAAATCTGGCTTTTGTTTAAAAAAGGGGGGGGTGGGTGGGGGAAATGCTCCTAATATGTATCAATAGGATATTTAAAATAGTGTTTTCATAAATCTACCACTGAATCACTAAAGTTTTTTTCAAGTTTGTTAGGAGCTGATTTGTTCAACTGTCATAGTTTGTATTTGGGAAGAATCCACCCATCATGCTCTATGTTTTAAGTCTCATTTGTAAAGCATTTTTTAACCACCTAAAGAAGACTAAATAGATTTCACTGTTATTTATCTGTTTCAGTATAAAATGGAATGTGTTTCTTTAGTAGTACTATACGTATTTTATTTCTCCTTAATTATCCACTGAAATGAAGCTCTTTCACAGACGTTGCAACCAGTAAATTATTTATATTTTTTTAGAGCTATGGAGATTTAGAATCTTCAGGGGTTTTTTGTTTTGTTTTGTTTTGTTTTGTTTTTAGTTTCTCTAAAATCTTATTTACAAGTAAAACCATTTCATTTTATCTCTGTGGAATTTTAGAGCACTGCATTAATATTAATGAGAGTTCTGACAAGTTAGGACTGGAAGATTAGGTGCTTTTTTTTTTCTATCTTCATCACCCTACTTAATGTTCATCTTTCTGAATGTGCTCTGAGAAGATGGCATTTTGACACATAATTCCTATGGAAATGTAGGTTTTACTTTTACACAGCCGTCAGTGAATCCTAATAAGAAAACGTGTCCTTTTAGAAATTGTTAAAGCAACAGCCTGATTTTGTAGCTCATATGGACTTGTTAAGAAAGACAATTTCATCTGCATTTTCTGTAGAGCTCAAGGGCCTAGTAGTCTTGTGCAGCTCAAAGCTTTTTTCTGGGTATATTCAGCAGAAGCACAGACCCAAAGTAACTCCAGACTGAATGGGTCCCAAACTATCAAGTGTTCTGCTTTGTTTTTCCCCCTTTTGATTTGCTTCTTTTATAATAGTTTTAAAAACAGGAAAGTTCTTGGCGTATTACACAGCCACTAAAAGGAATAAGCTAGAGTGTCATGGAAGGATATCAAAGATACACTGTTAAGTGCAAAACAAGTTGCAGAATAGTATATATAGTATGACCTTTCTGTTAAAAGCAGTCATTACATATGTATATATGTTACGTGCATAGAAGTGTCTGGATAACTATATCAAAATTGATTAACAGGGTTATTATGGAGGCAGTGATTATAAGAGAAATTTCACTTTATATACAATATACTTATATAATACTTAATTTTTTTAGTTGGCGCATACATCAGAAAAACCTTTTTTCCCCTGAAATAAAGTTTTAAAAAATGTTTAATTAGGGGAAAACATACATAACCTAAAATTTATCATCTTGGGGCACCTGGTGGCTCAGTCAGTAAACATCTGACTTTAGCTCAGGTCATGATTTCGTGGTTCATGGGTTCGATCCCCACATCAGGCTCTGTGCTGATAGCTCAGAGCCTAGAGCCTGCTTCGGATTCTGTGTCTCCCTCTCTCTGTGCCCCTCCCTTATTCACACTCTGTCTCTCTCTCAAAAATAAATATTACAAAAAAATTTTTTATAAATTAAAAAAAAAATAAAATTTACCATCTTAACCTTTTTTTAAGTAGGCTCCATACCCAGTGTGGAGCCTAATGCAGGGCTTGAACTCATGACCCTGAGATTAAGACCTGAGCTGAGATCAAGAGTCAGTTGCTTAACAGACTGAGCCATCCAGGCACTCCTCCTCCCCCATCTTAACCATTTTTAAGCGTACAGTTTAGCATTAAATACATTCATGTCATTGTGCAGCCAGTCTCCAGACCTTGTTTAATTTGCAGAACTGAACCTTAGTACCCATTAAACAACAGCTTCCCATGTGCCCGTCCTCCCAGCCCCTGGCAATCACTGTTTTACTTTCTGTCTCTATGAACTTGAAGACTCTAGGTACCTGATGTAAGTGAAATTATTCAGTATTTGCACTTTCATAACTGATCTGTTTCGCTTAGCGTAATGTTCTCAAGATTAGTTTTTGCTTTTGTTTTTCATAAGAAAAACATGTACTTTGGAGGTAACTGGGCAAAGAAACGGACCCTTCATAGTTCAGTAATGCAAATACAAATATGAAAAATTATTAAAAAATGCACTTAACAAAGCTTTTTGGTTTTTCAGATTAACCACATTTTAAGAACTTCTGGTACTCAGTGATGATGATGAAACATGAGACCGAATCTGATTCACTGCAGTTGGGAATATAAATTGGCAGAAGCCCTCTGACAAGTCATTTGACGATATAGATTAAAAACTTAGAATAACAGGCCCTATGGCTCATTAACTCTACTTCTTGGAAGCCAGCCTAAAACATATTCAGACGTATAGGCAAAGATTTATGTATAAAGGTGTTTATTATGAAGTAATTTATTATGCAGTTATTACCGTAATTGGCAACAACATAAATGTTTAAATTAAAGTACATTTCTATCTATGATTCTAAATGAGGTAGCGGAAGGTTCTGTATATGAATTTCTGGGAGTGGTGTGTTTAGTTTGTGAAAACATACTGGATAACTGCCATGAAAGGAAGGTAAAAGATATGTATACATATTGATAGGAGAATGGGCTTTAAAATCCCGGGAATCGCCAATTGATAGGATAGAACATTATACATATTTTAACTTGTCAGTAATTTTAGTGATGTAGCAAAAGACTCCTGATAAGCAAAAAAGAGATGGCAACTTGTAATTACAGAATGACCTGAACTATGAAAGAAAAATGCATTTTTAAAAAGTCTTGAAGTTAATATGCCAAAATGTTAACAGTGTTTGCCTCAGGTGGTAGAATATTTTGTTTCTTCTTCATATTTTTCTACGTTTTAGAAATTCTCTGAGACAGTTGTGTCTTACTTTTGTGTAACCAGGGGCAAGTAAAGTTGAAAAGTATACACTTAAAAACAGATTCCAGATATAATTAGAGATACATCATTTTTCTAAAGAAAATTCCATTTAAATTCCAGGGCTTTAGGATCAGATACAGGAGGATCGACCAGAAATCCAGCTGCCCACTGTGGGATTGTTGGTTTCAAACCAAGCTATGGCTTAGTTTCTCGTCATGGTCTCATTCCCCTGGTGAATTCCATGGATGTGCCTGGAATCTTAACCAGATGTGTGGATGATGCAGCAACTGTGTTGGGTATTTGTATGATTCCATAGAATTTTAAAACATTATAAATTTCACTGTAAAAACAATATGTCTGGCATTCCTAAGTATTTTTCCTCACAGGTGTGCTGGCTGGGCATGACCCCAAAGATTCTACCACAATACAAGATCCTGGTAAACCATTTATGCTTTCCAGCTTGACAGATGTGAGCAAACTATGTATTGGAATTCCGAAGGTATCTCTTCCCTTTCATTAGTTCACAGAAATACTGTCAGGTCAAATACAGAGCCCAGGCCTAGGCAACAGACTGGTTGGGGTTGAATCCTGCTTATGCCACTTTTGTTAGCTATGTAACCTGAGCACGTGACTTAATCTAAGCTCAATTTCCTGATCTACAAAATGGGGATAACATTTTTGATCTCAGAGAGTAGTAAGGTTTCAATTTGGTAACATCGTTGGGATATAATATACAGCATGGTGACTATAGTTAGTAATACCATACTGCTTATTTGAAAATTACTATGCGAATAGATCTTAAGGTTCTTATCACAAGGGAAAAAAAATTCTTTAACTGTATTGTGACAGGTATTAACTTAGACTTATTGTGGTGATCATTTCTCAACATATACAAATATTGAATCAAACAATAAAACTCATAATGTTGTGTATCAGTTATACCTCAATAAAAAAAAACTAAATAATGATGCTAAGCAGGGGTCTATTAACTTTTTCTGTAAAGGGTCAGTTAGTAAACATTTGAGGCTTTGTGGGCCATGCAGTCTGTATTGTAACTATTTAACTCTGCCACTGTAGTGTGAAAGCAGCCATAGACCATATGTAAATGAAAGAGTGTGGCTGTGCTCTAATAAAACTTTATTTTCAAAAATACCTGGCGGGGTGCTCGGGTGGTTCAGTCAGTTAAGCATCTGACTTCGGGTCGGGTATGATCTCACGGTTCGTGAGTTCAAGCTCTGCATTGGGCTCTCAGCACAGAACCCACTTTGCATCCTTTCCCCTTCTCTCTCCGCCCTTCCCTCTTATTTTTCTCTCTCAAAAATAAAATTAAAAAAAACATAAAAAAATATATCTAGCAAGTTATATCTGGCTCATAGGCCATAGTCTGCTAATTCCTAATGTAAAGGACATAGCCCAGAACCATTCCTTACATAGTAAAATCTTAATAAATACAATACTAATAATTATAGTAAAGAAGGTAACATTTATTAAGCCTTTACTATTGTATTACAGTAGCAATTGAGTAATTCATATATCAAAGTAAATACATTAAATTATTGACCTTTAAAAAATATTTTAATTTTAAGCTTACCAATAATTTTTTGGATAATTTTTTGTTGTGGGACACTGTCTTATGCATTGTAACATTATGCATTTAGCAACATTATTGGCTTTTACCCTTAGAGGTACCCACCACAGCATAACCCTACAAACAAAAATGTCTGCAGACATTACCAAATGTCCCCTGGTTGAGAGAAAGGGGATAAAATTGTCCCCAAGTTGACACCAAGTTGAGAGAAATACTTTCTTTAAAATTTTCAGTTAAGATCATAGCTATGCCTTCTTTGAAAGATTTAGAAAAGAGTACAGACCTAATGAACATTTAGCAAATAAAGCTTCTCCAACTAGTTCTCTAATCTTTAATATTGTCATATCCAGCTTATAAATAACTAGTACAGTGCTTGCCATGCCATAAACACACCTAAATTAGTTCAGTCTTTCTAGCTACCTATCAGGAATTCAATTAGATTTTCTAATGTATTGCCAAAGGTCCCGAAGAACATATTTTTATAAAACCATGTGTACAGATGTTCTAATTTCTGTATCTTGACTTTCTCCAATAAGGAATATCTCGTACCAGAATTATCAAGTGAAGTGCGATCTTTTTGGTCCAAAGCTGCTAACCTCTTTGAGTCTGAGGGGGCGAAAGTAATTGAAGTGTCCCTGCCCCACACCAGTTATTCAATTGTCTGCTACCATGTATTGTGTACATCAGAAGTGGCATCAAATATGGCAAGATTTGACGGGCTAGAATATGGTAAGATGGCTGTGTCTGGGTTTTTTTTTTTTTTTTTTTCAACGTTTATTTATCTTTGGGACAGAGAGAGACAGAGCATGAACGGGGGAGGGGCAGAGAGAGAGGGAGACACAGAATCGGAAACAGGCTCCAGGCTCTGAGCCATCAGCCCAGAGTCCGACGCGGGGCTCGAACTCACGGACCGCGAGATCGTGACCTGGCTGAAGTCGGACGCTTAACTGACTGCGCCACCCAGGCGCCCCAGGGTTTTTTAAAATAGTTGCCTCAAATATTTGACAGTTTTACTTGTAGGAATAAGAAACTTATTCCCCAAGATAATGTTAATGATTTAGACAACTAAACCAGTGAATCCTCTTGCCTTTGTCATTTAACCTTCTGCTTACCGTATTCCTTGTACATATCTCCGTATGTTTGGCTTCCCTTTCTGAACTGTGGATATTTTAAAGAAACAGTATCTTATCTTTGTATTCTCAGTCTGTCAAATGTAGTGCCTGGCACATGGCAGGAGTTCAGTAGTTGGATGGATGGATGGATGGATGGATGGATAAGGGAGTGAACAAATGATGTTTCCCTGTTGGTTATTTTCTCCTCTCGACTTGATCCCTGACTGGTAGGCACAAGGCAGATAAAGAAGAGGAGCCACTAAGGACAGTCTTCCAAAAGTTTAGTATTGGTCACAAATGTGAATCTACGCTTGCTTTTCAGCCAGAACTTGACTTCCTTTTCAAATGATGTTTACCTCTGTTTTGTTTTCAGGTCACAGGTGTGACATTGATGTGTCTACTGAAGCCATGTATGCTGCAACCAGGCGAGAAGGGTTTAATGATGTGGTGAGAGGAAGGATTCTCACAGGAAACTTTTTCTTACTAAAAGAGTAAGTAATTAAGAATTTCCTCCATTCTTGAAAACTCAGGAGTAAACTCGTAATATGTCTATCAGGTATTACAAGTTGAGATATGCGCTAAAGAAGCAAAATTCTTATGCTTTGAATTAGAAATCACAATTAAAGGCCTGCTTATAGTACTTTTGGTTCCTGGTTATTCAAACGAAAAAAAAAAAACATTGACACTTTAGCTAAATGATTAGTACAGAACTAGGTAGGAAGCCCTAAAGAATTTTAGCTTCATTAAATGTCCCCTGACTATTATTGCCACCTTGGCTTATTGTTGTTAGACACTTAAACAGGAAGTTACATTGGTATATCTCGAAAAATTGAGTAAATCAACTTGGTTTTCCCTTGCATTATGTATCTCTTTGCTCCAAGAAAGAATTCTAAATTACTGGGGCTCCTACTGAGATTGTCTTCAATATAAGTTTATTCATCATCTCATAAATAGGATTCATCTTGCATAACACCAAGTCTGTCTAAGAGGACACTTTCTTGTGAAAAAGCAAGAATGATTGTTGTAATAAATACTTCTAGAGTTTTTCTACATGCCCTTAAGAACAGAAAGCATTTTGTTGTCTATGTATCCCTTCAGGGCCTATGCTTAGGATTACTTTTTCCAAAAATATTATTTGAACAGCCATGATGAAAAACAGTATGGAAGTCTCCCAAAAAATTAAAAATAGAACTACCAGATGATTCAGCAATCCTACTTCTGAGTGTGAATCCAAAGGAAATGAAATCACTCAGAGGAAATGAAATGCCTCAGAGCATTATTCACAATAGCTAAGACATGGAACTAACCTAAGTGTCCATCATCAGAAGGATGGATAAAAAAAATATGTGGTGTGTTTATATCCAATGGAGTATTATTTAGCCATTAAAAAGAAGGAAAACTTGCCATTTGTGACAACATGGGTGTATGGTGAGGTCATTATCCTAAGTGAAACAAGTCAGAGAAAGACAAATACTGTATGATCTCACATATACATAGAATCTAAAAAAAAAAAAGCCAAACTCCTAGAAACAGAAAGTAGAATGGTGGTTGCCTGGGTCTGGGCCTGGGGGAAATGGGGAGATGTTAGTCAAGGGTACAAACTTGCAGTGATAAGATGAATAAGTTCCGGGGATAGAATACACAGCATAGTTATTATAGTTAACAGTACTGTATTATGTCTTTGAAAATTGCTAAGAGAATAGATCTTAGATGTTATTACCACACAGACACACACACACACACACACACACACACACACACACACACACACATTGTAATTATGTAAGGTGATAGATGTGTTAACTAACCTTATTGTGGAAATCATTTCACGATATATACATATATCCAATTATCATATTGTACACCTTAAAAATACATAATTTTAATATGTCAACTACATCTCAAATAAAGCTGAAAACAAACAAAAAAAAACCTAAAGATGTTTGATTATGTTCCATGTTAAAAGACCCTTTTCCTGCAAATCAAAACTACAATGTGATATTACCTCACAGTTATCAGAATGGATAAAATACAAGAGACAACAGGTGTTGGTGAGGATGTAGAGAAAAAAGAACCCTCTTACACCATTGCTGGGAGTGCAAACTGATGCAGCCACTCCGGAAAACAGTATGGAGTTTCCTCAAAAAGTTAAAAATAGAACTACCCTATTATCCAGCAATTGTACTACTAGGTATTTCCCCAAAGAATACTTAAACACTAATTCAAAAGGATACACATCCCCCTATGTTTACAGCAGTGCTATTTACAATAGCCAAGATATGGAAGCAGCTCAAGTTTCCATCAGTTGATAAATGGATAAAGAAGATGTGATACACACACACACACACACACACACACACACACACACACACACACCATGGAATATTATTTAGTCATAAAAAAGAATGAAATCTTGCCATTTGCCACAAGATAGATGGAGTTAGAGAGTATGTTGTGTGAAAATCAGTCAGAGAAAGCCAAATACCCTATGATTTCACTCTTGTGTGGAATTTAAGAAACAAATGAGCAAGGGTGGGGGGAAAGATAGACAAACCAAGAAACAGATTCTTAATTATAGAAAACAAACTGATGGTTACCAGAGGGAGGTAAGTGGAGTGATGGATAAATTAGGTGATGGGGATTAAAGAGTGCACTTGTCATGATGAGCATCGGGTGGTTTATGTAAGTGTTGAATCACTGTATTGTACACCTGAAATTAATATAATACTGTATGGTAATTAACTGGAATTAAAATAAAAACTTAAAAAAACATAAAAATAAAAGACTCTTTTCCATATTGACCAGATGATTGTAATGATTTGGGAGTAGGAAAAGAAAGTGAAATACTGCTGAGAAATTTTCTAAGCAAAGACTTTTATGAAGCTGAAGATGTTACATTTGGCACTAACTGATGAGATTCAAATTGTATATCTCAGGGCACAAGTTGATAGACTGTATAGATCACTGTAACAGCATGAAAAGAAACTGATGGAGAGGAGTCTGAAAGCTTCTTCCATGGTCACCAGTTGGGAGTATTGACAAAAGGAAGTGAGAATTTCTGCTGGTATCCCTGTCTTTTGAGTTCAGGCATTTACGTCACCTTTTTTTGTCTTGAGGGGTTTTGTTTGCTTGTTCATTTGTTTTGTGAGGGGAAGATGGACATGAGTGATAGGAAAAATGGGATTTGGGTGTACTTTTTATTAATCTTTAAAAGTCAGTTTATGTGCCAGGAACTATAACAATTCCTAACATTTTCTTTTCTTCATGTGGTAACTCAGTTTACAGTTTTGTCATTCTTCTACTACCTTGTGTTCAAAATCACAAATTTATTGAATTAGGAATCCATGGTTTATTTTTAATGAAAATAATTATTTATATTTGAACCCCATTTAAATCTGCTTTTCTTTTCTATTTGTCTTCAAATTGTCCTGTTCTTTTAACCTCTTTTCCTGCCTTCTTTTATTTTTCTTGAATAACTTTTTTCTCACAGAGATTTAAAACAAGGAAAAAAAGAGTCATTGATATTTGCCAAAATATTTACCATTTCTGGTGTTTTTTATTCCTTTGTGTGGATCCAAATATCCATCTGATGTAATTTTCTTTCTGCCTAAAGAACCTTAATATTTCTTGTAGTACAATCCTTCTAGCAAGGAGTTCTTTCAGCTTTTGTTTATATGTAAAAGTCTTTACTTTAATTTTGATAGATATTTTCTCTAAGTATAAAATTCTAGATTGATAGTTTTTTTTTTTCAGTACCTAAAAGATCTTGTTCTGTTGTCTCTTGACTTGCATAGTTTCTGAGAAGTCTGTAGTCAGTCTTACCTTTATTCCTGTGTGTATGACCTTTTCCCCTCCCACCCGTGGGTGATTTTATCATTAGTTTTCAGGAATTTGACTGTGATGTCCCTTGGTGTGGTTTTCTGCATATTTCTTCTTGTTTAGGGGTTTGTTTAGCTTCTTGGATCAGCTTCTTGGGTTTATAGTTTTAATCAAACTTGGAAAAATTTTGGCCATTATTTCTTAAAATATTTTTTCTGCTCTCCCCCTTTTCTGGGACTCCATTTATATGTGTGTTAATTTGTTTGACGTCATCCAAGAGCACTAATGGCTCCATCCTAGTTTCTTTCTCTCTTTTTTAGTCTTTGCACTTCTTTTTGTTTTTGTTTTTTTAAGTGTTTATTTTGAGAGAGAGTGTGTGTTGGAAGGGCAGAGGTTGGGGACAGAGACAGAGGATCTGAAGCTGGCTCTGCACTGACAGCAGAGAGCCTGACACAGGGCTTGAACTCACGAACCCTGAGATCATGACCTGAACCAAAGTCTGATGTTTAACCAACTGAGCCACCCAGGCACCCCAGCATGCTTCTTTTTGTATAGGTTCTATTCATATCTTCAGAATCACTGATCATCTGCTGTCGCATCCAGTGTTGTTTTTATATTTTGTATTTTTCATTCCTAGAACTTCCAAGTAGGTTTTATTTCTTTTTTTTTTTTAATTTTTTTTTTTCAACGTTTTTTATTTATTTTTGGGACAGAGAGAGACAGAGCATGAACGGGGGAGGGGCAGAGAGAGAGGGAGAGAGAGGGAGACACAGAATCGGAAACAGGCTCCAGGCTCCAGCCCAGAGCCTGACGCGGGGCTCGAACTCACGGACCGCGAGATCGTGACCTGGCTGAAGTTGGACGCTTAACCGACTGTGCCACCCAGGCGTCCCAGGTTTTATTTCTTCAATTCCTTCATCATTTCATGTTTGCTTCTATCTTCTTGAACATATGAACATATTTACAGTAGCTGCTTTAATGTTCTCATCTGCTAATTCCAACATTTCTGTCATTTCTGGATGTCTTTATATTGATTGCTTTTTACCCCCTAGTTTTTGGGTCTTATTTTCTGCTTTTTAGCATGACTGGGCATTGTGACTTTTACCTTGTCATTTGCTGGATTTTTGTTGTATTCCTTTAAACAGTGTTGGGCTTTGTTCTGGGATGTAGTTATTTCGAATCTGTTGGATCCTTTCAGGACTTCCTTTTAAAAATGCTTTGCTAGGATGAGTCCAAAATGGCCTTTAGTTTAGGTTAATTTACCTCTACTGTAGGCAATACTCTTGAAGCTTCTGCCAGACGCCTCATGTATTATGAAGTCTTTCCACTTTGGCTCTTAGGAACACACACTATTTCTAGCCCTATATGAGCTCTTGGAATTGTTTGATTTTTCAGTGGTTCTTTCCCCAGCTTGAGAATTTCATCTTTTACTAGCACAGATCAGTACTCAGCCAAAGACTGGAGGGCTCACTGCAGATCTCTTGAGCCCTCTCTGTGTGCTACTTTTCCTATTCACTACTCTTCCCTACACGTTCCAGTTGTCTTGGCCTCCCTGAACTTCCAATCTTGGTCTCTTTAACTTTCTGACAACTGCCCCCTGAAACTTCTTCCCGTTTGAGCTGAAGCCTGGAAACTGCCTCCAGGCAGTTCTGAACTCCCTCTCTTGAATGCCTGTTGTGTAGTATCTGAAAATGGTTGCTTTATTTTGCCTAGTTTTCTTTCTTTTTTAATTTTTTTTAACATTTATTCATTTTTTGATAGACACAGAGCATGAGCAGGGGAGGGGCAGAGAGAGAGAGGGAGACACAGAATCCGAAGCCAGCTCCAGGCTCTGAGCTGTCAGCACAGAACCCCACACAGGGTTCAAACTCATGAGCCGTGAGATCATGACCTGAGTTGAAAGTGGATTAGGGTCTATTTCTAGACCCTAATATTTATAAATATAACCCCCACACACAAATGTTGGGATCCTCAATTTTTAAAAACTTGTGGGTTTTTTTAATGTTTATTTATTTTTGAGAGAGAGAGAGAGAGAGAGAGAGAGACAGAGCATGAGTGGGGGAGGGGCAGAGAGAGAGTGAGACACAGAATCCGAAGCAGGCTCCAGGCTCTGAGCTGTCAGCACAGAGCCCGACGCGGGGCTAGAACTCATGGACTGTGAGCTCATGACATGAGCTGAAGTCAGACGCTAACCAACTGAGCCACCCAGGTGCCCCTTGCCTAGTTTTCTAATTGTTTATTATGGCAGGGTAAATTGTATCCCTGTTACTCTATCATTAATGGAAGCAGAAGTTCTGCTTTTGAACCATATTTAAAGTAGGAAAAAGTTTAATAGAAAACAAAAAATGTTTTAATAAAATTGAGGTTTGGGGGATGCTATTAATGACATTATTTAAGCCATCAAGTGTTACTATTGTACAAATTATAGGTGATACTTGCATTTATCTCCCTATAGACCCTGTGGTCCAATGATAGTAAGGGCATTTGATATTTCTATAGGATTGGGTTTTTTTTAATTTTTTTAACATTTTTATTTATTTTTGAGAGACAGAGTGTGAGCAGGGGAGGGGCAGAGAGAGAGAGAGAGAGAGAGAGGGAGACATAGAATCTGAAGCAGGCTCCACGCTCTGAGCTGTCAGTACAGAGCCCAACGTGGGGCTCAAACCCACCAACTATGAGATCATGACCTGAGCCAAAGTCGCATGCTCAACTGACTGAGCCACCCAGGTGCCCCTATAGGATTCTTATAGCACATTTTTGTCTTTATTGTATTTGGTCCCCAGTAAGACTGGAGTAGTTGTATACATTTTTACAGGTGAGAAAACTGAAGTTTAAAAATGGTACTTTTGCCAGCCTTTCTAATTCACTTCAGGAGGATCTAAAGAGAGTGCTTTATTTTTCCCTTTCTTTGCATGATTGACTAATATTCACTTTTGTAGCTGGCTAATTCTTAATCTTTTCAGTAGAGTAAGCATCTTTTCATGAATTTCAGATTCCCCTTCTGGGGGGTGTTCCTATCCATAAAATACAGAATTGCAGACACTCCAGTTTATCTTTCCAGAGCCTGTCTCCTTGTGTCTAATTATGATGGCATATTAGAATTTTGAAAAATTTCAAATTCTTATAATACTGAGTTATCATTATACTACAGGTGAAATAAGACATTTTAATGAAGGTAAAATTCAAATAAGCCTCCAAAGACCTAAGTTCTGGTCTTTCCTTTACCACCACCAATCCATGTAATCTTTGGAAAAGTCATTTGACTGCTATGCACTTGATTTTTTTTTTTTTCACCTGAAAATAAATGTTCTGGTTTAAGGATGTCCATGGAAGTGTTAATATTTTGTGATTAGATGTGTAGAATTGTATCTAGCAGTGAATTCTGATTAAGCTCCTGATACAGATTTTTAGAATAACAGCACACTTGAACAAAAATCATTTTTGTGTGTTGTTAGGGATCTCAGCGGTGCCTGCTTATAAAGGTCAAGAATCCAGTCACTGTTTAACGAGCCTTATACATGAAAATTGATTCAAAGAAATAACAAAAAAAATCCTTAAAATATCATCTATTCTTTTTCCACAGAAACTATGCAAATTATTTCATCAAAGCACAGAAAGTGAGACGGCTCATTGCTAATGATTTTGTGAATGTTTTTAACTCTGGAGTGGATGTCTTGCTGACCCCCACCACCTTGAGTGAGGCGGTGCCATACCTGGAGTTCATTAAAGAGGACAACAGGACGCGAAGCGCCCAGGATGATATTTTTACACAGGCTGTAAATATGGCAGGTGAGGATCCTTTAGGAATGTTCTGGTTTTCTTTAAGTTTTTAGACTGGCATCTGGTCTTTAACTTAGACTCTAACTACATTGTTCTCTGAAGGCAATAGCTTATCCTTCTGGAATGTTTAGGGGTGCATGTGTGTGTGTATGTGTGTGGTGTGTGTAATGTTTAGGCATGCATGCACTTGCACCCACCATGCACATGCATATTCAGAATCAGTCCCCTTAATAGCATAATTTTAACTTTACTTTGGAAATTTTCAAACCTGCGGAAAAGTTGAAAGAATGGTCTAATGAGTACCCATATGTCCTTTGCCTGGATTCATTCATTTTGCCTCATTTAATTTCTCCTTCCTCTCTTTCTCTCTGTACACACACACACACACACTTTTTTTTTAGCTGAATAATTTGAAAGAAAGTTTCAACATCATGATACTTCACCCCTAAATACTTTAGCATAAATCTTCTAAAAATACAAACATTCTCCTGCATAACCACAATTTCGTTATCATATCTAGGAAAACTAACATGAACATAATAATATTCGAAACAGTCCATATTTACATTTTCTCAATTGTACCAAAAATGTCTTTTATAAAATTGTTTTTCCCCTGATATATTACATTTGCTTATCTAGCAAATGTAATCTAAAACAATCTAGAACAATCCCCTAGTTCTCTATGTTTTTGGTGGTTTTTTTTGTTTTGTTTTGTTTTTTAGGGCTACATCAGACAGTGTTATAATTTTTGTTTTAGTCATCAAACATAATGTAGAAAACTCAAGAAAAGGAAAGCCTGTTCTATTTCCCCATACTTTTATCTACTATGTTCATTTCTCACTGGCATATAGAGTCTTTATTTTATCATATCCTTTTTGTTTAAATTCCTTTAGCTCTTCTAGGGTACATCTGCTGGCAACTAATTCTCTTCACTTTCTAAGAATGTCTTGGTTTCCTTTCATGTTTAAAGGTTATGTTCACTGGATATAGGATTTGGGGTTGACATTTCTTTAGCACTTAAAAAATGTTATGCTACTTTCTTGTCTGCATAGTTTCTGATAAGAAATCCCCCACCTTCTAAATTTTTTTTTTAATTGACATTGACTTTTTTTGAAGAGTCTAGTGCACTTGCCCTATAGTATGTCCCATCCATAATCTGGTTTTGTCAGATTGCTTCCTCATGATTGGGTTGAGTCAAACAACTGTTGCAGAAATACTATATACTCTTCATGTCAGGAAACAGTTCATGTCAGTTTGTTCCACATTTAGAGACTTTAAGTTGATCCCTTGGTTAAGGAGAAAATTGCCACATGTTTTCCTTGTAAAGGTACATTGTTCCTTTTATCAATTATAACCAATTGGGGAGCTGATACTTTGAGATTGTGTGAACATCCTATTCCCCAACAATCTTTTTTTTTTTTTTTAAAGTTTATTTATTTTGAGAGAGAGAGCGAGCAAACATGAGCAGGGGAGGGGCAGAGAGAGAGAGAATCCCAAGCAGGCTCCATGCACGGAGCCCCATGGGGGCCTCAATCTCACGAACCACTCATGACCTGAGCCAAAATTAAGAGTCAGCACTTAACCAACTGAGCCACCCAGGTGCCCCAATAATGTTGAACCCAGTTTTAGATCTGTTGATGATCCTTGCCTAAATTATTTCTTAGAGAATTACAAAATGTTGATTTTTCTGTTTCTATATATTAGCTGGCAGTCTTCTCTAAAGAATAGCTTTCCCTTTTTTTCAATTCAATGTATTGTAAACAGTTACTGTCATTATTGGTTTTGATGTTCAAATTGTCCCAAATTTGGCCAACAAGAGCCCTTTCAAGTTGCATATATCCCTTAGACCTATCCCCATTAATTTCTAAAAACTTCCTTATTTTATGGCATAACAAGATATCCCAGGATCTTTTACTTTCTCTGCCCCAAACCTGGAATTAAAACTACCCTGAGCTACCATTTTTCATATAACAAATTGGCCAAAATTCAAAAGTTCAACAACATACTCGATCGGTAAGGCTGTCAGGGAAAAAGCATTTTGCCAATGGGAGTTCAAAATAATACAACTTTTTTGGAGGGGAATTTGGCAATGTCTAATTACATATGCATTTATCACTTGATGAAACAATCCCTTTTCATCTGAGAAACTTTCAAGAATACTAAAAAGCATGTACACAAGGTAATTCACCGGGGCATGGCATGAAATAGCTGAATACTGAAAACAACCCAGATACCCAATCATTGAAGATAGGTGAATAAATTATGGCACAAACCACATAATGGAATGCTATGCAGCTATAAAAAGGAATGAAGGAAGTCTTTGTGACCTGATACACAGTGATTTCCAAGATACACACACACACACACACACACACTCACACACACGTATATACATATATATATATATATATTTTTTTTTTTTTTTTAATGTGTATTTTTGAGAGAGAGAGAGCACATGTGTGTGAGCAGGGGAAGGGCAGAGAGAGAGGGGGACTGAAGATCCAAAGCCAGCTCTGCATTGACAGCAGAGAACCTGATGTGGGGCTCAAACTCACAAACCAGAAGATCATGACCCAAGCTGAAGTCAGATGCTTAACCAACTGAGCCACTCAGGCGCCCCTCTGAGATATATTGTTAAGTGAGCAAAGGAAGGTACAGAAGTACATATATCATACAATTTTTGTTATTTTTTTAACCTCATCTGTCTTGTCCCTACGAGCACTGGGAAGCAGAAGTCTCCACTTCTTACGATGAAGAATTAATCAATTCGTGGGTTTCCTTGTTTTCTTCAGGATTGCCAGCGGTGAGTGTCCCTGTGGCGCTCTCAAACCAAGGGCTACCAGTAGGACTACAGTTTATCGGACGTGCATTTTGTGACCAGCAGCTTCTTACAGTTGCCAAGTGGTTTGAAAAACAAGTACAGTTTCCTGTTATTCAACTTCAAGAGCTAATGGATGATTGCTCATCAGTCTTTGAAATTGAAAAGTTAGCTTCTGTTTCTCTAAAACAGTAGTGATACATACAGCATACAAATTAAAATAACTTGAAAATTTTGTAGTCTAGAGAAGTCAGATGATCTTGCTAAATTCCTATAATTTGGTTCATTGTCAACACAGTCATTCCTTGGACTCACTTCTTAAAATTCTTGTGATATAGTTAATTAATTATAAATCATCTGTCAGCATTTATTAAGTGTCCACTAAGTGTAAAGTACAGGATTTCTACATTAACACAAGATACATGTTCCTGAAAAATGATGCATTCTGAAAAAATGTTCATTAATAAGAACAGAGCTTAGAGTAAAAGTAAGCTTAGGGATAAACCTCTCAAAACTTGTACATCTTTGTAACCAAAGTGCTGATAAAAACTGTGTAATTTGTACCTCCAGAGACAACCTGAACAGCCAGGCAGACAGGTAGTTGAACATGTGGTGGAGGCTGTCCCAGGAGATGTTAAAAATGCATAAAAACAATAAAATGGGAGTATTTGCTTCTGAATTCTGAACAAAGGAGGTACAAGAGGAGCTCTGAGCACTGGAGGAAGTGCAACCTGCTGGGGCCCAGAGTCATGCAGGACTGGGGGCATGCCTCTCTGGGGAAAACCACAGGTGCAGACACTCTTTATTTCTCTAAAAATAGAGCTGCAATGACTGAGAACTTTCTCCTTTTTTGCTGAAGGTGAAAATTTTACTTCTGCTCTCCCAGAACCCCATGCCAAGGAACCAGAACAACTCCACGTTGTACTGACTTCATTTTTCTATTTAACCAATCACAAATGAACTCATTGGTGTCACAGAAATATTTGTTGTAACCTTGAGAGACCATCTTGGACTTGAAACTTGGTCGTGGATCATGACTTTAGTGGGAAACTTTCAAGATACACAAGAAATACCCAATATGAAAAACTTGTGGATAATTTGGTGAGGATGCCAAAGAGAGGAGGCCCATAGCCTCCTCCTTTACCCCAGATTCTCTGTTCCTTATGGTTTCCTTGCCCTCCTGGCTTTCTTTACAGGTGTTCTCTATTTTGAGTCCCTTGAACCCAAAGAGACATTAATGAGAATCTGTATTCAAAAATTGGGAAAATATTTATGAAAATCATAGATTTACCTGATATAGTTTCATCATTGGATTTGTCTTTGCCAGAACACCATTGTCATCTCGTGTTGATCAGGTCTTCTAATTTGTCATTTGTATGTTACTATACATATATGTCAGAAGCTGAATTATTTTTTAATAAATTCACTTTGTTTAGTAAGGAAGAAATCTTTTCTAAATATGAATTATATGAGGGGGAAATGTAAGTGGCAGAACTTTCTGCAGAGTCACTGGAGTGTTGGCATGGTAGAAAGTTAACCTGCCTGTTACCTTTTCATTAATAGTTTTCTCTCCTCTCAGGATCCTTCCATGTCCAAATACTCAATTGGACAAACTTTATATAAAAGCCTTCGGTGCCAGGCCCACTAGTTTTCTTACAAACCTTGACTCTGAATCCCTGAAAGAGGAAGAAATTCATGAGAAAGAACTGCATTATTTTATAAGAGGGAAATCCATCTTAGCTGAAGGAGCTAATATGATGTAAAAAGCAAGCAAATAATAAATCCTTGCCCTAGTCTTTTTTCAATGTGTGTATAATTTGAAATAACTTTTTTTTCCAAAGAATATTTATACAGTTTCTCCTATTCCTATCTCTCTTATTCATGTATCTCTGCTTGAGCTGCACTAATGATGTGAATCCTGAAATAAGGAAGTGAAACGTTGAGTGTTCTCACATAATTATACCCAACTAGCATGAAATAATACCTAATTTGTTTTTCTTTCTCCTCCATCTTTACCCTAAATCTAGGAGATCTCATTTTACCAAATCACTGTCTGGGAATTTAAGTGGGAAATGGTTTCTGTATCCCAGCTAATTAAACCCTGAAATTGTTAGCAGCAAAGCAATTCTGAAAGGCAGAGGTGGCTACAAGTGTACGATGAGTTCCCTGATCAAACACAGCAAAACAAAGAACAGTTAGATTCAACAACAGAAGCATCGCTAGAGTGAAAAAATGTGATGAGATCACAAAACCTGGCACCCCAACGCCACCAAGAGCCCAGGGAGCAAGTGGGAAAGTCACATTCCCAAGAAAATCACTTGAAACCAGGGAGGCAGAATGTTCTCTTTGGCCACTTGCTACCAGGTCATCAGGAACACAGAGGACCTTGAGCCAGCTAGAAAGGAGCATGGTTTGGAAGAGGAGCTTCTAAGAATGACAAAAAAGAAAAAAGGAATGGTGACTCCCAGTAGGAAATCACCTGTACCTTCTAATGGGGAGAAGAAATACCGTGAGGATTTTAGACTGAAGGACAGTGAAGAGAGCTGGTATAGCTCAGGGATCCTGCAGACTGTGTCATACCCTGTTCCAGTCAAGGACAGGAGCAAGCTAATGGAATTTCCACCATAACTTTCATTCATTAACTACTTTTAACTCCCTCTCTTTCCGCAAACATCTGATTATCTATACCGAGGCTAAATAGGTACTGACTGTGCAAGCCTAGGCTAAAATTTGTTCATTGTGGTAAGAAGCGCCAGAGAACAGTTTAAAGCAGGTTTTCCTCAGTTATTTCATAACTCAAGCAGCATGTACACTAAAACATAAACCTGAAAATTTAATAAAGTCAAATAACATGAGGAAAAACCCAGCCAACATTAAATAAAAGTAATTATTGGAGGATCTCAGTAGGTTATTTTTTTCATTTCTTTTTCTTCACACCTCAGTGGGATATAAATCCAAGAGGATTTTAGGCAATTTATTAAAAACATTATTACAATGGCATAAAAGTAAATAGTTGAGGAAATAAGTATGACGAAAGTAACGAAAAAGAATAAAACCAGGAATAAAATCAAAGTTCTCCTCAAGATACTTACACAGATGCTTAAAGGTATATAGTATGACATAGTGGGGAATTTTCCTGTAGGCTACCTAATGGATAAGGCCACCGATTTAAAAATCAAATAAACTTGGGTTTGAACCCTGTTATTGCCATTTACAAGATGTGTAACCTGTATCCTGACTTGTAAAATAGAGATGATATTTACTCCAAGGGATGTTTGGAAGGATTAAATTTAAATGACGCATGATGCCTTGATAGACTAAGCACTCAATAATTTGTAGCTATAAGTAAATGCATACAATTAGGAATTTAAGTCATTTTCTTACACAGTTAACCCTTGAACAACACAGGTTTGAACTGCATGGGTCCACTTACATGTGAATTTTTTTTTTGTAGAAATACAATACAGCTCTGTACTGTACAGTGTATTTTCTATTCCTTGTGATTTTCTTAATAAAATTTTGTCTAGCTTCATTGTTAAGAATATAGTATATAGTGCATATAACATTAAAAAAATACATGTTAACTTTATGTTATCAGTAAGGCTGTAAGTAGTTAAGTTTTGAGGGAGTCAAAAGTTACACATGGGGTCAGTGCCCGATGCCCCACATTGTGCAAGGGTCAACTGTAGATACTATCAATACATGTAGATAATACCAACACATCAATGCATGCATGGTAAACTAATGGCACGTGACCAAACAACAATTTGCTGAAAACTTGTACTAGAGACCAGTTCTATAGCTCCCTGATGATCTGGCTCCCCTAAGGATGGACTTTAAAATATCAGGAAGAACCCATGGCCTGCATATTTTTAAAGCAATTTCCATGAGCTTTTTTTTTTTTTTTTTTGATAGAGAATTGGCCAACAACGTTCAAAGAACTGAAGGTCTTCAAAAGGCCCCTGTGCTCTGCCAATCAAATGAAGAACAGTACCAACATACTCTTTTCTTTTTAATGTTTATTGGTTTTTGAGAGAGAGAGGGAGAGAAAAGTGGGTGAGGGGCAGAGAGGGAGAGAGAATCCCAAGCAGGTCCTCCTGCCCCCCACTGTCATTGCAGAGCCCGACTCTGGGCTTGAACCCACGAACCATGAGATCATGACCTGAGCCAAAATCAGGAGTTGGACACTTAACTGACTGAGCCACCCAGGCTCCCAGAAAAGCTCTATTGTTAAAAGAATATGTTGCAGGGTCAGTCAGTTAAGAGTCCAACTCTTGATTTCGGCTTAGGTCATGATCTCAGGGTTTGTGAGTTCGAGCCCAAGCAGAGCCAGCTTGGGATTCTCTCTCTTCCCCTCTCTTTGTCCCTGCCCCCCTCACGCTTTCTCTGTCTCTCTCAAAATAAGCAAACAAAAAACAATGAAGTCTCTCAAAAATATGGCTGTTACATATTCCCGTTGGGGAGCAGGGAATGCTTCTGACAGAGCCACGGTCTTCCTACTAAAACTCTGTTCCATTTCAATATATAGATACAGATAAGTGAGGCCCCAAATTGCTACATCTTCACTGCAATTATTTTAAAATGGGAAAAATTTAAGGTTGATGTTGCCAACGGCCTGCTAGTATAGCCATCAGGGGGAAAAAAGTTAATGAAGTACCCATGGGGCATGTAATGATAAGTGTTTTCCAAGATAAATATTTTGCAAAATGGACCTGCAAAATAACATGATAGAACTGGTGTAAGATATCTGACAAGATGGTAACTGACGACTTTAGCACAGTTTATTTAGCAGGACGAGTTGTCTATAGAAGCCAAACATAGTACAGAAGCCTTATTTTTCTGATTTCTGTGATTTACATGTGTGTGTAAATCATCCCCAACCGGTTTCAGATCATTAGAATATAAACTAAAAGGAAGTGAGGCTAGAATGTGGGAGTTTTAAGACTTACACTAACCAAGTCTAATACAGTATTCTATCAGAACCATTTTATAGCCTGCATATAAAAGTAGAGCATCAAATTACATGCAAATTATTTTCTTAGCTATACCAGTCTGTTTCTCCATGGAAATGGCAGGTAATTGGTGCAGAATTAAGGTGGTGCTAATGGGAAAAGAAGTGAAATGCCATAAAATGAAAATTAGAATGTAAGGCTTGCCTGGATTAGAGGGTATGAGAGAAAGGAGGGAAAGAAACGTGATTTTTATCCTGAGAAATGCCCACGACTAGAAGAAATGCTGTCACTCTTATTAAAAACAAGGGAAGGAAGAATGACCTGTGGGGGCTGAAGATTAATTCCACAACCAAGTGGAAATACCTAACAGTGGGAAGAGAGACAAGTAAAATGGAGTTTGGGGAGTCACTATATTAAATAGTGACCTCTTTATATCGGGTCTCTTCTTCCCCCATGTTTTATTATGAAAACTTTCAAATATAAAAGCAAACACCCACACATCCACCACCTAGATTCTACCATTGACATTTTACTATATTTCCTTTGTCATGTGTCCATCCTGCTATTCTCTCTATTCATCCATTAATCTACCTTATTTTTAAAATGTATATCTCAAATTGCATTTTGCCCCGAATACTTAAGCATACCTAACATTAACTTGAGTTCAGTATTTGTTTATTGGTTTTTTTATTTATTTTTTTTAACGTTTATTTTTGAGACAGAGACAGAGCATGAAGGGGGGGGAGGGGTTCAGAGAGAGAGGGAGACACAGAATCGGAAGCAGGCTCCAGGCTCTGAGCCATCAGCCCCGAGCCCGACGCGGGGCTCGATCTCACGGACTGTGAGATCGTGACTTGAGCTGAATTTGGACGCTTAACCGACTGAGCCACCCAGGCGCCCCTGTTTATTGGTTTTTTAAATGTAAAACTCTACAATGACATGCACAAATCTTAAGTGTAGATGCCCTGACTTTTGAAAAATGCATACACCTGCGTAACCCAATCCCCATCTACATATAGACCCTTATTGTCACCTCAGAAAATTATGACTTTACTTAGTCCCTGCCCCCACCCCTCCAGAGGCAATTGTTCTTCAGATTTTTTTTTTCCCCAACACAACCTAGTTTTGTTTATTCTAGAATTTCATATGAATGTAATCTGCCATGGGTTACTTAAAAGATTATTAGGAGAATGCAAGATCTCAGCTTTTGAATTTGATTTGAACTGATTTTAGGAGGTTTTCATTTTTAAGTTACAAAGGTAATGTATGTTCTCCGTGGTGATGGCGAGAGAGAAAACAGAAAAAGACACAAAAAGAGTAAAAAATCACTTGTTATCTACACCATCAGGATGTATGTATATGTAAATACAGATGTAGATATATGCATTTTATTAATACAATTGGTGTCATATTTCACATGGCTGTGCCACCATCACCACTAGGTTCCAGAACTGTTTCATCAATCCCACACCCATAAGTAGTCACATCCCATTCCATTCTCTCCCTAGCTCCTGGCAACCACTAATTTTCTGTCTCTATGGATTTGTCTTTTGTAGACATTTTGTATCAATGGAATCGTACTATATGTGACCTTTTGTGTGAGGCTTCTTTTATTTAACATAATGTTTTCAAGGTTTATGTGTGTTGAAACATGTATCACTATCATTGCTTTTTATGGCTGAATAATATGCCATGTGTAAAAACATATTACATTTTGTCTATTCATCAGTTGGATGGACACTTGAACTGTTTCCATTTTGGGGGATGAATGTTGCTATAAACATTCATGTATGAGTATTTGTGTGAATGTGTTTTCATTTTGCTTGAATATATACCTAAGTGTAGAATTGATGGGTCATATGGTAACTCTGTATGTAAGTTTGAGGAACTGCCCAACTGTTTTCCAAAGTGGCTGCATCATTTTACATTCCCACCAGCAATGTACAAGTGTTCCAATTTCTCTATGCCTTTGTCAACACTTGTTATTGTCTATCTTTTTTTATCATAGTCAACCCAGTGAGTGTGAACTGGTATCTCTCTGTAGTTTTGATTTGCATTTCTCTGATGACTAATGACATTGAGTATCTTTACTGGACAATTTCATATACAGTGAAACCTTGGTTTGCGAGCATAATTCATTCCAGAAACATGTTTGTAATCCAAAGCACTTGGATATCAAGGCAAATTTCAAGAACCATTGGTTCATTTGTGATCATGTGACATTCGGCATCACATACTACTTGTATTGAAAGCCATCGCTCATTTATCAAGTTAAAATTTATTAGAAATGGTTGCTCGTCTTGTGGAACACTCACAGAACAAGTTACTCACAATCCAAGGTTTTACTATATATATTTTACTTTGTTTGCAAAAGTCTGTTCCTATCTTTTGCTCATTCTAAAATTAGGTTGTCCTTTTATTGCTGAATTTGAGGGTTTTTTTTAAACATATTTTTGATAGAAATCCCTTATCAGACATATGACTTGTGAAAAACTTTTCCCATTCTGTGAGTTGTCTTTTCATGTTCTTGATGGTTTTCTTAGAAGCGGTGAAGTTTTTTATTTTGATGAAGTCTAATTTATCAATTTTTGCTTTTGTGGCTTTTGCCTTTGGTGTCATATGTCAAATGTATCTGTAATATATTTTAGTAAATGGTATGAAGAAGGCATCTAACTTTTAAAAATATACCAATTAACTCAGTACCTGTCCACACTATTACTATAGTCTACTGCCTCTATATAATTAGGTCTGATTTAGCCTCATTGTCAAAGCTTTGTTAGTTTCTCTTAAGGCAACCCCCAACATAGCCTGAGTTCAAAAAAAATAGTGATACCTACAGTTTTGCTTCTGCCCACCTTTGTATAGGCAGGTGTCTCACACTCTAAGGCATTTATTAAATATTTGTTGAATTGAACCTAATTGAGTTGAAGCGAATTGAATTAGAAAACAGTTTTAGGAAAGAGAAGTATCAACAATCATGGAATAGCCAACACTGTGACCCAGCACTGTTCACCTTGTTTTTCCATTTCTGCTGAGGTCATCTCTGCTCTTGCCAAAACTGCTCTTCAACACATTTTCTGTTGTTGTTTTTTTTAAGTTTTTATTTTAATTCTAGTTAGCTAACATACAGTACAATACTAGCTTCAGGTACACAACCCAGCGAGTCAATACCTTTTCAATACAATTGTGGTAATCATTAATGTTGTGTGCCAAATATTTCCAGTTCTCTCTACTCTCAGACCCTCCTGTGGTTAAGTGCGAACACATGCCTAGTTTCAGTAAATGCACTGTGACTGGAAGTACCATGTGTCTGGGACAGAGTTTGTCACTTGGTACCCTCCAGAGTTCTCTTTTGTCTCCAGCAATGTCCAAAATGGTGGCTGCTCTATCAGCCTGAGTCCCTGAATGACTAAAGTTAGTAGAGGTCCTCTGTCAACCCAGTGGACGGGTAGCATGAGCAAAAAATAAAAACCTTTTAAGACTTTTGTTGTTTTAAGCCATTGAAATTTGGGGTAGAAAGCTAATGAAGCATAGCAGCCTATTTCAGTATATACCAGTCACTGACGTATTGTTAGTGCACTGGTCTTTTTTGAATGGGAGCTGAAGGAAGAGCTTCAGGTAGTGCATGAAGCAATTGGGCCTGAAGTGCTCTCACATTTTGTGTCCTCATTCACTCTTCTCAGATGCATAACAACTTCAGCTACATCTTAGGGTAAGTTGAGTGTTCTAGGACCACCTGGGTGGCTCAGTTGGTTGATTGTCCACCTTCAGCTCAGGTCACAATCTCGTGGTTCATGGGTTCAAGCCCCACGTTGGGCTCTGTGCTGACAGCTCAGAGCCTGGAGCCTGCTTCAGATTCTCTGCCTCCCTCTCTCTCTGCCCCTCCCCGGCTCGTTCTTTCTGTCTCTCTGTCTCTCTGTCTCCCCCTGCCCCCCCAAAACAAACAAACATTTCTAAAAAAGGAAGCTGAGTGTTCTAGAACTGTGCCACTGTGCCAAAAATGAGATGCCTGTTAAATTAGCATTTCCATAAAAAGTAAAAGAAACATTTATATAAGTTACATTAGGTAATAATTTACAGAGGAAAAAAACTAGTTCCCAGGAAAGGCAAAACCTTCCACACCGCCCAGAAAGATCACTATAAAGAAATGTAAGATTAACTCACCAAATTTGATACATATTTACCATTTTTCAATCTATTCCACGGCCTTTTGTGCTTCTATTTAGTGGACGTTTACAAAACTCTTGACACTGATGTTGTGCTCATTCTCTAAATGATTAAACAGTGAGGCCTCAGCAAAATATAAATTGGTATAAACTGTGAGCAATTAGTATAAACAAAATGGGTGTATATAATTTGATAAAGTGATCATTTGGCAAATTGCCGTCTTGACTTAGACCTTTACAATAGTGGAGATTTTATCATCATAATACAGGTAACGTTTGGGGGAGAGAAGGAAGTACCATTATGTATCAAAGAGTGTCAACACCCATTTTTGGTTTGTTTTGTTTTTTGTTTGACAGTGAGTGATTAATTACAATTTCAACATTTCTAGAAGAAACAATTTAGTCGAGAGTTTCCAAGGGCATTTAAACTTATCCCACTGGCTCTGTATGGGACATAAAACACTTGGTATTAGAGCGCTTCCACTAGGAAAGGATTATACATTTTGAGGCTTAATGAACTGCCACTGTGAAAGAATTACTAGCAAAGAAACTAGGACTACTATAGAATTAACTTTGGAATCAGTCTAACAGCTAAATTGTATTATTACCATTACAGGCAGGCAACTTAAACATTAGTGGAAAGTAACATTTTAACTTTTATCATGTGTTATTTTTATGAAAGCCCTCACACTTTCCAAACATAAATGAAGTTTCAAAATATGCTTGATCAGTATGTTGTATAAATATGTGCGCAAATGCCTGTAACCATATCTAAAGAGTAAACATTTTTAATAAGTCAAAAGAAAAACAATATTAAAATATGTATAGATAAGTTACTGTCTTCTCAGTCTGAAATTCATATCTCCTCTTCCGTCTTTTTAAATTATAGTTGACACACAATGTTACATTAGTTTCAGGTGTCCACCACAGCAATTCAGGAAGTTTATATGTTATGCTCTGCTCACAAGTGTAGCTACTGTCTGTCACCATATAACACTATTACAATAGCATTGACTCTATTCCCTGTGTCGTAGCTTTCAACCCCATGACTTATTCATTTCATAACTAAAAGCCTATATCTCCTACTGTCATTCATTCATTTTGCGTGTTCCCCCATTCCCCTCTTCTTGTAGGCATCAGTTTGTTCTCTGTACTTATGGGTCTGTTCTGCTTTTTCTTTGCTTGTGTTTTAGATTCCACATAAAGTGAAATCACATGGTATTTGTCTTTATCTACCTGATTCATTTCACTTAGCATAATACCTTCTAAGTCCATCCATGTTGTTGTGAATGGCAAGATCTCATTCTTTTTTATGGCCAAGTAATATCCCCGTGTGTGTGTGTGTGTGTGTGTGTGTGTGTGTGTATGTGTGTGTGTGTGTGTCTATGCACCGTATCTTCTTTATCCATTCATTTATGGATGGACACTTAGGTTGCTTCCATATCTTGGCTATTGTAAACAATGCTGCAATAAACAGAGGTGCATATATCTTTTCGAATTAGTGTTTTCTTTTTCTTTATGTAAATACCCAGTAGTGGAATTACTGAATCGTACAATATTTCTAGTTTTAATTTTTTGAGGAACCTCCACACTGTTTTCCACTGTGGCTGAACCAATTTACGTTCCCATCAAAAGAGTATGAGGCTTCCTTTTTCTCCACATTCCCCCCAACACCTGTTACTTCTTGTCATATTCTAACAGATGTGAGGTGATCCCTCAGTGTGGTTTTGATTTGCATTAGTGAAGATGAGTGATGTTGAGCATCTTTTCATGTGTATGTTTGCCATCTATATGTCTTCTTTGGATCCTCTTCTACCTTTTGTCTGATTAATTCCAGCTAATTCTTTAAGACTTGGCCTCAGCATGCTCTTTCCAAAAGTCTTCCATTGCTCATGCCTGTGCACACACACATAAACACATGCACACTTAAGGCACTTTCATGTCATTGCACTGGCCAAAAATCTTGTAGATCTCTATTATAGGTTTTATTATACTGTATTATACTTCTCTATGAGATATTCCTATCACCATACTACAAATTCTTGAAGACAACGAATACGTCTTAATTATTTTGTATTCTCCAGTATCTAACATTTAGAAGACAACTAAAGTTTGCTGAATTAATTGATACCATGAAGTTGTCAGTGTACCACTGTTTCCTTTAAACTAAAAGATGGAGTGCCTGGGTGGCTCAGTCAAGTAAATATCCAACTCTTGGTTTTGGCTCAGTCATGATCTCACGGTTCGTGGGTTCGAGCATCTGCTGACAGCACAGAGCCCGACTGGGATTCTCTCCCTCTGTCTTTCTCTGTCTCTGTCTCTGTCTCTCTCTCTCTCTCTCTCTCTCTCTCTCTCTGCCTCTCCCCTGCTCACACTTGTGCTTGGTCTCTTTCTCAAGATAACTGGAAGGAAAGAGGTAAAATTATCACTTTCAGATTACATACTTGCATTCTTGGAAAACCCAAGAGAATCAACCAAGAAATTATTCTAAATAATAGAATAACTGAGTGCAGCCAACATGGGAAACAATATGGAGGTTCATCATAAAATTGAAAATAGAAATACTATACAACCCAGTAATCCCACTACTGGGTATTTACCCAAAGAAAATGAAAACACTAATTTGAAAAGATATATGCACCCCTATGTTTATTGCAGCATTATTTACAATAGCCAAGATATGGAAGCAACCCGTGTCTATCGATGGATGAATGGATAAAGATGTAGTACATATATACAATGGAATATTACGCAGCCATAAAAAGGATGAAATCTTGCCCTTTTCTGCAACATAGATGGACTGAGAAGGTGTTATGCTAAGTGAAATAGAGAAAGACAAATACCATATGGCTTCACTTATATGTGGAATCTAAAAAAACAAAATGAGTACAGCAATAAACAAAGAACAGAAACAGACCCATAAATACAGAGAGTGGATTGTTGCCGGAGGGGAGGGGGTCAGGAGAATGGGTGGAGGGAAGCGGAAGATACAGGCTTCCAGTTATGAAATGAATAAGCCACAGGATGAAAGGTACAATGTAGGGAATACAGTCAGTGGTATTGCAATAGCATTCTATGGTGACAGACCATGGCCACACTTATGGTGAGCAGGATATAACATATAAACTTGGTGAACTATTATATCATACATCTGAAACTAATGTAATCGTGTGTTAACTATACTTCAATCACAAAAAGAAGAACAGAAGAATTAAGGAAGGTGGCTGGGTACAGAATTAATGTTCAGAAATCAGTCATGTTTCTATATACAAATAAGAACCTGTTAGAACCACACTGTCCAACACAGTAGCCACTAGTCACATGTAACTAAGTTTTAATTAAAATCAAAAAAAAATTTAAATTGGCTTTTTAGTGACATTAGCCATGCTCCAAGTCTTCAATAGTCACTTGAAGCTTTGGGGGAAATAGACAATCTGGAACTATTTTCCATAGGCCACATGAAAAATAAACAAGAAATAAAGGTCACAAAAACTCTGAAAAAAAATATAAGAGGAACAGCCCTAGAGTGATATACATAAAACAGAAGAGAAACTCCAGAAACTTACTCAAACACCTATAAAATGTTTGTATGTGATAAAGGAAGCATTTCAAATCAATTGTAAACATGAATTATTCAGCAAATTGTGTTAGGACTTGATAACCACCTAGAAAAAAACAAATTTGTATTCCTACTTCACCCCTTACTCCAAAATAAATTCCAAGTGTAGTAAAAATGTAAACATAAAAGAAAACTATATTATGGCATTGCTCATAATAGCAAAATACCAGAAACAACCTGATTAAATACATTATAGTATGTACTCAATTTAATACTATTTAACCATTTGAAAAGAAAATCTGCAGCTCTATTATGTTTTCAAAAAAAAATTTTTTTATGTTTATTTTTATTTTTGATTTGGAGAGACAGAGTGCAAGTGGGAGAGGGGCAGAGAGAGTGGGAGACACAGAATCCGAAGCAGGCTTCAGGCTCTGAGCTGTCAGCACAGAGCCGGATGTGGGGCTCGAACTCATGAACTGCAAGATCATGACCTTAGCCGAAGTTGGCGCTTATCCGACTGAGCCACCCAGGCACCCCTATTATGTTTTGATGTGGACTGCAGAGAGAGTGTGTGTGTAAAAAGTATGTAGTAAGCTACCATTTGTGTAGCATCTATGTATAGACTTATGTGTGTAGAGAGCATCTCTGGGAGGGGAACACAAGAAAATTGGTTTCCTCTGGACAGGCAAACTGGGAGCTCAGGACAGGGGTAAGAAGAGACTTTGTTTTCACTGATGCCTCTTTTGAACTACTGAATTTTGCACAATATATATGAATTAACTATTTTAAAAATAAATCAAATAATTATAAAAACCCAAACCTAAGATGTATAAAAGTATTGCATCTCCCCTATGTAGCTTCCACCCTTGTCCTAAATTTATTTCAATTTTTTATGTAAGAGCTGCAAAAGGTCTGTGGGCAGTGATTTTAGGCTTCAGTGCAGGAACTCTTGTCTAGAAGGTTAAAATTCAGTAAGCTGTTCCATAAGCGTTTAGTAAGCAATGAGGACCTATCAATGCACTCAGTAGGTACTTGTTCAGATGGAATTTCTATTATTTAAAGAAGACTTTTTATAAAGGGGGAGCACAGGGGCGCCTGGGTGGCTCAGTCGGTTAGGCGTCTGACTTCAGCTCAGGTCATGATCTTATGGCTTGTGAGTTTGAGCCCCGCGTTGGGCCCTGTGCTGACAGCTCAGAGCCTGGAGCCTGCTTTGGGTTCTGTGTCTCCCTCTCTCTCTGCCCTCCCGCGCTCATGCTCTGTCTCTCTCTCAAAAATAAACAAAGATAAAAATTTTTTTATGGGCCCAGCACGCTTCTGCTGTGCAACTCTGCTCTCCAGATAAAAATTGTTTGAAATAAATAAATAATAAATAGAGAGAGCACTTTAAATTATAGCAAAAGTGAAGAGCCAAAGTAGTCTGCAGTCATTCCACCATGTAAAAATACAAATGGGCTAAATGATGAGAAGCGGAATGAGTTCAGAGTATCCTAAATAAAACCATGCTTTATAGAGTGGAGCTACAATCTTCCAACGCCCTCCCCAGCACTCTGGCACGGATGCCACTGTATGCAACTACCACTGTACCTCCTACCCTCCTCCACCTACCCAAACACTTCTGTCTCGCTCTAAAGTGTCGACACTTACACCCAGCAATCTTTAACACAAATGATACATCATTTGCCGCTAGGAATGGAATTGTCTAATCCCACCATTTGCTGTCTGACAGTTCAGACAGTTCAGATCTTTCAAAAGACAGAGTGAATTTTTCTGGGTATTGACATGATGTTCTTCGAGCCCGAAGAAATTATTCTAGAACAAGTTTATCTGTCGAAGACTACCCTAGAAAACCACAGGCAGAAAAAAAATCAGCCGTAGAACATAGTTTATCATTTAACAATTTCTTTTTATCGGCAGTTTTTTTTTTAATTTTTTTTAACGTTTATTTATTTTTGGGACAGAGAGAGACAGAGCATGAACGGGCGAGGGGCAGAGAGAGAGGGAGACACAGAATCGGAAACAGGCTCCAGGCTCTGAGCCATCAGCCCAGAGCCCGACGCGGGGCTCGAACTCCCGGACCGAGAGATCGTGACCTGGCTGAAGTCGGACGCTTAACCGACTGCGCCATCCAGGCGCCCCTCGGCAGTTGTTTTAAAATTCAAGACAATCAATTGAAACTAAGTAAATCTATTTATAATTAAATTTATTGTCCAATACTTATATACAGATTTCATTGGTAAAACAAAGCCCCTCTGAGCCTCAATTACCTCACCCATTAAGTGGGGACAAGAATATCTACTCTACTAACACTGGATGATTACTGCAAGAACTAAAGATGTAAAAGTAATCTGAAAAATGTCAAACAATTTTTCAGGGCACCTGGGTGGCTCAGTTGGTTATGGTCTGACTCTTGGTTTCAGCTCAGGTCATGATCTCACAGTTTGTGAGATTGAGCCCTGCATCGGACTCTGAATGGAGCCTGCTTGAAATTCTCTCTCTCCCTCTCTCTCTGCCCCTCCCCTATTCATGCTCTCTCTCTCTCTCAAAATAAACAAACATTAAAAAAAAAAAAAGGAAAGATGTCAAACAACTTTAAATTGCCCATTATCTTTCTTTGTTAAGAGGTGACCAGGGGCACCTGGGTGGCTCAGTCAGTTAGGCGTCCGACTTCAGCTCGGGTCATGATCTCATGGTTTGTGGTGGGTTCAAGCCCTGCATCAGGCTCGTGCTGGCAGCTCGGAGCCTGGAGCCCGCTTCAGATTCTGTGTGTGTGTCTCTCTCTCTGTCTCTGCCCCTCCTCAACTTGCGGTCTGTCTCTCTCAAAAATAAACGTTTAAAAAAAATTTTTAAGAAAGAAGAAAGAGGTGACCAATCCTTTCCAAATATATCAGATTTAATCTGTTCTGTCTTCACTGCTACTAAGTTTGCCCAGTGTCTACCTCTGAATTGGTGATTTAGTTTTCTGTCCAGCAAAATGAAAATCTAAAGATTAGACACAAAAAGGCCTTTATCATTAGAAAAATATTGAAAATTTTTTTAGAAATATACCATTACCTATCCTGGTGGGTAGACAGCACAGCATCTTTAACAAGAGAAGATGGAAATACCTGAGTAAATTAGGCAACTTGTGCAAGCCTATTTCATAGATTTTTTTTGTCTTATTTTTTAAATAAAATTTGAGGTCTAATCTGTTGGCCTCCTACAATGCAAAGAGAGGATTTTCTCTTTTGCATTCCTCAATCTCACACATACACAAAACCACACGCGTTCCTTTTCTCAATTATAGCACAATTTTTAGTTACATCAAAAGTGATATAACTTCACGTGATTACCAGACAGCTGCAGAAGTTGCTGTGGTGAGACACCTTCTTCAGGATGGAAGGATTTAGCCCCCAGCTGCTGGAAGTGCTATTCGCAGACACCTTTCCACTGGCAGCCTGCTTTGGAAGTGGTTCAACTTCTGAGAGTTGCCTTACAACCCCTTCCCTGAGCAGCTGTCGTTGAATGACTGTTCAACATGGTGGCAAAAGGCCCTCCCTGCAGCTTGGGACAATTCTCAAGGGCCAGCCCAGCTTTAGAGCTCCCTACGGGGTCTTTGTCACGGCCAGATTCTCCCTCTGTGCAATCCTGCTTCCTCTCTTTTCTTCCTTCCCACAGGTATGGATCCCAAAAGTTCTCCCCCATAAGGCTTCTGCCTGCCAATCTCTGTTTCAGGGTCACCTTCTGAGGAACCAAACCTGCCACAGTTGATACCAGAAATGGTCTGAGAAAGCAGATGCCAAGAGGAGATTCTGGAGAGGGGTCACCTGCCATCTGGTTGGCAGAGCCCCATTGTTGGTGGGAGGGGGGGCCCACACAGCACAAGGTAACAATGCAGCTGTTCACCGTTCACTGGTGGTGGCAAATGTACCAGCTCGTGCGCTGTATCGGGCATTTGAGCAACATGGCAAAAACAGCAACTAAAAGGACAATAAAGGTGGCCATTACTAAATTCAGACCATGCTTTGGAGAAAGATAATGAGAGAGAGTGACTGATGGACTTTAAAAAGTGTGAGAGCGTGAAAGCAAAAAGGCCTCCTTGGTAGCATATAAAGAATCTCTCTTCTGCAGCAGAGAAAGCCAAGGACCAAGCTCAGGATTTAATTACAGGGTAGCAGATCTCCAAAACAGTTAAGTTCTCAGACTCGGCAGGTGTGCTATGCCAAGGTCAGGGACCTGGTTGAGAAAGGACAGTAGGATGGGGACATCTGCTTTGAAAAAGCTGCAGAACTGGTCCATCCCTCCCCATCACGGGCAAGTACTCCCTCTTCTTGAAGACAACACAAGAAGACCATTCCCGTAAGAAACAGCATGCACCCCCCTCAGATCTGCCCCAATGTTTTTAGCTGGCCACTAGGCCAATAACTAGCTTGAAGTCAAAACATAACTCAGCTTGAGGAGGAAAGCAGCTACACACAAAGGAGTGGCGGGACTGAGCCAACAGGAATCGGCAGGAGCTAGGAGAAAATCCGTGGGATAGCACTCAGGGGGTGTTGAATCAAAGCAGGCAATACATTACATTGGATAAGAAGTGTTTATTTGGAGCACTGTCCTGGAATATAGGATTCAACACGCTGACAAGAACGCCACGAGATGGTGTAGGCATGATGACAGGATGGTCCCAACAAGCAAGGAGAAAGCAATGGTCCCCATTAAGTGAGGTTGAAATGCCAGCATTGCCCTGCAGATGGTGGAAGAGGGGGTAAAAAGCTCAGAAAAGTGGGCATTCTAGGGTGGACATACTATATGAAGCCAAATGACTGTGCTCCATGGGAAGATCCAGGGGATACATAATTGACCAAGGCAATAAGGCATGTGCTAGGGAGCTCCAAGAGTTCAGTGGTAGCTCTCCTCTGGACATCAGGTATCAAGCTCTGTCTTTCCACGCCTGGGCTCAGTGACAGCAATGAGAATGATAGGACAACTCACCCCTTTCCTCCATCACTCCCCCAACTTCCCATCCCCTGCAAGAGGCCAGTTGGTAGGACTTGGCCATCAGTCAGATGGATGTAATTATTGTAATGAATGGTAGGTTTGCAGTGGGCTGACCTACACAGAGTTATGGAGATGGTTAATAAATGTAGTGTTCCTAGAGGCAAAGACGTGAGTAGGTAAAAAACAAAAACAAAAAAGCTACTAGGTAACCTCACAAACAAAAGCTATTAGTTAACTTTACAAACAAAAGAAATCAAGGATGGAGGGTGAAGGCATTTATCCCAGTCAAGCCAGGATGCCCTGCCCATCTTCCAGGACTGAGCTAGTTTTGGGACCCAGAACCCATCAACTGAAAGAGGCTAGGTGGCCAGGAAGACACAAATATTCACAGTAATGATTAACTGGTCCTTCCCCAGAGGGGTCCATGGCCATTTACTTGGGTAAGTGTCCACTGGGGAAAGGGGAAGATCCAAACATCACGAAGACTGTTGGACACAGGGTCCAGGTTGACATTGATACCCAGAGCCCTGGAATATCATCATGGTACCCTGTTACAGTAGGCCAGGGCCAGTGTCACAGACATGTGTGTGACCTGTGCAGTCACACAGGATTTTACATTTAAAAAGTTCTAACTGTGGGGAAAACAAATAACGCAACAGGTTCTAATTGTGATTGCTTTAATTGTTGGTTTAATGCCTGGGTGGTACCCTTTTAAAATTATTAATAATTTTTTGAACAAGGGGTCTTTTCTTTTAGTTTGTGCTGGGTTGGCCTGTGTGGGGATATAGGAGGGTCCTGATACTAAATGAAGTTCTGGCTCTGGTGTGGCTTACAGTGTATCTTTTGAACCTGTAGACCCACCTGTAGTATTTTCCTGGTCTCCCAATATACACTTGGGATAGATATTCCCAGGAATTGACACAATCCCACACTGCCTCTTTGGTCTGTGGGGTAAGAGCTATCCTAGTGAAGATGGCCAAATGGAAGGAGCTCTGAATGTGCCACTCTGCCCCCCCCCCACACACACACAACCACACAAACACACACACACAGCCAAGATAGTAAATCAAAAACGATATCACATCACAGGGGGTCTAGCAGAAATTAGTGCCACTCTGAAAAACTTAAAAGAATGCAGGGGTAGTAAGTGGACCTCACAATATTTCCATTTAATTCACCAGTCTGTCTCTTGCAAAAAAATAGAAACAGAATTTTAAGGGAAACTGGACAATGTAAACAAGAAGTGCCCCTAATTACAGCTACTGCACCAGATGTGTTATCTTTGCTAGACCCCATTTGAATGTCGCCAACTGCCCAAACAATCTCTCTTTTTCTTTTAGGGTCTAGACTCCCCATGGAACCATATACTGAATTTATATGATCGTCTAAAACACGCCTGCATCAAGTCTTTCTTGCATCAAGAGGACAGGCCTTCCATTTTGCAGGATGATCGTCACCCTGGGTGTGTCCAATGTTTCCCCATGACCAGGCTTGCTACATGCATACAGACAGACTTACACATACTCTGAAAAGGATGCTGTGCTCTATCTTGGCGCCTTACATCAGACATAGGATACCAACTCATTCTATTACTGGTGATAGTAACCCTGGTCACCTGTCATTTGGTGTCTGCCAGTTTTCTTCACTGTAAAGTCGCCAGTTCCCTCTCTGTATTTGACTGGTGTTTCGTGCAGGGATATTCTGAGTATGCCAATCCTGCTCCGCTGCCAGCCTTCGCATTCACTGATGACCTCCTCTGTATCAGCTACCACTGACTGGGTGGCCAACTGGTGATTATCTGTTTCTGTTGTTCCCTCTACAATTATTAGCCGATATTCTACTGGAAGGAAGAGCTTTCCCTTCTCCTTCTTTTGCCTGTATCAGTATGGATTCATGGATTGCTATTTTTTAAGTTTATTTATTTCTGAGAGAGAGAGAAAGCATGAGCAAGGGAGGGGCAGAGAGGGAGGGAAAAGAATCCCAAGGAGGCTCTGCACTGACAGCACAGAGCCCAATGTGGGGCTCAAACTCACAAACCGTGAGATCATGACCTGAGCCAAAGTCTGATGCTTAACCAACTCAGCCACCCAGGTGCCCCCATGGATTCCTATTTTAACTGAGGGTCATAATCCTATACTTTTATTATTTTTATGCTCAAACTGCCCCCAAGTGGGCTAGAAGACACCCATTCAAGCTGGCTCCTGTTTTCTTTTCCAAGACCTCAGCATGCTTTAAGCATTTCTTTATTTTCTGGCACAAGAAGATGTTGTTCTGCATCTAGCCCAGTGGAGAATGGTATTTAGAAACCAAGCTCTGGAAAGGGAAGCTTCACATATGATGTTTTTGAAGCTTTTATGTGCTCCTCACAATATTACTGTTTTCTCCAAGTTCCTTCTTTCCTCTTCTTTTTTTTTTTTTTCTTTCACACTGAAGTTTTCTTAAAATGCCTAGCTTTTCTTGGCTGGCTGTTTCAGTGAACAGGGCACTGAAAACCTATGAGTAGAAACCATGAGAGTGGGGGCTGGGGGTAGGTAACTGACCAGTAGACTTTAGAGTTTAGGGTGGTCTGACCAGGTCCATTTACTAATCTGAATAACAACAGATTTTTCTTTTCTTTTTGTGGCTTGATTGGTTTTTCATCAGAAGAATGCTCCAGTCTCCTACCTGGAAAATATATACCTGGACGCCAGCGTTCTTTGAACTGAGTTGAGAAAGGAGCTAGAATTGCACTGACTTTATTAGGTTTACACACAATACCCACATTCAGTATGGAACCTTTATCTTCAGCTGTGCCTGATGTCCCACGCCTGGAGTCTCCCCAGACTCAGCCTCTTCAAAGAAGGAAACTCTAGCAGAAAGGATATTGAGTGGCTAATCTACCTCTTACACAGATTGTCAGCCAATCCTGTTTTCTGCCTGCTGCCGCTAGACCCCCAAGTCTTTTGGAGGTTCTCTGGCCAGAATGAGCCTGCTTTTGGACTCTCCCTAGAGACACTTTTACATTTTTCTCACTCTCTAAGTCAGTGGTTCTCAACAGTGGCAATTTTGTCCCTGGGGGCATTTGACAATAAGTAGAAACATTTTTGGTTTTCACAACTGGGGAGGGGCTATTACTAGAATCTAGTGGATAGAGGCCAGGAGTGCTGCTAAATATCCTACAACGCACAGGACAGCCCCCCCACAACAAAATATTAGTTGGCCCCAAAGGTCAACGGTACTGAGGCCGAAAAACCCCATCCTAAATCGTTTAGTACAAATACTGCCAGCTTCTAGTTTTTTGATGCCACTTCATTTTTTCGTTCATTCTTTTTGTTTTTGTGGTTTTTATGTTTTTATGATTTTTATGTGGAGTTGTTTCCAGCAGGAGTGATAAACATAATTGCTTAATTGGAACATTTAACCAGAAATCACTTGGTGGAACTTGAATTTGTATTTGTTGAAAATATTTCCATTTCTGTCTCAAGTGTTGACATAGATGAATGTTTTTGAAGCTTTGAATGTTTTTGAAGTGTTAGGAAGAATGTGTCAACCAAAGAGTGAAACACAATGTGCATGGATTCAGCTAGGAATGGACTTTGGGTCTCATGGAACATTCCATACAGTTGTTCTGAAGGTAAGTAGTTGTTTGCCTTTTTAACAGAGAAATGAACAAAAGCTGTAGTCAACCATAATGACACATTATCAGTTGAAATATATAAATACTTTTTAATCTTCACAGAGGTTGACCAGAATTTTTGTAAAGGACATTTAGCATTCCCTGACACCTCATACATTATTAGTTAAACTTACAGTGCTTGGGTGCCTGGGTGGCTCAGTTGGTTAACTGTCTAACTCTTTATTTTGCTCAGGTCATGATTCCAGGGTTGTGGGATGGAGCCCTGTGTCGGGCTCCCTGCCAAGTGTGGAGCCTGCTTAAGATGCTCTCTCTCTCTCTCTCTCTCTCACACTCCCTCTCCCCCATTTTTGCACACTCTTGCCCTAAAATAAAAATAAACAAATAAATAAAATAACTTTAAATAAACAAACAAACAAACAAACAAACAAACTTACAATGCTTTTCTAGGAGCTATTGACATTTGTCAGCAGTAGCTCTGGTCAGTAGAGTTTGCTTACACTGAAGCTGGATTCCATACGACTAACTGCATTTACTCTGTATCTTAAGACGAGCCCAGAAAGCCAGCAGTGAAGACAATTTTCAGGAACTAAGTCACAGGATACAGGATGGAGATTCCAGTTTGTCCTCAGGGAGTGTTCCCACAACAGGGATGAACCCACTATTCTCTAAAAGTTCTGTGTCAACAGAAGTTTTGGGGCATATTAATGTATTTTTGCCTTTTCAAAAATCTCCTTTAAAGGTATCTCATCTGCATGAAGTCCCTGACCCATTAATAAGCCCATTTATTTATCCACATAGACTCAAACCTGATTTTGCAGAGTCTAATTAGAAGTCGCTCTGGACTAGAAAACAGCTTTAAAAAACACATAGATTTATCATTGTTACTTTTCCAATGGACTTTGGGAAATTAATACATTCCTATAAGGAAAAAAAATCAAGTTAAGTAAAAAACTCAAACAATGTGGTAACAAGAATGAATTTTGCACACCTCTGTAAGCTAAGCTTCATGAGTTTTCATAGAATTAAATGTATAAAATATAAGTTAAAGTAAGTTAAGGAGCAGTTTGTAAATTTGTTCTCTAAAATATTTTTTTAACGATAATTTAAGCTTTTTCTTATTTTTAGTTAAGTGTTTTTAAAGACTTAATCAAAATTGCCCTTTTTAAAAGTTAAGTTTGGGGTTGACAATCCCCTGACATTTCTGGATGTGTCCTTTTCCATGGTTCTCAAAAACATAAGACAAATATTTCAGTAAGTAAACCTTGATAAATTTGTATACTCAGTAGTAAATAATTGCTTCGGTTGTGCAAATAATTCCATTTGCTATTATTTGAAAAGAGAGGGATTATGTGGCCTGAAAAGGAATTGTAAGACTCAGTCATCATAGTGTTCATTATAGATAAATGATTCTAAAATAAATTATTTTAGTAGTTCTTGACATACAAGTGAAGGCAAAATCTGTATCATTTCTCTCTGATGCCATTTCCCACTCTCATACAGGAAGAAAGTGAAAACAACAGCATTTCAAATCAAGGATATTGGTTGGCTAAGACGTGATTAGTCTTCAAACTATCAGGAAACATCTCCCTTTTGAAAAATGAACAAGTGTAGCTGTAACCTGGAAGTGAAATCTACAGCCGCCATACTGCAACCACACCAAAATTCCATCTTTCCAGGGTTATGCCAAAGTCATCCCTCTCAGTGAGTCCCATCTGAGACACATCATTAAATTCTAATCTACGGCATCATCGAAGAGCAAAGCCTGTCTTCCGGTTTCTGCATGTCAGGAAGAGGAGCCTTTCTGCTGAACGTCGTCCTGGGAGGGAACTCATAAGCAGCAAAGCCATGGCAGTAGGTTAGCAGCGTCACATGACAACTTGCTGTAGTCTCTCCTACATTCACGGCTTTGACTTCTAAGACCACACAAGACACCTCTCAAGACAAAAGACGAGAAGTGTTACGCATCCCAAGACTTGTGGAGAAACTGTAGCTAGCAAGCTGATTCCTTGCCCTATAGGCGAATGAAAATACTGTAATGCGACCCCCCATGGGATTTCCACAGAGGTAAACCTACAGGACTTCTGAAAAGACTGTTAGTAATTCAGTCACTGTTTTCTTGCGCTGTCCCCCCCCCCCCCCACCCCATGAGTCTGCAATCTAATTTCTTTTGCTGTAACAAACAGAACAAGGCAAGAGTCAAATGATCTCAAGGGAAACAGAGGCAAAGCAGGTAGGGCCAAGGCCCCCTGGTAAGTCATCCATATTCACACGTGCCTCTTGGAGCTCCCTGCACAATCCCCTTACCTGTTTATAGCCTATTCGTATTTCAATAATCCCAGGAACTAGAAGAAAGAGTGGGTGAGGGGGAGAAAGGATGTCATTATTCATCCAACACTAAGTATTTAGCAAACCCCTGAAGGGGAAGCAAAACTTTTCCTCCATCCTCTTACAGACTCCAGTCTCTTACAGGCCTGAGTATTAAGTTGATACAGGGCAGAGTAAAAGGAGAAAAAGCATACAACTTAATATTTTTACATGGACATAGGAGCCTTCACAGGAAAGCGAAGACCCCAAAAGCAATTAGCCTAAGTGTGTATGTACTAGGTGAACAAAAAGTCGTTGTGAAAAAGTAACTAAAATGTATGGAGGGACTAGAGGAAGATAAGGGTTATTTTAACAAGGTCTGTTTTGAACAGATTTCTCTCAGCCTCTCCTTCCCATCTCTGGTGATAAGAAGGTTTCTTTCCTCCTGGTATAGGGAGTACATTCATGTTTTTAGGAAGAGAAGGAGAGGTTGGAATATCCTTTTCACATATGTTGTTTTTCAAGTGCCCGTACCTCAAAATAATCCTTATGCCAAAGTGGTATATTTCAGGGTAGCACACCCTGGTACTCTTCACCTCCACAAGCATATAAGGTGCTGTGGACTGAACTGTGTCCCCTCCCCACCCCCCTCCTTGAATCCAACTGTATTTGGAGATAGCGTCATTTAATTAAGGCTAAATGACATCATGTGGGTGAACCCTAGTCCATATGATTGGTGTCCTCATAAAAAGGAAGAGATACCAAGCAAGCATACACAGAGCGACAACAATGTGAGGACACGGCAAGAAGGCAGTCACCCACAAGCCCAGGAGAGATGCCACAGAAGGACCCAACCTTGCCAGCCCCCTGATCTTGGACTTCCAGCCTCCAGCACTGTGCGAGAAGACATTTCTGTTGTTTAAGCAACTCAGTCTGTGGTATTTTGTTATGGCAGCCCCAGCAGATTAATATACAAGGCAAAAGAATATCACATAAAACATTTCCCTGAAGAACGATCCAGGCTTTCCCCTTGATAAATCCCCTTAGTTCAGCAATCTTACAAAGCCCAACAAGATATATCTAGAGAAGTTGAGTAACTGCTAAATGATTAAACTTAGAGCCTGACTATTTACAATCAATGCTGTCTTCCAAAAGGTTACATCTTAAAGGTTGGTGTCCCATATATGTGTGCTCTCCCTCCTGGTTCTCTGATAATACTCTCCTGAGTCATTCTGCAGCTCCCTAATTGGTTTCTGCTTTCCAAGTGCCAGTTTTCTGATGAAAGCTGTTTACAGCCTCACCACTTTGGGCAGGGGAGGGGGAGAGAGGGAAATGGACAGTTGACACAAGCTGTTTCTAAGAAACTCATCTCTTGTTTTCCCTTGATACAGCCTGCGATGGAAGCAGAGTCCAAAGGGACAAACTTAGGAAACAAAATAGAAAATTCCAAGCTGGGTGTGATTCCTTGCAGGGTGGTATTCATGCATCATTCAGCAGCTATGGTTTGAGTTCCTACTCTGCACCGTGTTCTGTGCCAAGCACTGAGGGCTGTTCCAAGAATGAATTAACATTCTCGTTAAGTGTGATGTCTTAATTAATGAACCCTGAGACTAATGCTGCTTTCAAGTGAAGTTGTGTACATTTCTTAACAATCTTACCTTCTGAAGGTACCCTAGAGAACACTGGAGATAAGAATGAAGAAAGGGGAAGAGGGGCTCTAATCTCCAGAGACCTATGCAGCAGGTGCAGGGTGAAGAGGCAGAGGCGGTGGCAGATGGGGGCTAAGGAAGAGGCAGCCTCTGTGAATGGAAGGGGCCCTGACATTCCCTCAGCTATAACCTCAAGGCCGGCCCCAGCTCCCTACAAACGCTGATGCCTCTGCCATGGGAGAGTGCCTTGCTGTTCACGGGCTCCACTAGCCCTCTAAGGGAAGAGAGGTATCCAGAAGGAAGGCCTGAGCTCTCCATTTCTGGGGCAGGAGAGGGAAACACTGGTGTAAAAATTGCAAGCCCCACCTGAGCAACCACGGTGAAGGCCTTAGCAGTCGCCCTACACTAACCTCAGACTTTCCTTGTAGCAACCCGCCCCACCCCCACCCATGGGGACAGAAAGCAGATCCCCCAAACAATACCCAGGGTCAACCAAACCAAAAACTGGTTCTTTGGGAAATTTTCCAGATCTACCCGCATGGAAAATAATCAGCCCACAGAAAATTAAAGGTTTTTACTGCTTCAGGAAACAGAAATAGATGGAAAAATTGAGAAGAAAAAATGCTAATAGTAAGTGATGAACAGTGACCATGGAAATAAACTTATCAGAGGTCTGACTCAGAGCCTTTGTCACTGTTGGGTTCTGCTAGTGTGCATGCCGGTTTGAAAGCTTGATACAAGTTCAATGGATTTGACCTGGAGTGGGAAGAAAGACATGAATCAAATTCCCCAAAGATGACAGCTTCCAGGGATCCTTGTGGGGTGGAGGGCTGTCCTGTTACTTCCTAGTTTGAACCTTTGAACCCTGAATCTCTTGGCAGTCCCTTTCATCTGTGGTCCCAGTGAACCAAGCTTCCCGATATTCATGCCCTCTTAAATCCTCTCCCCTTGAAGCTGGGCTGGTCCTGTGACTGCCTGGACTGATAAAATATGATGGAAATGACATTCTGGGACTTCTGAGCCCAGGCACGAAGGAAGTCTGGAAGCTTCTGCTTTTGCATTTCAGGGAAGCTGGCCACACTGTAAGGAGTCTGACTACTTTGAGACCTTCGTGATGAGAGGAAGCCCAGGCTAACCACGTGAAGAAGCCACATCAAAAGAGGATGCCTGGCCAGCCCCACCTGATGTGTCAGGCACATAAGCAGAGAGGCCATCTTGGATGGTCCAGCCAGTAGATGTGGAGCAGTGATGGGCTGCTTCTGCCACGCCCTGCCCAATTTGCAGAACTGTGAGTAAATAAATAATTGTTGTTGTTTACACCACTAAGTTTTGGAGTTGGTTTGTTACAGTCACTGATGAAAACCAAACCATCTCTCTTCACCAAGTCATTTCAGTCAGTTCCTTTAGGACCTAGGCCAAGTCATCTTCTCTGGAAACTTACAGGACAAATTCAATGCAGGGTTTAAGTCCTCTTATTTTGGAACTTGATATAGTGTTTAGATTATACAGTCCAATGCCTGCTTTTGGTCAGTTTTATAAATTAGCTTCTCCTGAAAATTAATAATGATAATGGCTAATGTTGGGCATCATGAACCAGGCGCTATGGTTGGGAATAACATTGTCCCCATTTTACAGATGAAGAAACTGAGACACAAAGAAGTTAAATCTCTTGCCCAAAGGTGGTCTTGTAAAAGTATACTTCCAGATTTGCTTGTCATTTTATAGCTCTGGTGATGTGCACTCTGAGCTTCAACTGCTGTAAAGGAAGCCGGTGTGGAGAGAATAGCGTTGCGCCTACATTCTAGGCAAGAGGAAGGAAGAACAGTAGGACAGTAAACTAAGAGACACAGAAACTGTGGTACATGGCATTACACCAACACAGTCTTATAGACTTGGGGATACTGACTGGGCCAGTTTTGTGGTATGTGGGTTTGTGGTGTGTTTAAGAGAAAAATAAACCATGAAACCATTGAAGAAGAAAAAACATTACTTTGATTGTGGATGTTTCCCAAACCCAGTTGAATGAGGGGTGATTCTATTTGGATTGGGATGCACATGAGCTGGACTGCTGTTTTTCACTTTTGTTTCTGTAACAAGCTTTCTCTCATTTGAACTAACTTGGATGGGTTTCTGTCCTCTGTAATGAGAAGGTCTCTGGCTGAGACCCCCTCCAAAAAACCACATCTAGATGACCAAAGGAGATGGCCATAAAATAAGACATCTGAAAATATCATTTATTGGCGATGCGATTTTCTACTCAGTGAAACATAGGTTTCCTGACGATTTTCTATTAGGAGAGAAATGCAAGACCATGCCAGGAAACGAAGTTCTCAGGAAGTAATTTGGTTATAAACATATTTCCTTAATAAGATACAATTTGATTCTAACTCTCATTACCTTTGGACAAGAACAGTAAGACACTGGTTATTTGGTAAACAATTCATGAAGCTTTCTCAAATGTTCACAGCCCAGTAGGGTACACAGCAGATGCCAGCATCCATACTCATTTTACTGATGGGGCTGAACTCTACAGGGTTGGACAATGAGATCACAAGGGCAGGAAGTAAGAAGCTGGCCTGGTCTTCAGGTTCCTGGTCCAGTGCTCTTTTACCACCGCGAACTTTTCCATGCTGCCTTTTTCATTCATGTAGGCATTAAGGAGACTTCTTTCCAACCATACAGATCCCCAGGTTCCATTAGAGCCTCTCCAGAGCTAAGTGTTTTCTAAGAGGTCATTATTATATCATGGTCAGTTAGGGAACTCTTTAAATATATGCTTATCACAAAGTCATTTACTTGCAGATGTTCCCTTCCATGACCAAAAGTTTCAGGCTCCGAGGAACATTCTGCTTTTGAAATATTTTATTGGAACTGCTTCTATCCATATTATGAAGATCACTTGAACTTCTGTTCTTGCAACAAAGGTGACCATACAATCAAACTTTTTGGCACTGCTAACAGTGGCACGGCATTCAAATGGGACAACAGGGTAATCTTTATTCACTTCCTGTGGACATTCTGGAACATTAATTTGTAAGCTCACACCTGCCTTCTGCTCATAAAGTGGCAAGGTCAGTGGGCCATCATCCCCTCACAAAACCAAGAGGTTTATTCAATTTTTGCATTCCTTTGAAATGTTTTCAACTTTAAATTGCCTTTGGAGAACTTGTACGCTTGGTTCAGCTCCAATAGAAATTTAAATGTGAGAACATTTCAAGAGGAATGAGCCATAATGGCAGTTCAAGTGGCGCACTGACCTTCCAAGTTTAACATGGGAAGGTCATGGCCATTTTGCAGGGATTTTTCCAACTCTGCTTTTTCCAGTCAGGCCTGCCATCCTTCCACCTACCTTTCACTATCCCCACGACTGGAGCCTACAAAACTCAGGCAAATGCCAAAGAGGCTGTGGCCTGAAGGGCTGCTGGGCTCACCGGGCCTGCCAACCTGCATCCTAGAGGTTCTCTTGCTACGTGGTCTTCTCTCTGCCAGACACATGCAAGGAGTGGCTTGGAAGTACATAGATTTGCATCTCATGAGGACAGAACTGTCTACTTTCCATTGAACTTGCTCCTTGAGAGATGACAGGAAAGACGGCCGCACCTGACAGTCTGTGACACCACATGATGCCAGCTCATTTCTCAGCCTCTTTCTCTGATTTGTCTTATTATGTTTGATCACAAATTGAAGGTAGGATGTTGTCAAAACATAAAGGTACACTTTCTTCTTTGGGGCTATGGTCAACAACATTCTAAAAAGTCTTTAGATCTGATTTGTGCACACTTGGGAGAATTATCCACACGTTAGTATATTTATTTGAATTGAAAAAAGCCTTCCTATAAGGAAGATCCAATCTGATGTAATATTTACTTTTAAATAGGTCTAAAGAATTATCCGTTCAGATACTCCCCTTAGGGGCACCTGGGTGGCTCAGTCGGCATCCGACTTTGGATTAGGTCATGACCTCGCGGTTCATGGGTTCAAGTCCCACTTCGAGCTCTGTGCTGACAGCTCAGAGCCTGGAGCCTGCTTCAGATTCTGTGTCTCCCTCTCTCTGCCCCACCCCTGCTCACATTCTATCTCTTTCTCAAAAATAAACAAACATTAAAAAAAAAAGATATTCCCCTTAGATTCAACTTCTTTGTGCTTTTTTTTTTTTAATTCAAATCCAAGTTAGTTAATATATAGTGTAATAATGATTTCGGGAATAGGGTGTAGTGATTCATCACTTACATACACACCCAGTGTTCATCCCAACAAATCCTCCTTAATGCCCATCACCCATTTAGCCCTTTCCCCCCACGAAACACCCCTCCAGCAACTCTATTTGTTCTCTGTATTTAAAAGCCTCTTATGGTTTGTCTCCCTCTCTGTTTTTATCTTATTTTTGCTTCCTTTCCCTTATGTTCATATGTTTTGTTTCTTAAATTTCACATGAGTGAAATCATATGATATTTGTCTTTCTCTGACTGACTTATTTCGCTTAGCATAATACACTCTAGTTCCATCTGTGTTCTTGCAAATGGCAAGATTTCATTCTTTTTGATCACTGAGTAATATTTCATTGTATATAGGGGCGCCTGGGTGGCTCAGTCAGTTAAACGTCAGACTTCAGCTCAGGTCACAATCTCGCGGTTTGTGGGTTCGAGCCCTGCATCAGGCTCTGTGTTGACAGCTCAGAGCCTGGAGCCTACTTCAGATTCTGTGTCCCTTGCTCTCTGCCCCTCCCCTACTCATGCTCTGTCTTTCTCTCTCTCAAAAACAAACATTTAAAAAGTTTAAAAATTTTTCCATTGTATATATATATATACCACAACTTCTTTATCCATTCACCAGTCAATTGACATTTGGGCTCTTTCCATACTTTGGCTATTGTCAAGAGTGGTGCTGTGAACATTGGGGTGCATGTACCCCTTCGAATCAGCATTCCTGCAACCTTTGGATAAATACCTACTAGTGCAATTGCTGGGTCATACAGTAGTTCTTTTTTTTTCATGTTTATTTATTTTTGAGACAGAGAGAGAGACAGGTGCAAGCAGGGGAGGGGCAGAGAGGGAAAGAGGGAGACACAGAATCCAAAGCAGGCTCTAGTCTCTGAGCTGTCAGCACAGAGCCCAAAGCTGTCAGGTTCAACTGACTGAGCCACCCCAGCACCCCACAGGGTAGTTCTATTTTTAATTTTTTGAGGAAACTCCATACTGTTTTCCAGAGTGCTGCACCAGTTTGCATTCCCACCAGCAGTGCAAAAGCGTTCCTCTTTCTCCACATCCTCGCCAACATCTGTTGTTGCCTGCGTTGTTAATTTTAGCCTTTCTGACAGGTGTGAGATGGTAAATCATATGGTTTTCATTTGTATTTCTCTGATGATGAGTGATGTTGAGAGCATCTTTTCATGTGTCTGTTAGCCATCTGGATGTCTTGTCTGGAAAAATGTCTATTCATGTCTTTTGCCCATTTCTTCACTGGATTATTTGTTTTTGGGGATGTTGAGTTTTATAAGTTCTTTATAGGTTTTGGATACTAACCCTTTATTTTTATTTTTTTTACCTTTATTTGTTTTAATTTAATTTTTTAAATTTACATCTAAATTAGCATATAGTGCAACAATGATTTCAGGAGTATATTCCTTAGTGCCCCTTACCCGTTTAGCCCATCCCCCCCTCCCATACCCCCTTAAGTAACCCTCTGTTTGTTCTCCATATTTATGAGTCTCTTATGTCCCATTTTTATATTATTTTTGTTTCCCTTCCATTATGTTCATCTGTTTCGTCTCTTAAAGTCCTCATATGAGTGAAGTCATATGATATTTGTCTTTCTCTGACTAATTTCACTTAGCATAAAACCCTCCAGTTCCATCCACATAGTTGCAAATGACAAGATTTCATTCTTTTTGATGGCCGAGTAATACTCCATTGTGTGTGTGTGTGTGTGTGTGTGTGTGTACCATATCTTCTTTATCCATTCATCCATCGATGGACATTTGGGCTCTTTCCATACTTTGGCTATTGTTGATAGTGCTGCTATAAACATGGGGGTGCATGTGTCCCTTCGAAACAGCACGCCTGTATCCCTTGGATAAATACCTAGTAGTGCAATTGCTGGGTCGTAGGGTAGTTCTATTTTTAGTTTTTTGAGGAACCTCCATACTGTTTTCCAGAGTGGCTGCACCAGCTTGCATTCCTATGGATACTAACCCTTTATCTGGTATGTCATTTGCAAATATCTTCTCCCATTCCATTGGTTGCCTTTTAGGTTTACCGATTGTTTCCTTCACTGTGCAGAAGCTTTTTATCTTGATGAGGTCCCAATAGTTCATTTTTGCTTTTGTTTCCCTTGCCTCTGGAGACACGTCAAGTAAGAAGTTGCTGTGGCCGAGGTCAGAGAAGTTTTTGCCTGTTTTCTCCTCTAGGATTTTTATGTCTTCCTGTGTTATGTTTAAGCCTTTCATCCATTTTGAGTTTATTTTGTGTATGGTTTAAGAAAGTGGTCCAGGTTCATTCTTCTATATGTTGCCATCCAGTTTTCCCAATGTTATCTGGTGAAGAGACGGTCTTTTTTTCCATTGGAAATTCTTTCCTGCTCTGTCAAAGATTAGTCGGCCATACATTTGTGGGTCCAGTTCTGCGTTCTCTGTTCTGCTCCATCCATCTGCGGGTCTGTTTTTGTGCTGATACCATACTGTCTTGATGATTACAACTTTGCAATACAGCTTGAAGTCCGGAATTGTGATGCCTCCAGGTTTGGTTTTCTTTTTCAAGATTACTTTGGCTATTTGGGGTTTTTTCTGGGTCCACACAAATTTTAGAATTGTTTGTTCTAGCTCTGTGAATAATTCAGCTTATCTGTGCTTTCATCTCAAGACCTAGGTTAACATCAAAATTTTCTCTTGCCATCGAGGTAAATTCTTCAAAATAAGTCCATGTTCTCATTTGTCTAACTCTCCCTGTGGGTCTCTGTGCTCCCACAAGTTCACCTCAACATTGAAAGTCTGGAACAGTGGTGAATAAATACCAGGGTTCTGTCTCCAGTGTTAACTGCATTTCCCAGTTCTGCCCCAAACTCTTTGCCAATGGGTTGACCCTTAGGAAATTGAGACTTTTCTTTTGTTCTCTTAAGACTTTATTTATTATAACTCTTTTTAATTGATCTTAGAGTGGTGAGATCAAGCCCCATGTTGGGTGTGGAGCTTACTTTAAAAAATAAAAATTATACAAAAATAGCCAACTTCAGAACACTCTTGTCATTCACCATCTCGTCTCCACACAAGCTTCTGAAAGTCAGATGACAAAAAAAAAAAAAAAAGAAAAATCACAAAACTGCACACATACAGATTAACACAACTCCTTTCATAGCCATGAAGAAAAGTATAATCTTTGGACCTAAGATGTTAAAGGGGCTGTGCTAAGCCCGTTTTTTCTTTTAAACCTTGGCACAATTGGCATTTGAGGCCAAATAATTCTTGGTAGTGGGGCTACCCTGTGCAAAGTAAATGTTAAGTAGCATCCCCGGCTTCCACCCACTGTTTGCCAGTAGCATTCCCATATGCACACATCTATGATAACCAAAAATATCTCCAGGCATTGAAAATGCCCCCTGAAGGGCAAATCACTTGCCATTGAAATCTGTTGTGCTTAATATCCGGTGCAAAAAAGTCCTCCAAGACTTCTCTTGGATGGCTTTTGTGGAACTCTGCCAAAGATGGAACCCTGGTCTCCTATGCATGCAGAGTTTCATAATAAAATTTATTGAGCACTCACCATATGACAGACATTTTTTTAAGTTTATTTATTTATTTTGAGAGAGAGAGAGAGAAATCATGTGCTTAGGAGAGGGGTAGAGAGGGAGAGAGAGAGAGAGAGAGAGAGAGAGAGAGAGAATCCCAAGCAGGCTCCACACTGTCAGCGCAGAGCCCGATGTGGGGCTTGAACTCCTGACCCGTGACTTCATGACCTGAGCCAAAATCAAGAATCAGATGCTTAACCAGTTGAGCCAATAAGGCATCCCATGACAGCTTTCAGTTAAGTGCTTATCACACATTATTTCATTAAATCCTGCCAACAACCCTGAATGGTAAGCACAATTGTGAATAATCCCCATTTAAAAGAGTGAAGTGACTTGCCCAAGGCCACACAGTGAATCAGCGACAGAGGTCCCTCTTGACCTCCATGCTCTACCGTCTTGGTTCTACAGACACTAAAATGGATAGATCAGGATACATAATGTTGGCAAAATCAAAACAGATTTTGTGGGCATAATGGTCCCTGAAACTCTTCAAGTCTTTATGAGTCCGTTTCCTTTCATCTCATATGTTTTTGCAAACAGCAGGGGAACAATAATCATTTGAACAGTTAAATTGAGTTAGCACGGTAAAATCCATTTTTTTTTTTCAATCTTGACATTACAGTGAACCATGTGTCATTTGGACTGAACTATAATCCTTCCCTGCCCCCACCACCACCTCTGTTCTCTCCTACTGCGCCCCAGGCCCCATGACCTGCACTTCTATTTTTCTTTAATTTTCCAAGCAACAAGATTGTATTTTATATTTAAGATATTACTCCAAGGGACAATAGTGGAAGAACGCCACAGCCAAAATGCTCAGAAAAACATCAAGCAAATCAAGAAGGGAAGAGAGTGAGAAAAGAAAATTGAGAATACAAACATTTTTTTAGAACCCTCAATTTTAAAGCTTGAAAAACCACGGTGTATTGCAAAATATCACATTCAATTGTTAGTTTTTTAAAAAAATGTTGGAAGCACCCTTGGTGCCCTGAAAGGTAGGGAAGCGGTGCATGCTGGCCCCAGGAACCACACGGCGGGGGTTGAGGCCATGGCCTTGAGGCTCAGGCCTTTTTGCTAGAGTAGAAAGTATTAAAGAATCTTTTTTTTCTTTAATTTTTAAAATTTATTTATTTTTGAGACAGAGACAGAGTGTGAGCAGGGGAGGAGCAGAGAGAAAGGAAGACACAGAATCCGAAGCAGGCTCCAGGCTCGGAGCGGTCAACACAGAGCCCGACGTGGGGCTCGAACTCACCAACTGTGAGATCATGACCTGAGCCGAAGTCGGACGCTGAACCCACGGAGCCACCCAGGTGCCCCTAGAATCTCTTTTTTTTTTTTTTTTTTTAAGTCACTAATCTTTCTCACCTTTCTCAGGGCACCAGGAGACTTTGGGTCCACTGACCCTCAGAGGATAAGCCTGGCCTGATGTGGCATGCAGACACCAACGGTGAGGCGAAGGGAAAGAAAGAGCATTGTAGGTAATGCTCCTAACCCGTGATTACCTGGGAGCCTCCCGACACGGGGCAGCTGGAGCCATATCATTTTGTTATCTGTGCGCTCACCTGGGATCTCAATTAGAACAAATATTGGCAATAGCCATGGACTGTTTACAGAATAAGATTAAAATACGAATAACATTTAAAATTTGAAAGCGTTGTTTTAAAAACAGTTTTAACCACAGCTTGCCCTGTTCTTTTCCAAATCAGGGGCCTAGTCAAGAGCTTGTAGCAGGTGAAGAAGGTGCTAAATACCACCTTTCCTGGAGGAGAAACCTGGTCCCCAGCCTTTTCCAGCTCCCTTTTGCCACATGAGACAATGAACACAGAATTCTTTGAGGGAAGAGGCATAAGAATTTTAATAGGCTTCCATTTGGATACAACTTGTGTTTTTCAAACTGCAATTTCCAACTTTTTGGAGATTAATAAAATCAATTTGGTAAGCTGTAAACACCACTTTAAAAAAAAAAAAAAGCACTTGACTCTGATGGCAGGTGTCGAGTGAAGCTTTGCAGTGTGAGATCATATCCAGTAAAGGACACCTTGAGTTCCCATTACTGGAGAGAGGCATCCTCTCCAGGTCACTGTCACAGGCAGGTTTAGAGGCTCGAGGAAGTTTAACATCCATTTCAAGAACTCACTAATTTAGTAGTGACCAAATCTTTCCCTACCAATATAACAAAATCTGCTTATAAACAGTCACACTTTGGGGCACCTGTGGGGCTCAGTCAGTTAAGCGTCCAACTCTTCATTTCAGCTCAGGACAGGATCTCACGGTTAATGAGTTCGAGCCCCACGCTGGGCTCTGTGCTGACAATGCAGAGCCTGCCTGGAATTTTGTCTCCCTCGCTCTCTGCTTCTCTCCTGCTTGCTCTCTCTCTCTCTCTCTCTCTCTCTCAAAATAAATAAACAAACAGTCACACTTAGCCCATAACCGTCTTCTCAACATAGGTGCAGAGAGAGAAATGGGCTTATTTTTCTAATGTGGGTTTCCTTGCAAAAACGCTTCTATAGTCAGATATTTGAGAAACACTCTACCATAGTCCTCTCATAGATTTCCAGTGTATATTAGCCTATACAAGAATACATTAAAGGTTAACCTCTGCTTAACCGGATAGATCCCACACATATTGACCCTGGGGCCTATTATTAAACAACCTCTATTAACAGTTCCACTACCCTAGACCAAGCTGAGCCTGATGGCCACTCCCTTTGACTACACTGGGCTCACTGCAACCTGGCATGGTGATTGTCATCACACACACACAGCCCATGGTAGGTCTTCAATGCTCCCCTGATGGCGATAGGAAGTACGGTTTGCCAAATCACCGAATTACTCTCCGTTAGAGGGCTTTTAATGTCGGGGACCAGTCACGATGACCACACTTCAGCTTCTGCTTAGAGGATTTTTCACCCCAGGCTGACTCCAATAATTACTGTTTATGGAATCAAATTGAATTGAATCTCGTTGCTGGTCACTTGATCACTGTGGGTGAAGTCTGTTTGCTGGCTTTAACATTTATGTTCTTTTTCCTCTTTCTTCACTTGGGTGCTGTGCTATGAAGCGTGACCGAAGCACCTGCCTGTTTGCACAACGCTGTGAACTCAACCGTTCAGGCACTCTCTTTTTTTTATGTTCAAATATGAGATAAGCCAGGGCATGTAGACTCTCCCCGGAGTTCATTAATGGACTGAATTTATATATTGTTGCAAAATCATCAACACTGCAGCCTGTCCGTTAGCAACAGGTGCCAAAGGAGGAAATGTTTAATATTTTCCATGTGGCATGGACTCTATCAGACAGTGTTTCCAATCAGACGGAGTCTGTTTATACAGTTAAATCAGAGGCCTAGGTTCTTCCTTTTGCCTCGGGAGTCTGTCTGGTGGCTGGCTCGTGGCCGGCTCTCTTTGACCCTGAATCTTCAGTGCCGCCGTGCTGCTGTGCCTGCGGCTCCTTCTGGGTGACAGCCTAGTTCTGGTTCCCTCCAGGGTCAGCTGGTTTGGCTATCTGGCAGCTCCTCTTTCTAACTAACCCTTCCTTGTCGTTTCAGAAAACCTGCTTCCCAGCAGCTGGGCTGGGCAAGGTTTTCCGTGTTTGCTGACTGTGGTAGCCGTTTTCTGCCCCCAGTAAGAGTCCACCCACCCACTTAGAGCTACTCTTGCCAGGAGATTTGAGGGACAACTAACTATCCCCAGGGTCCACATGCGTGGTGTCACTACCTGCTCCCTCCTCCTAGCCCCTGTACCCATCTTCTCTTTGTTTTAATTTCAATTTCTTCACGTGTAAACAGTTCCAATGAAATAAGCCGGATACGAATACTTTTTTAGTTGATAGGCTCTAATCATCACGCTACCAAATTCTGCACATCCCTGCAAAAGAAGGCTTGGCTCTCCAGAGGTTTCATTTGTTCATTTTACCCATAAGTACGGACTATTAACTGTGTACCAGACAGTTCTAGACTCTAAGGAAACAATGGTGACATAAGCCCTGCCCTGTGCTTACATGCTAATGCAGGGAGCAGATAATAAACAAAATACATAGAATGTCAGTGGTTAAGTGCTCAAGAGAGAAGAGTGAAGCCTGAAGGTGGGAGTGGAGGTTCCCCTAGGGTGGGGGTTGAGATTCTAGGGGGTGGCCAGGGAAGGCTGCTTGGGCAAGATGGTATTGGTGCAAAACCCGAGGGTAGGGGAGAGCTGGGGGCGTGAAGAGGGGAACACATTCTAGGCCAAGGGTCCAGCCAGAGCCAAGTCCCTGGGGCAGGATACGCTTGGCAAGGTCTGGAGGGGGTCACAGGGTTGCCATAAAGTCTGAATGTCTATGAAGTGCCTGGCATACAGACAGCACTTAATAAATTGTAGCAATAGGGGCACCTGGGTGGCCCAGTCAGTTAAGCATAGGACTTTAGCTCAGGTCATGATCTCATGATTTGTGGGTTTGAGCCCCACATGGGACTTTGTGCTGGCAGCTCAGAGCCTGGAGACGCTTCAGATTCTGTGTCTCTGTCTCTGCCCCTCCCCTGCTCACACTCTCTCGCTCACTCTCTCTTGCTCAAAAAGAAGTAAACATTAAAAAAATTTTTTTAAATAAATAAATAAATGATAGCTATAACTATGATAGCCACTCATCAGACGCTTGTGGGTTGATGAATGTAAACAGGTGCAGTAGTTATTTCGCCAACAGGGCCCAAGTCTCTTTGCTGGCCTCAAGAGGAGCATTTAATTACAGCCCCGCAGACCTTGAAGTGGCCCCAGTGTGCACGCCATCAGCCTCCCTAGCTTTTCTCCCTCAGTCGAGTCACAAGGCCATTGCCCCAGAAAAAAAAAAATGTCGCTGAGCAGATTTCCCTTGCCAACCACAAGGCAGTAGTTCTCTAAGTGGCCCCACAGCAGCAGCAGCAGCAGCAGCAGCAGGAATGTGTTAGAAATGCCAGATCTCAAGCTGCACCCAGATCTACAGAATCAGAAATGGTGGGCTGGGGCTCAGCGGTTGGTGGTTTTCCCAGGCCCTCCAGGTAATTCTGATGCATGCTAAAGCTCCAGAGCCGCTGCCTAGAGTTTCTGTTCAACAGATCGCCCGGGTGAGAAGGCTTCACTAGGTCGCTCCAGTCATTTCCTCCCTGGAGCCACCTCTCAAAGACAGTTTGTTCTTGTCACTGTTGTGTAAACTGCCTGAGATCCCCATGGCTCTCTATGGCTGCTACTCTCCAGGTCTCCAAAGCAAGCTCATCTGCCTTCCTAGTCTGATGTCACTAAATTCTTTTCTTTTTCTTTTTCTTTTTTTTTTTTTTTTTTTTTGCTAGAGAGAGAGAAAACAAGAAAAGTGGGGGAGGGGCAGAAAGAGAGGGAGAGAGAGAATCCCAAGCAGGCTCTGCACTGTCAGTGTGGAGTCTGATATGGGGCTCGAACTCACAAACCATGAGATCATGACCTGAACCAAAACCAAGAGCCGGACACTTAACCAACTGCACCACCCAGGTGCCCTTGATGTCACCAAATTCTGAATGAAAATGGCTCCAGCTGGACTCTGAGGCCTACCCAGAGGATTTCTTCTGCCCTGGTTACTTCCTCCAGCACTTGCAAAAGTGGCAATGACCATTCAGAGAACTATTTCAAGTTTCATTATGATGGAATTAAAAAAAAAAAAAAAAACAACAAAAAACCTTCAAAACCAAGACAGGCCAGCTTCAGATTTGCTGACAACACACAGCATCACAGCATTTCTCTCCCTGCCCCCCAAGAAGATGCTATCTTGCTATTTGCCGACAGTCTGATGAAGTAGGGATGCTCCGGGAACCAAGGCCACTTCCAGTAACTTTTCCAGCATCGAATGGCAATGTGACCCAACTTTTCCATAGGAAATGGTGTGGTTGACTTTGAGTAACAAGCCATTAGTCCTCTATTGTAATGATGCAGGAATGGGTGGGTGGGTTGGGGGAAGAAAAGGAATAAGGAGGTCTTTGAAAATCTGTTTCTGTTGCTTCTCAGTTTGAAGCCTCTGGTGGTAAATTCTGTTGGCCTAAGATGCCATTCCCAAAGTTAATCCAAAAGAGAATTATCTGGGGCTCTTATTTAAATGTAGACTCTGGGGTGCCTGGAGCAAGTGTTTCTAATGCAGGTGATCATTCAAATTTTGAGAACTACAGGAAAGATACAGTTTAAATGCCTTCACATCACAGGAAAAGAGGTTCTTTATGCTGTAGGGGCTGCTACCTCTCAAGAACAATCCCCTACCATTTTCCTTCTGCCATTTAGGATGATATTTAATCCTTTTATCTTTGTAGACTTTAACACACCTTATCATTTTTATAAACTATTCTTCTGTATTTCTAATTATTTAGAAACTTTTGAGGAGTGTCTGCTAAATTTTATAAAAACGATTTTTATGGATACGATCATGTGAAAAACTTCAGTTTGTTCATATTGTTCATATTTGAAGGTTTTGATAGATTTTCTGGTATTACTTCCAGAATTCTGATATTGAATTTCTGATACTGAATTCCTAGACTAACTCTTACGTGGTCGAGAATGCTGTTCTTTGAATGGATTACTGGATTCTAGATAAAATAAAAATGTGTTAAATCTTTAAAACTTTACCTTTATTTTTATTAAGGTAAATAGTTTTAGAGTCAATAGTTATATAACACTTATAATACAAAATAGTAGTCTACACTTTTGCCCCTACCACCTGTTAATTTCCATGATCTAGAAGACAACTACCCACAACTTTTATATCTATATCTTCTGGTATTTGCTTGTCTATTTCCAAATGGCATGCTTATATGGCTAATTCTTTTTTTTTTATTAAAAAAATTTTTTTAACGTTTATTTAGTTTTGACAGAGAGAGAGAGACAGAGCATGAGTGGGGGAGGGGCCGAGAGAGAGAGAGGAAGACACAGAATCCAAAGCAGGCTCCAGGCTCTGAGCTGTCAGCACAGAGCCCGACACAGGGCTCGAACTCATGGACCACAAGATCATGACCTGAGCTGAAGTCGGATGCTCAACTGACTGAGCCCCCCAGGAGCCCCTTATACAGCTATTTCTTGTTATTTCAGTTTTGGATTATCATGTATCACTCCTGACTACTATATTATAGGACTTGGCTTCTTTACCCTCACAAACTTTACACACACACACACACACACACACACACACACACACAGGCATGCTAATGCATACAAGCATACTTTTCTCCTTACATGTAGTTATATCATAGTCTTGTTGATTAATATTGAGTTTATATTATTATGGCTATTAATATTAAAATAATAATGAAATAATATTCCCCATTAAGTCATGAAATGAAGTATAATTAAATTTCCTTATTGTACAATTTTTGGTTTTCTTTAGAGTTCATAATTTTTTCACTTTCTTAATTTTCTTGTGTCCAAATTATTAATCAAACTCTCTGACAGATTTAAATCTCATCTCAATACTTCCAAACATCAGATATTCTATAAAATTTATCTTTTTTCAAATAGCTCATCTGGAGCCTTCTGTTCCAATGAGGCCTGATCATTCTTTAGATTTGCTGTATAGCTGTCATCCTAAAATCTCCCTTTTTTATCATCTCATGGATTTTGTGCCTCTCTCTCCTGGGGGTCCTTATCTTGTTTCTTGGTTAGCTCTCCCATTTTGATGCAGCACAGACTCCAATAGCTTTCTAAGCAAGGGTATTGGAGGGTAAGTTTTTTAATATCTTGAAGGTTCTGGGAAAAAATTTTCATTCTGCCTTCAGATTTGAAGGTCTATTTAGCTGGGTGTAGAATTCTAGACTGAAAATAAATTTTCTCTGACAATTCAGAAGGCATTGCTCTACTTTTTTCTACAGAAAGATTTTGCCATTCTCATTCCTGATCCTCTGTATATGGGTTGATCTTTCATTGTTTTGTCATTGGTGCTATGCAAGTTTGTAATGATGTGCTTTGTCAGGGATTTTTTGTCCTCTGTGCTTGACTCTGGGTAGACTCTATCAGTTGTGGGAAATTTCTTTTACAGTGTATTTTCTCTGTTTGTTCTCCTTTTTAGAACTCCTTATCATTCAAATACTAGACTTAACAAATCCTTGAACTTTATCCTCTCTGTTTCTCTCTGTGTGCCTCTCTCTCACTTTACCTACCTATCCATCTTTTTCTCTCTCTCTCGCTCACTTTCTCTGGTTATATTTTCTTGGAGATTTCATCAATTTTGTCTTCAGTCTAGGGTTACTAGATAAAATAGAAGATACCCGGGTAAATGTTCATTTCGGATAAACTAAGCATTGCATGGGACATACTTACACTAAACATTTCTTGTTTATCTGAAATTCAAATTAAACTGGAGTCCTGTATTTTTATTTGGTAACTTTGACAACACTTTTTCATCTCTTGAGTTGTTCCATTCGGCTATCCTGTTTTTAATCTCCAAGATCTCTTTCAATTGTTCTCTCACTTCTCCTTTTTAATCACTTCTTTCATTTCTTGAATATGATATCTTCTCTTTTCTCTCTGGAGATATTGAGGGCTCTTCAAGCTTCTTCCTTTTTTCTTTTTTTCCAGAATACTTTTTATTATTTTATTTTATTTTATTTGGTCTCTGCCTTTCATGTTAGATTTTCTTACATGTCTGTAATCCTTGGTTGTCTGCTCATATTTAAGAGTGATGTGCTAACTGAACCAGAGTTCAGAGGGTGTGAGTGGAATCTGTTGATTGGTGGGCTTCTCTCCAGTACTGTCTGCTTCACTGAGGGGTTCTGTCAGTATCTTTAAGTCTTCTCTCCTGAGCTGGTCACGTCCCCAAAGAGGAAACCTCTAATTCCCTTAGTGGGAGGATTAAGCATAGGTAGCTAGTATTCTAGGAGGTAAGGCACAGAAGAAGACGAGGGATCCCAACTTTCTGTAACTAATCTTCCTCCTCGTCCCCATTTTCAGTGATATCCTTGCCTCAGTAAGCCTGATGTCCTTGAGTCCTGAATCCCTCTGGTTCAACCTCTCAGACAGTCCTGCCAGGAGGCAGTAGAGTGCCACTCATCCTGTGTAAAGCAAGAGAGGTGACCTGGGAGCCTAACTGCTTCTTATATAGCGTATATATATATATATATATATATATATTTTTTTTTTTTTCCCCCTCCCCAAAAAAACAAGATACTACTATCCTCAGCAGTATGCATTGTTTCCCCACAGAGAAGCTTTAGCTCCTTCCTGGTGCTCCCTTACTCTGATACGACAAGAGCTTTAGAATCCTTTTACTTTCTCTCCTCCCTTCTATAAACCTTTGGAATCTTGTTTATTTCTCCCTCTCTTTTCACCAACAGTTGCTAATTTTTCATTCAGGTTCCTATCCCTGCCCCTCCCACACCTAGACACTCCTCTCCCAGCTTCATTTTGCTGGGAATGTATTTTGCTTTTTCTGATTATCCTCTCTCTGGCCGCCTGGCCCAGTTTAAATAGTATGGTATTTTATCTTTAGGTCTTAGGGTATGGTGGCTTATATGTTCCAAGTGGTGGGACTCCCACAGATGGTGAAGAAATCTCAGGCCCCACACGCTGAATTATAGAAGCTGCCTGCACTCCATTAGGCACCTGCAGGAAACCCTCCTTCCTCAAGACTTCCTACACTGTCCCAGCTGAAGGGGAGAGGACTCAGTCCCCATTCAACTCCTCCACGGACTCTTGGGGTTGGAAAACTCAGTGCAGTCACACTGGGCCTTTGGTGAATTTAGACCTGACAATGCAACCCTTCCCAGGATTTACTGCCTCCATTCTTTACAGCCTTTGACATTATTCTCTAAACATTTGCCCAGCCCACTTGAAGAAGGAGCTTCACAATTCTCTCTGCTTGGAACCCACCAAAGCTGAAGGCCTCACCTGCACCCAAGCACCCATGGGAGTTAGCAGGTGTTTGGCTCCAGAGAAGAAGAAATTTGGGGTTTGGCGGCAGGAAAGATGGAAATTGCATCTGGGTTGTCATAGTCCCAGAACCCCCATTTGGTTCTCATAAATTATTTCCATAGCCATTAATCACACAGGGAAAGCCTGGATTAAAAGAGCAGAGTTGGAATGAATAGCTCTAGTCCTGGTTTGGCACCTGAATACAAGCTCATCCCATTCCCGAATTTCAAGCTGGTATATCTGGGAGACAAATACCAACTCCTGTGGTCCTCCACCACAATTTTAGCACCACTATATTCAGAGATAAGAGAGAGTTACTGCAGTTTCACTATGAAAAAAGGAATCAAAATGACTCTGCATAAGTCTTTTAAGACCCTGCTTTATCTGATGAGATATCCACCTGCAATGAGAAATCACTGCCAGTCTCCCCTCAGAAAGTTTAAAGATCAGGGTGGTTCTGGAAAGGAAGATTGAGTGGGCATATTATTAACCCAAATGGAATTAGGTTTCTGTTTCAATAAAGATTCCCATTAAAGCTGAAAGCAATACAGCGACAGCAGTGCAGCCATAACCGCCCACTGCCTGTAGGAAGATGTGCTTAAATTACACCTGGCTGTGCACCCCATTATCACTTTGCAAAAGGCAGTAACCTGAGGTGGACCTCTGTGGTCACAGTGTCCTTCAGGTGACAGCCTCAAAGGAATCCTAGCTTGAATGCAATCAATACTCTGAACATACGTTACTCATGTATCAGCACATGACAAGAGGCTGACAATGATTAATCAACTAATTATGATAGGCTCTTTTCATCCCAGGACATGTGAGTTATTGAATGTTTTTGTATTTTTGTATTTAGTTGCAATGGAAAGGTATGACAGCAATATTTCATTCAAACTGTGTCCAGCTAGAAGAGTAAGTCAGCATCTTTGTTTTCCTTGGGCAGCCATCTCCAGGGCCTACCATGCTGGGCAAACACCAATTCAAGAGTCTTTGTCTCATTTGTCTATTTGAAGTCTGATGAAAATTTCAATCCTCTTCTTTTATTTATTTAAAAATTTTTTAATGTTTATTTATTTTTGAGAGACAGCGCAAGCGGGGGAGGGGCAGAGAGAGAGAGAGGGAGAACAGATTCCAAAGCAGCTCCAGGCTCTGAGCTGTCAGCACAGATCCCGACATGGGGCTCGAACCCATGAACCATGAGATCATGACCTGAGCCGAATTCTGTGCTTAACCGACTGAGCTACCCAAGAGCCCCTCAATCCTCCTCTTTTAAAAGACTTAGGAAGGAGGTCACACACTGGCAGTCCATGGGATGCATCTAGCCCTCAGATATGGTTTGTATGAGCAGCAGGGTTTTTAAAAAAAAAATGAATTCATTGTCAGCTTTTAAAATCAGAAAACTTCACATAAAAGCCTGGACTTCTAGCTTTTCTTTGAAAAAAGATTGGCTACCATGGGCCCTGACAACTGGCAGGATTGAATGGAGACTGCCCTTTTTTGATGGTGCAAGTACTCTCTTGTTGGCCCCAGAGCCAACACTTTCTTATATTATATCTAGCAACTTCTCTCATTTTCATCACCTGCTTGGCTGCTCACTTAGGAGTATAATTCAGTACGAAGAGCCACCAGAATGTCATGGTTCTTGTCCTCAGTGCACTGGGAAACCCCAGGAGCCTTTCTAAATAGAACAGGGAACAGGAACTGGGAACAGGGAAGTGATGTGGCTTGCCTGAGGACATTAGTCCTGTTGAATTGGCTAAGAAGAAAGCACCTGTGGTTTCTTAAATGCTGGGCACAAAGGTGCTTCTGTTGTTCAGAGGCAAGGAAGGGTACCAGGAGCTGAAGGGGCAGGTGGCAGAATGCCTGTCAGGCAGCGTGGATCCTTGGGTTACCAGGTGTGTCTAAGGGACAACCCTAACTCTCCTTTTGTTTCCTCAATAGATAAAGAATGCTAATCACTCTACTTTTCAGTTCCTCCAAGCCTGTTACTTTGGATCCAGGTGAGAAGTTCTAAGAATCCCTCAGAGTCTTCAGCCTAACAGGCTTGGAAAACCTCCTGTCCAGATCAGAGTGCCAAAGGGAGTGATACATCTTGGATCCTGGACCCATTTAGTTGAGAAACTGTCCTGATAAATTCAGAGATAACAAGGCCCCAGGGGGCTTTCCTGCTGATTTGAATCTGCTCAACCCCTAGCTCATAAAAACAACATCGACAGATTTAGTGAATATAGGAATGACCTGGCGATCATGTTAAACTGTGAATTCTGATTTAAAAGGTCTGGGGAGGAGCCTGAGACTTTGCATTTCTAACAAATTCCTAGGTGAGGCCAATGCTGTTGGTACAAGGACCACATTTTCAGTAGAGAGGGGTTATAAAACACCTTCTATTACTGCTCACAGCCATTTCTTACTTTTCTTTCTGGGGACCTTGCCTGGTTTCTCCACCTTATCTTTCTTTTCCTCCCTCCATCCATCTTTCTTCTTAGCCAACTCATTATTCCTACCAGGCATCTCTACCAACTCCAAAACCTCCTCCATCCAAGGATAAAGAAACTCCTGCCCTTTTTTCCTCAGACATTTATCTCTCTCCCTCCTCTTCTCAGTAGTGCCAGAAAAATAAAGGTCACCATTTTTTGACAATTGTGCCAAGCATAGCCCAAGTGTGTTATCCATATTACTTAATTCTCACAACAACACTACAAAGTATATATTATTATAAGAAATTTGAGACTTGGGCAGTTAAAGAAATTTTGTCCTCAACTAGGAAGGGAGGTTAGAATTTGGATCTAATGCTAAAGCCTATAACCGTTATACTGCAATATGCTCACATAAGGTGAATTGGTCTAGAACTCAGCTGTTGGAGAAATGAAGCGCCCCAAGCATCACTCCAGTTATGTATCCTGTACAGCCCTCTGAACCCATATTAAGCAGATGCCCTATGGGACCACTTGACATATCAATAATAAGAGCTGTTTTAGGATTGCCCAGAGTAGCTGGCATGGAACACGATTCCAAATAGCAGAGTGGTAATATTAAAACCCAAACCTGCCAATATGCCCAAATTTTCAATGTAACCTTTAATAGGCCCATAACCTATCATCAAAAGAGAGACTCCTATCAAGAGCCAATCATTCAACCACACGGAGTCTAAGGGATGGTGCCGAGCCTTCTATCAGTCCACATAGGGTCCTCCTTGGGTGCATCACCGGTTCCCTTCTTTCTCTCTAGTTTCTCTTCCTTGACTCCACCTCTTGAATCCTCTTGTCATCATTATATTGCTGTTATTATTCTCTGCCCCGTCCTCCAGCCTGGGAGCCTATACCTGATCTTAAAACCTTTGTGTCTTTCAGATTCCTCAAACTACAGCATCTACAAGACAAATCTTGCTTGTGTCGACTATCTCCTTCCCCTGACTTCTATTAGATGTTACTCCCCACTCTCCCCGAAATCTCCTTTTAATTCCTCCCAAAGATCCCACAAGGTATGTGGAGAGGGAAAAGGGGAAGGGGTAGAGACCAGAAAAATTCCATCTTAACACACAAAAAAATTTAAAAGGTCTATATTCACTCAAAGGGGAAGAACCAGAATTTAAAAGTATGGCATGGCCAGGGAAATTGGGAACAGTATGGTGTGGGGGAAGGATCCCCAGCCCATGAGTCATGAGATTTGGGTTCTGAATCCATCTTTGCCACTAACCAGCTATGCAGCCTTGGGTAAGCAGTATCATTTTTCTTTCTTTTTTTTTTCAACGTTTATTTATTTTTGGGACAGAGAGAGACAGAGCATGAACGGGCGAGGGGCAGAGAGAGAGGGAGACACAGAATCAGAAACAGGCTCCAGGCTCCGAGCCATCAGCCCAGAGCCTGACGCGGGGCTCGAACTCACGGACCGCGAGATCGTGACCTGGCCGAAGTCGGACGCTCAACCGACTGCGCCACCCAGGCGCCCCTGCAGTATCGTTTTTCTTGATACCAATTTCTTCTTCTTTCAAGTGAGGGCATTGGGGTTACTGGCTGGCTCAGTCAGTAGAGTATGTGACTCTTGATCTCAGGGTCTTGAGTTTAAGCCCTCTGTTGGGCTGGACATGGAGCCTACTTTAAAAAATAATAATAAAAGGGGCACCTGGGTGGCTCAGTCGGTTAAGCATCCGGCTTCGGCTCAGGTCATGATCTCACAGTTTGTGAATTCGAGCCCCGTGTCAGGCTCTATGCTGACAGCTCAGAGCCTGCATCCTGCTTTGGATTCTGTGTCTCCCTCTTTCTCTGCTCCTCCCCTGTTCACGCTCTCTCTCTCTCTCTCTCTCTTTCAAAAATAAATAAACATTAAAAAAATAATAAAATAAAATAAAAATAAAGTGAGGGGATTGGATTGAGTGATTACTAAGATTCCTTTGATCTCTACTTTTTTCTTCCCTCGTACTTAAGATAAAAAAAAACAGAATGTTTTTGTGAAATAATGTTGTGTCTAAGCAAAAATTTAAACACAAATTATGTTGAGTTGATGCATAAAAATAAGAAAGTAAAAAAAATAATGATTAATAATGATAAATTAATAATCATAAGGTAAAAGATCAACATATCAAATAAAGACAAAATGGCTGATTCTATAGTTTTTCTTTCAATAAAGATCCTAAATTCTCTACTAGGTGGCCACCCACTATCCATAATTTTCAGTTTCTTGTAAAATATGTAATTGGGACAAGGCACATTCTATTCTGCAGTATATTGCCATTTTAAAAATTGTTTTCCAATAAAAACATTGAATTATAAAGTCAACCACCAACACTTTTATTCTAAACAATGGTAGGATGATCAGAAATAAAATTAGGTCAACATGAATAATTTCCTTCCTGGCAGGTTATGGAATTTAACGTACATAGTATTTTCCATCTTTGAAGTTAACATGTAATTATGTTTCCTTTATGCCAACTCATCTGCCCTCAAATGTTTCAAGCTGCAAAAGAGAAAAACAAAGTAGCTGCCTCTCCTTCCATACAGTTGCCAGGCCAGAAGGCACAATTGCTGGGGCATAGGCCCCCACTGGACTCTGAGTGTGTGTTTTGAGGAAGGTCCCTCCCCCAATAAAATAAGGGCAGAGATAATATCTCTCTGTGACTACAGTCTTCTGGATCAGTAAAAATATGTCAGTCATTCTGCGTAGTCTACGCCTTCCTTAGTCCGATAACTAAGAGTGCCCTCCTATATATGGCCCTTAGAAACCTGATCTCTCTTAAAGGGTCATTACTTATTTTCTGAGAATCACCCTTCATCAGCCCAAACCATTGCACAGGAGGACACTTCAGCCACTCTACTCAGGAGGTACTTTGGCCAGGAGGAACATTTTCTGTGATGATGCTGTAGTTTGAAAATTCATCTTGTTATCTTACTTCTGTCGCCCCATCCTGGCCTTAGGTACCAATGGCCTTTATGCCAAAAATTACTTTTGTATATGATATTTTGATACTTTGCCCTGGACTCCTCAGGTCTGACTTTCACTTACCATTGAGAGAATTCTCCTTTTCAATAACAGTTTTTACCTTGGAAAACCCAAGTAAGCCCTACCATTTTGTGTCCACCATATTCCCAGATGAAGGAAATAAAAGGTACCAAGAAGTCTAGAAAGTCAGAATCTTTAAGGAGATCAATGGACAACTTTGAGGAAAAATCTTACCTCTTGTCATCCTCCACCAGCCACTTAGGCCTATTTACTTTGTATCTTCATCAAGAACAACTGTAAAATACGGCTGAAGATGTGGGCTGCAAATTGACCTAAGCCAATTTAACCATTCAGTAATTATTGGGTTCCTGTGGTAAATACTGATAAATACCCGGGATGAGAGGAGGGCAGGGCCTCTACATCCCTTTCTCCCACCACCTTACCCTCTTTCCCCCAGGCAGTTTGTTATGATGAAAGCTAGTCTTCGGCCAATTTCTGCCACACATGCAAAACTTCATTAGCAAGCAGGCACAAAACACATCATCGAACCCTTCCTTTAATCTTGGCCAAGTCCCCACACTCAGATACCAATGGGCATTTTACCAAAGAAGCAGGCAGACACCCCAATATGCTGACAGCAGCTAAGTTGGGCTTCTGGTAGGATCAAGCAGCAGAACCTGCCTCACATGCAGTGGAAGGGGCAGGGCAAGATGGATTTCTGGACCTGGAACATTGCCCCAAGGTGTAAGGCTCATGGGGTTGCCAGAAAGGTACATTATTCCCACACAAGGATAAAGAGACCCAATATAGTTTTCTATGTAAGCTCATAGCTCAAAAAGACTATTCATTTAGTCAATAACAAAGTCTTCCTTACATCATTTATGCTAATTGGCACACTCTCTGGAATATATTTCTATAACAATATTTATAATGCTTACATAAACACTTCCAGATGGTGGCTTCCTGATTACTTTCCTTCCCATGTTATCCATGACCACCAGAGTGAATATTAGAGTTAATTTACACATATGTGCATCATTGTATTTATGATGAATTATTTTAAATTAGCAAAAAGACAACTTTCTGACATATCCTACCTGCAAATTTGACATCTAAAACCCCTCCACCACTTCCATCCATCATATTGCTGGAGGAATTATGGAAATATGCAAATGAAATAATACCATTCTTTTTGAGTTTGCATCCCAGCTCCACGTCCAGCCATTACAGAAAAGGTATTTGAATAAAGTACAGAGAAAGAAAGGCACCTGGAAAAAGGTGGGGAAAGAAAGAACTTGGGGGCTTAGGAAGTTGTTTCAGCTTAATTAAGTTGTTTTAACAACAACGTTTACTCACAAAAGTGGAGACAGATGGGACAGGGGAAAGAGTGGGAGGATGATGGGGGAGGAGGTATTCTTCTCCACATGAATCTTCTCTGCAAAAAAGCCCAAACTACTTCCTACAGGAGGGATTCCCTTTCTGAGCTTTGTGAGGTAGACATTGAGCTTGTTGGATGTGGTTTATGGAGGCACTGCTCAGGTACAGAACAGAGTGAAAGGGGGGAATTGAGCAGACAGACCCTTTCCTTCCCTATTCATCAAAGGAGAAAACTGAGTTCTTTACCAGAGTCATTTATCTTTGCAGACAACTGAGACCATTGTTCCCTGGACAGGACAATGACTCACTTGATCAGGAAATATAACTATAAGTCTAAAGCAGTTATAACATGTCTTGCCCCCTTCTACTCACCATTGATATTTGCTTTGGATGCTAAGTTAGTAGACTGAAAGAACAGCATAGTTTTATTTGGCAAAACGTTTAGGAACATGTTCAGTACTATTCCCTATTACTTTACCTAATTACCAGTTATCAGGATTGGGCTTCCATCAATGAGTAGAAAGTAGTGGAATGGGAAGAACAACAAACCAGAAAAAAAGACACTTAGGCTCTTGCCCCAGCTCCACCACTCACTAAATGTGTGGTAGCCTGGTCTTGTCTCTGAACTGAGACCAGACCAAATGACATCTATGGTCTCTTGTGGGATACAGCATTCATTCCTTTAACAATACTTTATTGAGCCTCTCCCACATGTAAAGCCTTATTCTAGGCTATATCTAGAGGATATGATAGAGAATAAAGACAAAGTTCTTAACCTAATGGGATCTATGTTTTAGTGGGGGACAAGAAATAATAAATAGATAAGGAAATGTGACACAGTACATCAGACTATTTGAAACTGCTATGGAGGGAAATGCAATGGGGTAAGGAGGATAGGGTGTTGTTTTATGTCAAATGGTAAGGGAATGCCTCCCTAGTGAGAGGGGCATTTAAGCAGAGACCAGAAGGAACTGAGAGAATAAACCATATGTTTCTCAGGGTGAGAAGTATTCTAGTAGAGATGACAGCAAGTTCAAAGTCCCTAAGGCAGGAATGTGCTGAACACAATCAAGGAACAGCAAGGTAGCCAGCATCACTGGAACAGATTGAAGAGAGGAGAATGGTTGGGGACGGATTAGGGGGTTCAGGTTAGGGGGCACGTAGGGCTTGTAGGCACACTAGATCTCTGGCCTGTACTCTGCGGAACTTGGGCAACCACTGGAAGATTTTTGATTTGAGAACTGCCAACTTCTAACTTATATTGAAATAGGATCTCTTCAGCTGCTGACTCCAGGGGTCAAAGTCTAGAAACAGGCCAGAGATGATGGTGCCTTGGACCAGTTTGATAGTTATAGAGGTGGTAAAAAGTGGTCAGGTTCTGGATATAACTTAAGGACAGAACCAACAAAGTTACAAAAGAAAGAGAATAATCAAAGATATCTCCAAGATTTTCACAATTGGAAGAATGCAAGATTTTTTTCTATTTGTTATTGGTGGTGTGGAAGAGGAGAATTAAGTTTAGCTTGGGACATGTGAAGGACAAGATGCCTACTGGATGTGCAAGAGGAGATATTAAGGAGCCCATTCTATTTGTAAGTCTGAAATTCAAGAGAGGTTTAGGATGGAGATATATAAGAGACCCTGGCAATATCTTGCCAATATCTATTTGGCACACTTCGGCAGTCACCTTCAGCTTGGTAGATAGTTCCCATACCTGCTGTGGCAGACAGACTCCTAAAGTAGCCCCCATGATTCCTGCTCCTCTGTGTTCTCGCTCTTGTTGGATGCCTTCCCTGTAAATGTGAGACCTATCACTTGAATAGAATAAGGAAAAGGTGGCAGGATATATGATTATGTGTACATGATTATGCAGTTTCATAAAATTGCAGTGCCCATCTTGCTAAAGCCTTTTTTCCTTATGAAAAAGTAAGTGACCATGTTGGGCAATCCAAAGTAGTGAATAATTTAGGCATCCTCTAGAAAATGAGAATGGCCTCTGACCAGCAGCCAACCAAAAACTGAAACTCTCAGTCCCACAACCATAAGGAACTATATGCTGCCAACAACCAAGTGAGTAGGAAAGTAGATCTCAAGGCTTTTCCTAGTGGCAAAACTATTCTTGGATTTCCCATGGAGGAGGACAGAAGTACTAGGGAGTTAATGGCTCCAGGAGCAACCTTTAACCAATGAATAACAGGAATTGGTCAACAAATTTCAACAAATATCCCAGCTTCCTCAGCCCTTGATAAGAGATGTCTGGAATATGTAGTCAAAGTCCAAGGACAAATAGACCAAAGGAACAGAAAGGAGGAAGTCCAGAAACAAATACACAGTTGAATGGACACTTGATTGTGACAAAGATGGCACTGAAAAGTAAGAAAAGAATGGTCATTTCAATAAATGCAGGACAGCAAGATATTCAGATGGGAAAAAGCAAAATTTGACTCCTGTGTCACACCATACTCAAAAATCAATTCCAAGTGGATTGTAGACAGGTAAAACAACTTAAGATTCAATATGCTAGTATAAAAGAATAATTTTATATCCTTGGGGGTAGGCAAAGATTTCCAAATCAGGAATTGTAAAGCACTAACTATAAAAAAGGTTTTTTTAATAAAAAAATGGACAATCTAAAATTAGGAATGTATTGAGGAGGACACCTGTTGGGATGAGCACTGGGTGTTGTATGGAAAAAATTTGACAATAAATTTCATATTGAAAAATAAATAAAATTAGGAATGTCTGTTCATCCAGATACCAGTAAGAGAACAAATCACAGAGAGGGAAAAATTATTCGTAATACATAAAAAGATCTTATATCCAAGCTATATAAAGACCTACAAATCCATACGTAAAAACTGACAACAGAAAAAAAATGGGCAAAACACTTGAACAAGCACTTCACAAAAGAGAAAATATCTGAAAATACATGAAAAGGAGCTGAACCTCATTAGTCATCAGGGAAGTACAAATAAGATATTATTAAACCAACCAAAAAGCTAAAGTTTAAAAAGATGTAAGATATGGACAATATGGAACAATAGGTACAACTGCTTTAGAAAATTGTTTGGCAATAACTACTAAAGCTGAAGAGGCACCTGCACCGTGTTACAGCAATTTCACTACAACGTATATAAGCAAGAGAAATTAGTGCATTTGCTCACCAAAAAGGTGTACAAAATGAAAACAACTCACATGGCCATGAATAGTAGAATGAATAAAGTTGTTCTATTCACACAATAGAACATTATTCAGCACTGAAAATGAACAAATGACATTAACCACTGACAAATCCCACAAGTATAATGTTCAACGAAAGAAGCCTTTAGGTGAGAGGATGAGGAGTGGAACAAAGAACATCAACTCTAAGAAATTTCTTCATTTTATAGAAAACCATGTCTGAAACAAAAGTGAAAAATTCCAGCATTTTTTAATTCCGGGAAAAGGGAACACAGGTGCTTGTTAACATTATTCTTTGTACTTTCTAGAATTTAAAAAATATTCACCTTCCTCAAAACACAAAAACAAGCCAACATGTGATATGTGAGCAGAAATGGTAAGGATGTCCATACTGAAGCCTATTTTTCCTCTCTGCTAACACCCTTATTTTTTTATGCCACACAGTTTAATAACTAATTATTCATTATTTTGCCTCACTGGCTAATTGCTTCATGCATATTATTTTTGCAACTCAAACTAGATTGTAAATGCAGGTCACAGACTCAGTTACATTTCTCCAATACTCCCCGATAGTTCTTGTATCAAGAAAGGTACATCTTGAAATAATCAATAAACATCTGAGTGATTTATGTATTGATTGGCAGAAGTAAATTTGGTAAGCTCAGGCAAGACATTTATTTAACTTTCCATGCCACATTTTCCCATTTGTATGAATTCTTTCCTGTGCACTTGTATATTCATCCCTATATTTCCCTAAGATTTTACTGTAATAGGCATTAATAAATATTTATTGAACCAAAAAAATAATAATTTTAGGGGTATTCCACACACAAACTCATACTTTCCCCACATGGCAGATGCAAGAAAATTTGTTTTCTTTTTGTCTTTTTTCCTTGAATCTGGGTAGGCTTGATCAAAATCACCCACAGTCCACATTACAAAATCATCAAGTGCTTGGTAAATATCTTTATCTTAGCAGATATGAGCCACTCGCTGAAAGAAAAGTGAAATCACTTTTACCAAGAATAGGTGGTCAAAGTATGTTGTGATTCTGCTAAACTCACAGGGAAGCTGGCTCCATATAGCCGACCTTTATCTAATGCACCCTAGGGCTCTACATCCTTTCCAGATAACCACTCCTCCTGCCTCCAAAGCCTGTTCTGCAACCTTTCGGTACTTTGGAAGCCACCACACCCTATCTCTACCAGATTCCTAGTCTTCTACAAGTTCTGGCAGAATTTTAGTAAAACACACACAAGGCCATGAGCTTCCAAAACCAAGCTGGGGGCCAATCCCATTCCTTACAACTGTCAGAACTGTAGTGTCCTCATGTCCTCAGATTCCCATGAACCCACTCTTTGTGCTCCAAACGTCTGGCTCTTGCAATGACCCTTCACCTTCCACGGCCTCAGCCAGCTCTGGTTTCCTGGCCCTTACCTGTTTCCTGCTTCAGGTTCACAGCCACAGCTCACGCTCAACTTGTTTCCTCTCTGTAAAATCCTTGGAGATTGGGAGACGGCTGAGAAGACCCTGGAAGCGATTTCTGGTAAAGCTGACAGGACTCAGCATCCCCCTTGACTCTCACCTTTCACTGTCCATGCCCCAAGCTCACTGTTTTTACCTGGGCTGCATGATCATGATAGCCACCCTCAGAGCCGCGTGCAGCTGCCCATGCTCTCCCAGGCCCTCCCAGCTCCCTGCTTCTGGGCTTCCTGTGAAGTTCTGCTTCCGGTCCTCGGCCTCTTCCACCCGTGACCAGCTTCACCTGCCCGAGCCTCAGGCCCTTGGTGCAGCTGGCTCACAGGCTCGCCAGATGCACGAAACTTTAAGCTCCATCTCTTCCACTGGCCATTGAGCCTGGCAAAATGCCAATATTGTCATAGAAATAATACTTTAAAGTGTTATTGTTAGTCACTTATATTTTCACATGAACAAAAATAGGGAAACTAAGTTCTGATAGGAGTAATTGAGCCCTTGGGGTCAGAGAGAAGACAACTGTGACGGAGGGGAAAGGGGAGATTTGAAGATATTAAAGAATAAAATAGCTCCTTTGTAATTTTGCATAAAGCCTCCGAATGTTGGTAAGCAAAATAAAGTTTGAGCAACTGAATTTACTCATTGTTTATATTGGCGCACAGCAGTGATCTGAAAAGCAGCTGAAACTCTTTCCCATCTACAGGTTTCTGGTTGTTTCTACATAGTCTTGACTTTTAGGCCATTTATCCTGCACCTGTTATAATGGTGCCTGGCCCCATTCCCTTCCCTATTCAGCCTTTTAGGGCTGGAGCTGGGAGCCACCAGGCAGAAAGAAGACAGAGCCAGAGAGTCCTTGAGGTTGTAAGCTGAACCTTTGCCGAATCCCTGGGGAAACTTGGAAGGGAGGTTGTGGAAACAGCAGGCATTTGTCAGCCCCTTGCTGCTTTCACCTACCTGATCTCCTGACAACCATTTTAGCTGAGTCCCTGGGCCCCAGGCTCAGGCACTGTCTGGATGGGCAGGATGGCCAGGGGTCTGGAGAAATAAAGGCCTGTCTTGACAGAAGAAGCTTCATTAATTGGGACAAGAAACACAAAGATAACAATGTCTTCAAAACTGCTATGTACCTGGGAAACTTGCTTGTAAACAAGATATCCCAAGAACATGGATTCTTTGCCTCCCCCTCACACTTTAAAGGGTCCAGCAGGCAATAAACACCAGTTAATCAAGAAGAAATTATCCATATTCCTGCCAAAAATTGTTTAACTTGAATCTAATCACAAAGAAAACAGGCAGATCCAAATTGAAGGATGTCCCACAAAACAACTGGCTTGAAATCCTCAAAAATGTCATTGTTAAGAAAGACAATAATAAATCTGGGTAACTGTTCTGGATTAAAGAAGAGAGATGTGACAGCTAAATGCCACGTGTAATCGTTGGATACCGGGTCAAGGGGAAAAAAAGATAAAAAGGACATTATTAAGATGATTGGGGAAATTTGAACTTGAACTGTATATTAAATAATAGAATTTTACCAATGCTGACCTTTCTGAGTTAACACAGTACTGATTGTACCATTGTTACATAGGAGTATATGGAGCATGGATCTCTTAGATACACACTGAAAAATGGCAAGAGTTTAGTTTTGGGAGGTCTATAACTTTCAACCTCTCTGGGTTCATTTGCTTGGTCTGCAGAGCAGGGACTATAATATCTGATTCACAGGGTTTGTGGTAAGGATTAAATTGAGGACAGTGTGTGCAAGTCAGAGGTGTGCATCACTCTTCCTGGGGCCTTTACTGGTGATAAATGGAGGACAAGCAGAGAGAGCTTCATTTTCAGCCTCTTATTTTGTGTTCAGCCTCCTCTTCCAGGGTTTCTAGGCACCCCCCTACTTTTCTAGCTGGAAGCTGGCATTTGAAAGTGCGTAGAGCTAGACTCTGGACTTGGCCTGGAGGTCCCTAAATCCCCATACACACCTGTATGAAAATGGGGTATTAGTTTAAGCTCTAAGGAAGATCTCTTTCTCTGTGCCTCCCTGAAATGAGATTTCTTACTTTTTCCCCCACATCCCTGTGTTTCTACATTTATAATCCTAAACACTGGACTTTTGTTCAATTTAGAATTCATTTTGCTCTGGGGAAATTTATAAGGGCTTTGAGCCTGCAGCTCAGATTAAGGGAAACTAGAATGTTTGTGGACTTTGCTGGTTGATGTTATAAATGACAACCACAACCTTCCACATCACCTCTCTCAGATGGCTCTCAGGCCAGGGAGAGTCAGCAAGCATTAACTGAGCATCTACTGGATGACTGGAGCTGGGTCAGTACTATTTGGTAGAAGGAAATGGATGGCAAATTGTCTGCCCTCAAAGAGCTTACAGGAGGAGGAGATGTACTTTACAGAAACAATAAAACATGAAGCATCACTCATGGCGAAAGCAAATACTTTAAAATCCTGAGTTCAATAGAATCATTTCTTAAAACGACTGGCACTACTATGAGTCTTGATGGAAAGAAGCCAAAGCCACCTCCAATCATGGGGAATGCTGTCATAGTCATTCTTTACCAATTTCATGCCATGGACACTTTGACAGTCTGGTTAAGCCTGTGGAGCCCTCACAGAAATTTTTTTTTCCAGAATAATACTTTAAAATGTAGAATATAGGGGCGCCTGGGTAGCGTAGTCGGTTAAGCGTCCGACTTCAGCCAGGTCATGATCTCGCAGTCCGTGAGTTCGAGCCCCGCATCGGGCTCTGGGCTGATGGCTCGGAGCCTGGAGCCTGTTTCCGATTCTGTGTCTCCCTCTCTCTCTGCCCCTCCCCCGTTCATGCTCTGTCTCTCTCTGTCCCAAAAATAAATAAAAAACGTTGAAAAAAAAATTTAAAAAAAATGTAGAATATAATCATAAATATATATGGTTATGTATCACATATCAGTTTTGTTGAGATAAAACTATTAAAATAGTTTTTTAAAAAAAAAAAAACCCTAATTTGTAATGTAATAAATACGCACTTCTGAGTTAATGCATTGAAGCTCTAGCAATGGGTCAGGTAACTACCAAAATTTTGAAGTAGTGATAAACATTAATGATATTTGAGATCAGACCTGACTTATTCATTAGTCACTGTAGGTACAGTGCCTAAGCGACCACAGGGGCCCTAAAAATGTTTTCATTTTTAAAGTCCAAAGAAAATGTAAATTTGAGGCCAAAGAAAATGCTTTAATATATACTTATACATTTGTATTTATACTGCAGTAGCAAAATATAGTTTTCATGGAGCAAGAGATCCACAAAGGCAAAGGTGCGTAGGGCCTATGAAAATCATTATGAAGTGCTGTTCAAGATATTTCCAACAACCAAAATATGATATGAAAATAACCATGATTTCTATTAGGACCAAGTCACAGGTTCTACTAATATCACTGAAGCTTGTTGCCTACATTCATAATGGAAGGAAATATTTGAATGTTAAATGTACAGTTTTCATGGACCCTTGAATTCTATCCTCAGACCTCTTGGGAATCTGTGTACCTCAGGTTAAGAAGGCCTGGGTCACTTAGGAAGCTGTTGGCTGTCATTGCCCCAAAAACTCCAACTCAAAGAGGCTTAAACAATATGGAAATGCATTATCTCACTCAATGGCAAGTATAGAGACAGGGCAGGTGTTAGAATCTCAACACTGGAGTTTTCCATCTTTCCACTCAGCCATTTTCAGTGTAGTTGGTAGTTTCCTGCCTGAGCACAAGATGGCTACACAGTGTCCAGTTGGAGCATCCAAACATGGCCATGTCCATTAGTGAAAGAAAACTTTTCAGAGGTGTCTGGGCAGACCTCTTCCCCTACAACTCATGGTCCACCCCAACTAGTTGTGGAAGAGACCATAATGATTGACTTAGCCAATTAGAACTTACCCTGAGCTGCAGTCAGGTCACCATCCTCTGAGTGGGGGAGAGCTGCACCCCTAAACAGGTCTGAGAGAAGAGAAACATGGATATATGCAGAGGCCACAAAATATGGTCAGCTACGGAAGCACTGGGTCCAAATCTGAATCTTGACATATTTGGGCAGGTGGAAAAAGAAGGAGGCAGTTAGGGAAAGCTGTATAAACCAGAAGGCAAAATAGAATGCAAAAATAGAAACAAGCTTGGGGGCTGGTGTCCAGGGGGATCAGTAAGATTATAGGCTGAACTAGGATACATGATAGAAGTTCACAGGAGTGGGAGACAAAACTGAAGAGATTGCTCCTTATGGAGAGCCTTAAAGACCAAAGAAAGTTATAACCAAATCCAAAGGCTGTAGACAGTTATTATGGGTTCCTCAGCAGTGAAACTGTGAGTAGAGAGCAGTGTTTTAAGAAAAGCCAATCTGAACCGAGACACTAATTTTAGTGTTTTTAAAATTTCAGATTCTATTTTAATTTTATTCTTCTTTTTGGTAAGCCTGGGACACAAAACCTGGAGATAAGTCCATTTCTCTTTAAATGTGATATTGCCAAGTGAAGCTGGCCTGCCAGGGAATGCAACCTGCAATAACAGACGAAACTAGTACACGCATTCTAGATTGTTCCCGTGGAATGTGGAGTCCACTTGAAATTTGCTACATCAATGCCAGGGTGTTTTCCCTTTCAGGAAATTTGAATTTCTTATTGGCTAGAAAAATTGTTGACTCCTAAACGTAACACCATCACTGCAGGACGAGCTGGAAAGGAGCCTCGTTCTACTCTTCTCTCTTGTCTGCTTCCCCACCATTTGTCCCCAGCGGAAGCCTTTGTCCTTTGAGGCCCAAGTAGGAGCCTCACTGCCTGTACCTCCTGCTGGAACCCTCTCACCTCAGCCTTGGCTCAATAGCCCACCTGGGACTTAGTCCATGGTCGAATTCAGCACATCCTGAGACCCTCTGGGGGTGGGGACTGCCAGGGCAGAAAAAAAGTTTGAGGTAGTTCTGCCCAAGCAATTTACTCCACAGAGCAGATTAATTTCATACTGGAAAAATCCATATGCTTAGTAATTATCTAGACTGGGAGAAAAGTACCAGTTAAACTGATTGCCACATAAAACAGAATTTAAGAATGGAGCACAGAGAAAAGAAATCTGGGAGTTTTCCTTCAGCTATTCTAAATCAGTATTTGCATAACATGATCTTCTAATCTGTGTCTTTTGCCCTAACCTGGCTTGTCAGCTCCTGATCTGCATTTCAACCCTGACCTTCAGTGGCTCTTAATTGCCTTCCATGAGCCTGATGTGGGGTGGGGGTGGGGGGTAGGTAAATCTCTTCGAAATCCCCTACTCACACCCCGGACACCAACTACACACAGCAAATCCCTTGCACTTCCCCAAAGGCCCCATGCTCTCTTGGGCCTCTGGGCCTTCACAAGTACTGTTCCTCCTGCCTGGAATACCTTCTGCTCAGCTTTCCTGCCTGGCTCATTCTGGATCATCCTCCAGAACACAGCTCACCGTCCGTCTCTTTATGATATTCCTGCCACCATGCACAATGAGGTGCTTGTCTATGCCTTGCCATAGTCCTCACGGGCTGTGTCTGACATTGTATTGATCCATTTTCTCATCTTTCCCATGCTAGGTTTAGTGGAGATCTGGGCCTTGCATCCTTGTGCCCCTGGCTCAGGTCCTTGTTATCTTTTCCAGAGACTTCTGCAGGCACCTTCATAGTAGGTCTTGCACAGTAGGTCCAAGCCCCTCCCTCCCCCCCCCCCCCCCCCCGTTCCTCTCTTTCCTGCTTCCAGAGTTCTGTCTAAAAACATTTCATTTCCCCTTTCTTCTCTCTAAAAATCTTCTGTTGCTCATCATTGGCTGAACTCTGAGGCCACAATCATTCAAGGCTCTTGCTATTTGGCCCCAAATTTCTCTTCTATAGTCTTCTTCCACCATTTTAAGCCATATAGTCCATACCACAGCCAGGGGTGCCCCAGAGGGCCCATGAAATGTCTCTCCTCTACCTTGGCTCATGGGGTTTCCTCCTCCATAACTGCTAGGCAAATCGTAGGTGAAATGTTACCAGTTAATTCCCTCAATCCCATTCTGCTCAGCTGCTCTATCGTTGCAGGCTGAGCTCCTGACTAGAAGCCTCAGCTGCACCAGCAGGTGGCAGCTGGAATTTGTTGAGTTGTCTTTGACCTTGTGCTCTGAGCCTGAGGTGAGCCTAGGGAGCTGAAGCAGCAGTGGTTACTCCCCAACACATCTCTCCCTCCCTCTCTCTCTCTCTCTCTCTCTCTCTCTCTGTAACACACACACACACACACACACACACACCTCACTGACTCTCAACACACCATGATGGCCCTTTAAAAAGGGTGACCAATCTGCCCTAAGCATCGGTCAATCACTCCATTCCTCAATGTCACTGGGCTTCTGTCCTGAACCCCATCTAGTATGTCCAGCAGTGCCTCCTTGGTGCTCTGTTACATGCTCTATCACAAACCCTATCAGCCTCAGGTCATGGATCCACCGCATGCAACCTTCGCGAATGATCCTTTCTATAGAGGTGTCTTAGTCCATTTGCGCTGCTATGGCAAAGTACCATAGACTGGGTAGCTTATAAATAGCAGAAATTTATTGCCGCTTGGGCTGCAAGTCCAAGATCAGGGTGCCCACATGGTCAGATTCTGGTGAGAGCCCTCTTCTGGGTTGCAGATGGCTGTCTTGTCATTGTATCTTCATGTGACAAAAGGGGCAAGGTAGATTTCTCAGGCCTCTTTTAGAAGGGCACTAATCCCATTCATGAGAGCTTCAGCCTTATGACCTCATCACCTCCCAGAGGCCTCACACCAGCTATCTGTAGATCTAGCTCCACATAGGAGAGGCTCATGTTCCTCTAGCCTCTTCCTTTTCTCTGGCTACTGTGCTTCACAGAAGAGTCCAGTGTTTCCAGCTTCTGCTGCCCTTCCAAAAATGCTGGCTGGGGCAGATGAACCCAGCACACTGCCCAGGGCCATGTCCTGGACTCTCAGCATGCAGAATAGAACAAGCCAGCATACCCCAGGGACTCTCATGTGCCTCTTCTAAGCACTCTCCTTGGTTGAAAGGCATTCCCAAAAATAAATAAACTGGGAAGTATTGCAAAATATTATCTCTCTCATAAGTACATCTGAGTGTTCCTGCCAAGCCAGAGTCATGGGGATTTCCTGACTATATCTCTCTGGGCCCTCTTGCATATTTATACCCAGTGGTCCTCAGCTATAGTGATAGGGATTATTTGAGCCAGTTTGGGGATCTGGATCTCCATTACTGGAAGATTACATTTTTTTTTTAAGTTTAGGTGGATATCTTACTATTAAAGAGAATGCTGAGCTAATACTACCCATTATTTACCCCTAAGGAGCCCAGTAGGTGTAGTAACAAAACTGGCTTAGAAGCTTTCAACTCCCCAGTCTGCACACATGACAGTGATGCAGAGACAGGTTCATAGAGAGGCTGATAAAGCCTAAGCTTTGAAGGTCTCATTTCCCAAAGGGTTTTCCAAAGCTCTGTACCTAATTTTATATTCATTTTTTTGTAGCCAGGCTTCCCCAAATAATATAAACATCGAGCCCCAGAAATCTTGGATTGACCCCTACTTCTACATGCCCCTTTAATGTGTGTGTGTGTGAGAATTTCTCAAGGTCTATGTCATTGGTGGAATTGCTGGGTCATTAAGTATCCATACTTAATTTGATTAGCTAGTGCCAGATAATTCTCCAATTTGTGGTCCTACCAGCAGCAAGAGGAATCTCTATTTCCACACCCCTGCCAGCACTTGGCATTATCCAGCTAACTTTGCCAACCTAATAGCTGTTAACCTTACAATTTAACACACCCTCAGAAGGTAAAGTGATCTCTATCGTTGCTTTAATTTGCATTTCTCTGATTACTAATGAGCAGTTTCTTTCCTATCCTTTTAAAGCTTTGGGGTTTCCTCTTTTGTAAGTTATCTGTTTGCATAATTAATGTATTTTTCTTTTGGCCCACTTTCTTTTCTTGTTCAATCGCAGGGCTTTGTGTATTTTAGATGCCTTTCCTTTGTCACTTTTAGACATCATAAATCTCTTCTCCCCATCTGTCATCTATCTCTTAAATTCAGCTCAAGTGTGGTGTCACTTGTTAAAAGAAACCCTTAATTTTGATGTAATCAGATCTATCATTTTGCTTTATGGTTTGCACTTTTGAAGTCTGGTTTAAGAAATTTTTACCCATTCCAGGTTACCACACTTTTTTCCTTTTAACTTTATAGTTCCACCTGTCATATTTAGGTCTCTAATCCATTGGAAATCTCTTTGTATATAGGGTTAGATGGGGATCCAAACTTATTTTCCTTTTGCTACCTATTTCACCACCACCATCTACTAAATAATCCATCCTCTCTCCCTATTGGTCTGTGATGCCAACTCTGTGTTAGGTGAAGTTCACAGGTAAACATAGGGCTACCTATCAGCTCTACATTCCGCTTCACTGGCACATTAAAAACAACTTTGTGTCTCAATATCTGTTAGGCAATTTCCCCCTCTTTATTCTTCTGTTTCAAGATTGGTTTAGCTATCTATGGAACTTCTTTTTTTCCCCAAACATTTTAGAATAAGTCTATCAATTTCAAAAAAAAAAAAAAAATTAAAAGTAGGATTTTGATTGGGATGTCATTGAATTGATACATCAATTTGGAGATATTTGACATCTTTATAATTTAAGTCATCCAGACCAAGACCTAATATGTCTGAAGTGGAAGAATTATGAGAATAAATTTTAGATAGATATGAATACATGTCTTTGAGAGGGCCCCTGACTGTCCTCACCATCGGCCTCCTTACTCGAGTCTGGGAGGTGGGGCAATAAAAACACCATGTTGGTCAAAGATGAAGCAGGGGCAGAGGGGGCTATGTTTCACTTCCCTGAATGTGGACCAGGAGCTCTGCAAGCATATGAGAGCTGGCCCTGCCTGGCATGGCACCAGCAATGACTGAGAGGCCGAGGGAGTGTCTCAAAGACGCCTACTCTCTAGTGAGGGGAAGAGAAAGCAGCCAGGTGTGCCTAACTGTCCAAGTATCACAAGCTTGCAGAGCCAAAGGGAAGTGGGACTGACATCAAAAGAATGCAAACACGTGCACTTGCTGACTGGAGACCATGGTGAGACTTGGGGCATGGACAGTAGATGCCAGCCCGTGACTGTGAGGACAAGATGCGACAGCTTCTGGCTAAGAAGATGCCAGTGGAGGGCAGAGAGTAGTAGTGAGCCTGAAACTCCTCTCGACACTGCCTAGGTGCTGCAGCACTTTCTCTCCATCTGCCTAAGAACTCCAGGGAGAAGGGGTGGGGGGCACAGGGAGTCCAGATCTTCCGCATTTGTGGATAGCAATATTCTCTAAGGAAAGGCCACTAAGAAGGTACTCTGCTTTTCGGCTCTGGCATTGGCAGAGCTCAGAGCATGTTCTGCACAATCCTCTGGGACCTCTAGTTCAGGCAGGTGAGGAGCCTCTCATCCACTCTAGGAAACCTGAAGGAGTGGGGGAAGGCTGCTTCTCCTCTGAAGAGAACCACATCCCATGAGATCTTTGGGCATCAGCCACTGTCTCTGCTGTCCCTGCTGAGGGGCCACTGGTTGTAGGTCCAGACGGTGTCTCTTCCCAGCAAGCCTCTTCTCTCAATCTGCTGTATGCCGGTCAACCTCCCCTACACTCCCTTCAAATAGGGTCTCAGGAATTTTGACTACTTTGCCCTCATGATTCTGGGTGCTTGTCACAGAGCCAGCTCCAGGCCTTTCTCTCTAGGTTCCTCCCTTGACCACTGTCGCTCTGATGCTTCTATACCATGAGGGACATTGAAATTTCTATTGGAGGCTCAAGTCTCCCCAGGACTCACCCTAGGTAAGAGACCCAAATCTTTCCACCCTGGGAGTCGCCACATTTATCTGAGGCATCTATTCTATATCCTGAACCCCCAGCACTCAAGTAGGGCAGGAAGCAGGGACCTCATACCTACATCCATGTTTTTATCCTGTTTTGGTACAGCCCACTAGGCAAAGATAGCTCTTACATTTCTAAATGGCTGAAAATATATCAAAAGAATAATATTTTGTGACATACAAAATAACATAAAATGCAAATTTCAGGGGTGCCTGGGTGGCTCAGTTGGTTAAACGCTCGACTCTTGATTTCCACTCAGGTCATGGGATCGAGCCTTGCATCAGGCTCCACAGTGGGCATGGAAACTGCTGAAGATTCTCTCTCTTGCTCTTCCTCTGCCTCTCCCTCTGCCCTTCCCCTGCTCACTGATGTGCGTGCTTTCTCTCTCTCTCTCTCAAAACAAAATTTAAATTTCAGTAACCATAAAGTTTTATTGGAAGACAGCTATACTCACTCATTTACATATTGTCTGTGGCTTTTGTGCTCCAACAGCATATTTGAGTAGTTGTGATAGAGACTGTAAGGCCCACAAAATCTAAAATATTTACCATCTGGCCCTTTACTGTAAATATTTGCTGACCCTGGTCTAGCATGAACCTCCCTCTCCCTCCCCATCCTGATGTCCAGCCAGGGCCAGCTGAGGTAGCAAAAGCCACCACTGCTCTTAGAACGGTGGGGGAAAACAGATGGACCAACTTCCACCTCTAGATGGACAGCCACCAGAGAGGGGACCATGACTTTCATCATTGTGTTAGGGGATCAATACATATGCCTCCTCTGGTAAATAATTTTCAATAGTCCCAAGTTAAAAATTTCCCTTCATAACCAAGCTGATGTTTATATACCTTTGGGAGAAAAAGTTACTGCTTTCCTATAATAAATTAACTTATCTTCAAAGTTACAGAAGAGTGAATTGATAAATACCTCTTCAAACAGGAAGAGGAACTCAAACCAGTTCTGGTTAATTTTTAGATAAATTGATTAGAACCACAAACTTGGGTACTAAAAATAGTGAGGACAGTCCAAAACCAAAATGATGTGTGTGTGTGTGTGTGTGTGTGTGTGTGTGTTGATTAGTTCAACAAACTGGAATGAGAACAGGAAAAGGACAATTTACTTTCTCAAGGGAGATTTTGAATCTGATTAAGGATTATATTTTTAAAAATTAGCCGTATGTCTAGAATCTCATGGAGCAGGAAAGGCTTGAGGGGTGGGAGCTAGGAAATGTGACCATCCTTTGTTCAACTTTGAGAGCCAAACTGAAGACATTGCAACATAAGATAGTAATTGCATGAACTTGACTATTCACTGGGCTTTCAAATATTCTTTTATTCAGGCTTCAATTACAGAGAACCTGTTGCTTACCATGTGTTGTATTAGGGATCAAAAGCTACAAAGATACATGCCAACCATCTTTGCACACACTGAGAATCATCCAGAAAGATGGACGATTTTCTTGGCCATAGGAGCAGATTCAGGCAGACTAGCCTGGCGGGGGCGGGGGGGGGGGGTATTTTTTATTTTTTTGTAAAACTAAATGCAGAACATTACCGGAGTTGGTCTTCCACAGACAGCCAGGAACAGACATTGGACGGGGCAGGCTCACAGCATTGGGACGGGGGAGCTACTCTAGTTTCGGGAAACTTCTGGGCTTCGTGGCAGGAGCTAGAGGGTCACACCCATTGCCCTGGCTCAATTTCCTCCCAGCTGCTTCTTTCCCTTGGCTTGAAACTCCTCTCTTCCACTGCTACCGCTCACCCATAGTTTCAATATTTTGTACTTTGGGCTCATTGTGATCCCATTGGGGCCTCACTCTTCCTGTTTCTAAGCATCTACCGCGTCTTTTTTTCTTGACATTTTTCTATTTAAATTTCAGAGAAACGGAGATTAACCCAGTTTTTCTGCGTGTGTTCCAGGTTATGAAATGAGTTGCTGACCAGCCTTTTGATTAGCTGCCTGTTGGTTAGTGTCTCCCTCCCTTGCCCCCACCCGCTGGACCAATCAGTTCTAGGAGTGGGGTCATAAGGAGCAAAGCACAACCACTTAAAGCTGCTCTTTTGGGTTTTCCCACCCCTCCCCCCGCCCGCCCCCCCCCCCCCCCCAGCAGGGTAAGTGGGAATGACAGATAATGTAACTTGTTTCCCGTGGAGAGAGACACATATAAAATTAACCCTATTGCTGTGATAACACTATGAGTCAAATACACTGTGCAAGTTTGGCATCACACATGGTGGGATAGAAAAGAACCTATAACTAGGTAGAATTAGGGCAGCAGGATTCGTTATCCCAGGGGTAGCCAGGAGGATAAAATATCCAATGGGGTTAGCAGCTTCAGGCTGTGTGTTGTATTCCAAGGGGTTCCTGATAGCCAGTGTGGCGGGATGGCATGGTTCTGGGCCATGGTTCCCCTGAGAGCCCGTGATTGCCTGCACCTTGCCTGGGGTATATTCTAATTCTACAGGGAAGAGCAACAGAAGCCAGGCAGAATCTCCACGTTGTCTGAGGTTCAGAGCATACTCCCAAGACAGAGTTTCACTCTATAGAATGCGGTGTGTGTGTGTGTGTGTGTGTGTGTGTGTGTGTAAGGGGAGAACATTGATACAACTCTGGGAAACATATCAGCCACAATAGCACAAAGGGTCAGTGTGGCACAAATAGCTTGAGACCTCTTTGTTTTTATTTTTTTAACGTTTATTTTTGAGAGAGAGAGAGAGAGAGAGAGCAGGGGAGGGGCAGAGAGAGAGGGAGACACAGAATCTGAAACAGGCTCCAGGCTCTGAGCTGTTAGCACAGAGCCTGATGCAAGGCTTGAACTCATGGACAGCGAGATCACGACCGGAGCCGAAGTCAGACGCTTAACCAACTGAGCCACCCAGGAGCCCAGAGACCTCTCTCTGTGACATGGCTTAGGCTCCTGACCATCATGGAGTGGGTCAGCAGTGCAGGGCATCCATGTCAGATCTGAGAGACTGGAGAAGCTGGGAGCCAAGAGGAGTTTGTGAGGGTGACCTTTCAGCTGACCTTGATATAAATATTTATCAGAAACAAGAGGAAGGTGAGGAAAACTTCCTTGGTCAGTAGAACCAAAAGGTTCTGGGGCCCATCAGACAACTTTCCTTTGGACCCACAATTATGTGCATAGCCAAGCCTGGAATCTATTATACTCCATTACAATGCACAGGTTGAGGTCCACCTGGGGAAGACAACCAGTAGACAACCCCCCCCCCCCCCCATGGTTAGTAAGAACACTGGAGGAGGAGGGGCGCCTGGGTGGCGCAGTCGGTTAAGCGTCCGACTTCAGTCAGGTCACGATCTCACGGTCCGTGAGTTCGAGCCCCACGTCAGGCTCTGGGCTGATGGCTCAGAGCCTGGAGCCTGTTTCCGATTCTGTGTCTCCCTCTCTCTCTGCCCCTCCCCCGTTCATGCTCTGTCTCTCTCTGTCCCAAAAATAAATAAACGTTGAAAAAAAAAATTAAAAAAAGAACTCTGGAGGAGGATAGCCCTGGGGAGCTAAGCAACTCTTCATTTTCCAAGAGCAGGGCCTCATGGGCCTTTTTAATTGCTTTTTAAAAGTCTGAGTGGCTTCTATTGCTTCCATTAGTTCATCTTGACAAAACTATTCAGGTGGTTACTCTGAGTGCTTTAACCATCTTTATCTGGAGTCAACAGCAGAAATTTGACTAGCAAAATGGATAGAAGTGACTTCTGTTGGCAAAATTAGCAATCTGTTAATTAATATAAAGGAGGCTAGCACTGGGCTTTTGAACCAAGTGGTATTCAAGACAGGTGGATTGGCTAAAACATTAGGGGCGGTCCCCACTTTTATGAACGCTGAGTATCACACTGTAACCAGCTCTTCAATGGTCACCTTTCAGAAGTCAAAGGCATGATTTGGAACTTGTCCTGTGTTCGGCCATGAAGTGGGACAATTCTGGATGCCTAATGTTAACTAAATCTGGTCTTTAGGATATTGTCCTATCATTGTCAAGATAATTTTTCATGTGAAATGTGGACAGAACACCTAAAAGTTCAGAAGGCTGGGACTTTGCTGAGCTTACGGAACCAACTGCTTTTGAATGTTTTTGGATCTTCTTACTAATAAATGTGTGTGCATGACAGCCATTTGGTCTGAGACCTGCTTTCGTTGTCATACCATAGTGGGGCTGTGGGGAGATGGGGATAATCAGATCCCACGACATTCTTGGCCAGGAATAGGCAACCTCAGTGATAACAAAATGGGATGTTATTGAGGCTAGGCAGCACTCATTCATTCATCCATTTGGCAAATATTTCTAGTATAATTTCTATTTGCCAGGCACATGGTCCACACTGTGGGTACAATGTTGCATGAGGCAGACATGATTCCCCTCCATCCCCTGCTAAGAAGCTTCCAGCCCAGGAGGCAAGCAATCAAACAAGTAATAGCAGTCAGTGGTGAGTATCATAGCAGGGGAAGGAAGTATAAAGGCATAGGGATATGGAGCAGACAGAATATACAAGTCTGGGTGATTAATGCAGTACCTTCTTTTTTCTGGAAAAATTCAAGTGCTGGAATTGACCCCACAGGCAACTGGACAAATGCCCAAGGGCACTGGTGTGACCTGAAGCTGTTACAGGGTTTGCAGCTCAAGGACATTTTTGAGCTCCCATGGTCACCCTTCTCCCATCAGTTTGGGGCCCCATGGACACCTGGCCCCCTCCTATTTTTATCCCGGAGGACATTATGGTTCAAATCCATATGATACAAGCAGCACTCTCAACAATAGCCAAATTATGGAAAGAGCCTAAATGTCCATCAACTGATGAAAGGATAAAGAAATTGTGGTTTATATACACTATGGAATACTACGTGGCAATGAGAAAAAATGAAATATGGCCTTTTGTAGCAACGTGGATGGAACTGGAGAGTGTGATGCTAAGTGAAATAAGCCATACAGAGAAAGACAGATACCATATGGTTTCACTCTTATGTGGATCCTGAGAAACTTAACAGGAACCCATGGGGGAGGGGGGAAAAAAAAAAAAAAAGGGGTTAGAGTGGGAGAGAGCCAAAGCATAAGAGACTGTTGAGAACTGAGAACAAACTGAGGGTTGATGGGGGGTGGGAGGGAGGAGAGGGTGGGTGATGGGTATTGAGGAGGGCACCTTTTGGGATGAGCACTGGGTGTTGTATGGAAACCAATTTGACAATAAATTTCATATATAAAAAAAAAAAAAACAACAACAACAAAAAAAACAAATCCATATGATACAGTTGGCAGATTTAATCCCCAGAGACTGCAGCACAAAAAGGCTCAATGACTTGCCCAAGGACATTTATTGAGTCAACAGTAGAAATGGGAACAAAACTCAGTCACCTGACACTGGGGCCAGCTCCCCTGGCCTTGACACATCACCTAACAGGGAAAATAATCTTCTGAAGTATCAAATAGCACTGGCCTTTTGATGAGTGAGCAAACTGAGGAGCAAATAATGAGAAAAGTGGGTGTTGAATTTCCTTTAACATAACCCCTTTGGAAAATACAGTAGCGGATGCAAGAAGAATGTGACTTATGTTATAAATGAAAGCAAAAATCTTTTAAGATAGCCTTAGACAGCTGATAAACAACCGTGAGGCCTGGCTCTGAGTGTCAACCCAAAGGAGAACAGAGAAAAAAATAATCAAATGTGTAAGATGCCAGAGTTCTCAGGCAGGCAAGATGAGTGCTCATGATTCATGATTTTTATGTAGGTGATTGAGTGGTCCTTTACATCTTCTTGTTTATGGGGATGGGGGGAGGTAGTTTTTAAACACAGATCATTTAAGGGTAGTCCCACTTCAGACTTTGATAAGCTGACTCATGACATTTGTGGATGAAATCACGGTTGCCCGAATTCTTTTTGGGATGAGAGAAAACAGTATCTGCATTTGAGAGTGGTGGATCTATGATTCACTTCCCTCTGCGGCAAGAAAAGGGCCCCAGGACAAGCCTGGCCTGCCTGCTATGGATCTATAGCTCACTCACACCAAACCTCTGTGAGAAGTGCCAAAGAATGGGCTTTTACATTTTATTTTATTTTTTTAAGATTGATTTTATGTTCTATTAATTTTTTTTAATGTTTATTTATTTTTCACAGAGAGAGACCGACTGTGAGCAGGGAAGGGGCAGAGAGAGAGGGAGACAAAGAATCCAAAGCAGGCTCCAGGTTCTGAGCTGTCAGCACAGTGCCTGATGTGGGGCTGGAACTCGCGAACACCTAGATCATGACCTGAGCTCAAGTCAGAGGCTTAACTGACAGACACCCATGTGCCCCTTAAGATTTTATTTTTAAGTAACCTCTATACTCAATATGGGGCTCAAACCCACAACCCTGAGATCAAGAATCACAGGCTCCATCAACGGAGCCAGCCAGGGGCCCCAGGGTTTTTGCATTTTAGATTGTAAATTCTGTGAAAGTAAGGAAATTGCATACAGAACGCCATACTAATTTTCTCTCAGTTGGAATTTCTATGAGTTTCTGAAAAGATCATGGCTTCCCTTGGCCTCAGACAGGGACAAAATGGTTTTCCCTCCATATAGGCTCTGCCCCACACTAAATAGTGCTGTGTTAGTTTCCCAGCCCCCATATAATAGCAGCACCTAGGATTAGGTTCCTCCGGTCTTCCTTTAACAAAGCAAGGCAAAACAAAACAAAACAAGAAATTGAAATGAGTTTCCTTAATCACTCTCAGTTTGAAAAAGGAAAGAAGTTTGGAAAAGAAAAGGTTTTCCTTTGACAGTGCAATCCGCTTGTAGAATTGGTTTATTGAGTCGTTTTTTTTTTTTTTTTTTTTAATGCTTATTTATTTATTTTTGAGAGAGGGAAGCAGGGAGGGGCAGAGAGAGAGGGAGAAAGAATCTCAAGCAGGCTCTGTGCTGTTAGCACAGAGTCTGACTTGGGCTCGAACTCACAAACTGTGAGCTCTGACCTGAGCCAAAGTCAGATGGTTAACCAGCTGAGCCATCCGGGTGTCCCTCAATAAGGCAGGTTTTAAGAAAAATAAATGCACATTCCTTGAGACCAGATTTACCTTATAAATCTACCTGACCCATAGTAAGTGCCTACAATAAGTAATTATTAAATGGATGGATGGATGAATGAGTATTCTTCCTTTCCTCTACTGTTTTATACAATTAGCATAAAAAATTTTTTAAATAGATGTACTGGGGCACCTGGATGGCTTAGTCGATTAAGCATCCAACTCTTGATTTCTACTCAGGTCATGATCCCACAGTTGTGAGGCGGGCTCCATGTGGGGCATGGAGCCTGTTTAAGATTCTCTCTCTCTCCCTCTGCCCCTCCCCTGTGCACACGTGCTCGCTCTCTCTCTCTCTCAAAATAAAAATTAAAAAAAATAATCAAATAGATGTGCTTATAACAAGTGTTATGACCTATGTTGGCATCCCATGAATGGGATTTGAATTTCCTTCAGTGAAACATGTAAACCTAAGACAGGTGCACATCCTGTGGAGAAAAATGGGTTCAGGATGAACTCAGAAAGGAGGAAGCATTATGGTGACAAGGAGACGGCTGTTTTGCCTACCCTAGGTATGGAGCTGATGAGAAATAAAAGCTCCCAGGGGATAGATGGTGGCAGTTCTGAGGTTTGCCTGTCCAGAAGCTGCCTTTCTGGAGTCCAGGCTAATCTGGGCTCTGGGTGCACCATGTTCTAAAGGCACTAATGATCCCCACTTCATATTTCATCTTTGTTCCCAAACACCGGGCAGCTCAGGAGAAATGGGACAGGGGCTGCTGCCCAGACCACTACCTGCACATTGAGGCCAAGAGACGGAAACAAGCCCCTGCCTTGGCCAGAGACAACTTTGACCAGATGTACAGGTTGTACTTGGTTAACGGTGACCTAGACTCAGGGTTAACCCTTGTTTAGCTGTCCAGTGTTGGGAGGCCTCTCTGTTCGTGGAAACCCACACTTAAGTCTCTATGGAACAAAAGAAAAGTTACAGTTGGAAAGAATCAGCTTACTCATCACTTCTCTTTCAGATGAGGAAAGGGAGCAGAAAAGAATGGAGAGTCATCTGCGCTGTGACGAGACAGCAGGCATCAGCTACCAGCAGCCTCTTCCCTGCACCACAGGCCCCCTGCTCGCTGGGTCTTCCCGAAATGCTGCGGTGGGCACTGCGGCTCCTTACAACCCAGCAGGGATTAACCCATTTTCTCAGTCGGTTTTGGAGAACACTCAGGGCTTATCATTGAAAGAATGGAAAGAGCAAAAAGAAAAAAGAAAGGGGCTAATTTCCTGAAGATCACACAGCTCGTTGGGCTGAAAGATGAAGACCCCACCTCTCTTCTAATATATTGCCTCCCTCGGAAGGTGCCTGCTTCTCCCACCTGTCGAAGCACACCCAAGATACACCAAGTCGGCTCTCTGTGGGGCTCAACACCGCCTCTTTTCCTCTTGCACACCTGGTGGAGGCTGTTGAACGGATAAACAGACAACCTCATCTGTAAGTAGGTGGCTTGGAATCCAGAATACATTTTCCAAAGGAAACGACGTCATAAGAGGGTTTGGGTTTCCTGGGCCTGCCCACGAAACTGAATTAATCTATCACACGACTGAAAGACCATGTATTTTCAGTAGGAAATAAGGGAGAAAAGAAGTAGAGTTACCGTATTAGTCATAAAACAAACAGCCAAAAAAAAAAAAAAAAAAAACCAGAAATGCCTGCTTGGGCCGACCTTACCCGCACAGCCCAGCTCCACTTGGAAGATGAAGGCGGGCCGTCTCTCTCTTAGATGAGTGATTATACCTCGAAATTAGTGACTTCCTTTGCTAACAGCCGAATCTCTGACAGCTGTTCAGATCAGCCAGGCATACATTACTTTCATCTTTAATAAACAGGCGCTCTGAAGTCAGTGGCTGGTCTCCATGGCAACCAGATCAAGTTTTCCACTGATGTCGGGGACAGAAAGGAAGAAGGGATAGATCACTTTTGCTGAGGGGCAGAGGAAGGCAGGGTGTGGGAAACAATGCACTGCCTTCCATTTCCTATGCGTCCAGCTACTCACCGGGGAGAATGGAGAGTCACTGCTTCTACATTTCACCCACGCACAGAGGAAGAGGAGTCCTCATCGGTGATATAAAAAATATGGAAAAGGACTGGGTTGGACAGCGTAGCACAGACCAAGGCCTGAACTGCCCAAGGAGCTCAATGCAGTTCGATCCAACTGACTCTCATTTACTGTGTGTGCCTGGCCCTCTGCTACCGGCCGCAGGGGTTATTTACAGGAGGAGAACACAAAAGTGAGGAGGGGTGACAGCAAACATAACAGGGACGGGGAGGAGAGCAGGGCAGGCTCTCACGGCCCCTGCCTCCACTGGCCCAGAGCAGCTGCGGCTCACAACACCTTCCACCCTCGAGCTCAGCCATTCTGGAGCGCCAGCGGGGGTGACTAGCAGCTGGTCGGGCTGGAATCAACAGTTTGTTGCCAGTTCGCTGATGCGGCATCCTCCGAGTCTTGAACACCTGGGACCCACAGCATTTCCACCTTCTCTGAGCTCTCCCTGGTGGGAGATTGGTCTGCGTGATTGAGATCTGATCAACTTTCTTAATCCAGACTGAGGCCCGGGCATCCTGCCTTGCTCATGTTTGCCTCTTCCCTCGGGCACCTGAACCACAATCTCCTGTCCCCAGGAGGACTCCCGCTGTAAATGTACCAGTCACTGGGAACCACCCTGACGAGACTGCTCAGTTAATTTCAGCCAAGGCTCGATGCCGGAACTGTCTGCTTCTATGCCCCAGCAGGAGTGTGGACCCTCTAGGTGACTGATTGATGCTTGCAGGAACTAAGCCTATTTGCTGTGGGCCCCTGAAGAGTGGACCTTTGACCACTAGCACCCCCCTCATGTTACCATCCCGAGGCCTGTTGGCTTCTGGCCCCCAAGTCCTTCCCTCTCCCTACAAACTAGGGCTGCTGTCAAAATACTGGAAAGCCTTATTTCTGAGCCTGAGTGGACACAATAGAGGTGGTATTTGAGATGAGTCTTGAAGGGTAGCCAGGATTTAGACAGCAGAAGAGAGGGCTTTCTCTGAAAGAACCAGGGTCCTTGATAAGAGTCATAGGTAACGGTGTAATCTCTGCATTCACATCTCGATTAGCGAATGCCAACTTCCTGTCCCCATTCAGTAGGTAAGGGTGCAGGTAGTCCTGGTTGGAGGAATCAAGTCCTGTCCAGGCTCCTGTATGGTCAGGTACTCACTCACAGTGATCTCCTGGAGTTGGGTTGTATAAATACAATCAATACCCTCCTAGGGTTCTTAAAGTGCAACTAGACAGCCAAATTCCATGAATAGGATGAGAGTCGTCCCCCCATATCCACGGGGGATATGTTTCAGGACCCCCCATGGATGCCTGAAACTGCGGAAGTACCAAACCCCATATACACTGGTTTTTTTTCTATACATACATAACTATGACAAAGCTTCATTTATAAATGAGGCACAGTAAGAGATTAACACTAGCCAATAATAAAATAGAACAATTATAACAATAGACGGTAATAAAAGTTATGAGAATGTGATCTCTTTCTCAAAATATCTTATTGTACTGTACTCACACCTCTTGTTCTGATAAGAGGATAAAATGCCCACATGATGAGATGAAGTGAGGAGAGTGACGTAGGCAGTGTGATGTAGCGTCAGGCTACTACTGATCTTCTGACAATGTCAGGAGGAGGACCATCTGTTTCCCAACCCTGGCTGACGGTGGGAAACTGAAACTGCAGAAAGCGAAACGGCGGATAAGGGGGCCTGTTAGTGTAAGTAAAATTCACTGAACGTATTCACTCTTTATTCACAAAATAGATGAGGCTGAGGGGCAAGCAAAGACGAGTATTGAGAGGCTCCGGTATGCAATGGTTAGGAGCGTGGACTTTTAAAGAGGATAATGTTGAGCTGTTAAACAATTTTAAGCTGGGGAATAGTATGATCAGATGAGGTTTTAAGAAGACCACTGCGCTGTTGTAGGCATAGCGGACGGAGTGAAAAGCTTGGGAACCGAAAGGAAGGAGCCAGGAGGCCACTCACCTGCCCAGATGCTCCATGAGGGGCAAGGGGACGCACAGGCTGCAGGTGCCAAGTGCCTTGCTTCTGGTCTCTTTCACATGAACTGTCTCTGTTTTCATTTGACTTTCTGCTGGGCTCCCTTTCTCTCCCCTTCCCCCTGCTGGATCTTCCATCAGTTCCCGACAGGTGTTGCCCACACCCACTCTCTCCTGTGCTTTTCCATTCTCACCCTCACTTCTGCATCCCCTCTCCTGGCCTTGCTATTTCCTGCTTTCTGTTCTCTTCTCAGTATGGAGGGAAAGCTGCCCACGAAATTTCCCTTCCCTCTGCTTTGAGGAAACGACCATCCCCAGGAGGCAAACTTCTCTTATCAGTTGAAAACAAGTAGGCTGATTTTTCCATCCAAGGATCAGAACACCAAAGGCTGTTGGCCACACCAGTGAATTAGCAGAAATGTCTATTAGGAATTTATTGTTCATTTCTACCCTTTCAGTGTGGAATTCTCTGGGAGATTCTCTTGACCCTCCCTTGACCTGAAATACCTCCTCTACTGATGCCTGAAAGCCCACCATTAAGCCAGTCATTCCTTTGTGTTAATTATTACTTTCTCCCAATGGTTTTCCTTTGAACATAAAAATACTCCTGGAAGGGGAAACACATTAGCTTCCTATTGCCTTGATATAAACAAAGAATGGAGGGGAAAAATACAAAAGGTTTTTAAACATTTCTCAACGTCATATATGGGATTGGGGTATAAATCTAATTTGACTGTGTGTGGAATTAACAAAATATATTTAACTTATGGAGCTGTTGATGTCCATACAATCATTTTCTTGTTTTATGTTTTCCTTTTTTCATTTTTACTGAAGTATAACATACATACAATAAAATGTACAAATCTTAAGTGGCAGCTTAATGAATTTTTACATATGTATACACCCATATAACTACCACCAAGATTAAATAAATTCCAGTACTTTAGAAGTCTCCCTGTGCCTCTTCCTCATCAACATTCCTCCAAAGGTAACCAGTGTTCTTATTACCATAGATTATTTCTGCCTGTTCTCAGGCTTCATATAAACGGAGTCATATGGATTCTGGCTTTAGACTGCATACATGTAGAAGAGGTAAGTCCCTGAAAGAAATCAGATGCCATCTGGAGGGTGGAATGGATATTAAATAGACAAAGAAATACCACATGTTCACTACAGTCCTGCCTTTAACAACATTACATTCACACTATTATATTAATAATAGAGGAAATGAAAGAAAACTGGCCTGATCCTATTGGATAAGCAAGAAAAGGGAATCCGACAGGACATAACGCCTAGCTTAGTTGTAAACTTGCTTTCAAATGGATTTGAATAAGAAGAGATCATGCGCTGGGTGGCTGGGCGGCTTAGTCGGTTGGGCGTCCGACTTTGGCTCAGGCCATGATCTTGCAGTTGGTGAGTTCGAGCCCCATGTCAGGCTCTGTGCTGACAGCTCGGAGCCTGGAGCCTGCTTCTGATTCTGTCTCCCTCTCTCTCTGCCCCTCCCCTGTTCATTCTCTGTCTCTTAATAATAAATAAACAGTAAAAAAAAAAAAAAATTAAAAAAAAAAGAGATCATGTGGCTCAAAGTTTCCTAATTTGTCATTTTCAGCAAGTCTGGGTCACTCCAGGATCTCCTTGTGGTGGCGTCAAACCTGAGAGAGTCCTGGGCAGGGTGAGGGGTACTATAGAGACTAAGGAAACATCGCAGCAGAGGGATGGCCTCCTTTCCATGTCCTCTATCCCTTAGGCTCCACAGCTTAGTATACGGACTGTGAGCTTCTCAGCACTTAAACTGAGACTTGGGAGTAAATCACAGGCTCCAAAATGAATAAGAAAATCACAAATTTTACCTTTTTAAGTTATCAATTTGCATCGCACTTAGATAGGTACATTTTCCTCCTCTTTGGTGATATTCCTACTCCCAGCTGAGTTCTCTGGGACTTCAGCCCATTGTGCATTGTTCCAAACTATGAAGCCACCAGCAGTGGCTGGTGAGAGTGAGCAGGAGCTGATGACCTGAGTTCTCCACAATGGTGGCCACATCTTGATTTTCATCTGCAGTGAAGAACCAAAGTCAGTTCTAGAAAGAAAAAAAGGCTAAAGCCCTCACCTCAGGCTCAGAGCCTAGTTTCTGGATCCCTTCTTTATACCTTCCATTGTTCAATGGAATTAACTCAATGTAGCTTTATACCTAGGGAAGACTATGAAAATGTCCAAGTTAACCTGAAATTGGGCCAGAGGCCCTATTGAGCCTGGACTTTTGAAGCACGCATTTTCCTACAGTGGAAAGAACACTGATCTGGGCATCAGAAGACCTGAGTATAATCCAGTTGGGTCCTGAACTCACTACATGACTTCAAGCAAGTCACACCCTTTATTCTTCTCTTTCCTTTTCCGGAATACGAAGGGAGTTGACTAAATGAGCACTGAAGCTTGTTCAAGTTCCATGATCATCGTAAGCAGATTCCTAAAGAAAGGACCCATGTTAGCCTTGCTGACACATCTTCCCTCATGTGCCACAGAAGACCAAACGATATAATGAAAGCATCTCTGTTCCCAAAACCATGCTCAATCTCCAATTTATGCAGTCTATGATTAGTAGATCCTATTTTGCTGTAATCAAGTGGGGTAGTTCTAGGAAAAAATTATACTGAATTTCACTAAATATACCTTCATTTGGTTAACCAGACCACTAGGTCTGACATACTGTACCGATTACATAATGTGAGTACCTTCAGTATCCTTCCATTTCGGTGAACTGGCTTCTTAGCCACCAGTGTAGAGCCCAATATAATTTATTTTGTTTGTGGTAGTTTCAAACATGTCTAAATTAGTTAAACTACTTTAATATGAGGTTGCTTTAAGGATCAAAAATTCTTAACCATTCCTTCCAAGGAAACATCAACCCACAACATGTGGACTAAATCTCCATTTTCATTTACTTTGTTTCATTTTCGTCCTTCCGAACGGCTTTGTTTTTTCTTGTTGCTAAACCAACTTAAATTTTGGATCTCACTAAACATTCTTCTATTTGTGCTAATCTTTTGACCAAATACTTTCCTTCATTTTGCACCCCACCGCTAGGCCACATAATTGTGATCAATTACAAATTGCTGGGTGGTGAGCTCTTCATTCTGTCCATAGCAAGATAAATTACTTCCTTGTCTAAACAACCTCTCCTGGAATAATATTCTTGACCTCCTCCCATCCTCCGTCCCTCTCCAAGGAGGCCGGTACGGATCATGCTGCTGATGCTCGTGAATGTAATTTGAGCAGTTTGAAAAATGTGCAAACACATTATTAGCAACGTGTTTAAACAGTACCTTTCCCTTAGGTGTTCATAATCCTTTAAAAGTCATGATATAATTACTCCTTCCGGCATCACTTTAAAATGTATACAGCACAGCAAGAATTATATTTGTCAAGAAACATGACAGTTATGAATAGATAAAAATAATTTCCCATATCTCACCCAACATTTTTATTTATTTATGGGATCCATATACTCCTTGCCTCCTTCAAAAAGGATTCGAGGCTCATTACAAACACATGTGTATACCCATAACTCTAATAAAATAGGAGTAAAACTGGGATGGAAGATAGGAAACTAATTCCAAAACATGACAAGAAACCATAAAGGAAAATGTGACAGATGTGATTACACAGAAAGAAGAAACCTCTATGTTGCAAAGGCCGAGCAGCAGACCTACAGATAAAGGGTTAACACCCATAATATCGACTGTGTACAAATGCCTAAAAATCAATAAAAGATTAACCCTTAAAGTGTGTATTTTGTGCAAGGAACATGATAATTAGGCCCAGAATAAGAAATATAAATAATCAAAAATTTTCTGAAAAAAATGCTTACACCTTAACTCCTACAGGAGTTTCAAATTAAAACATACCAGTTTAGGGGTGTCTGGGTGGCTCAGTCGGTTGAGTGTCTGACTTCGGCTCAGGTCATGATCTCAGTTTGTGTTGGGCTCTGTGCTGACAGCTTAGAGCCTAGAGCCTGCTTTGGATTCTGTGTTTCCCTCTCTCTCTCTCTCTCTCTCTCTCTCTCTCTCTCTCTCTGCCCCTTCCCCACTGTGCTCTGTCTTTCTCTCTTTCTCAAAAATAAACATTAAAAAAAAAATAAAACCTAACAGTTTGTACACAACTCAACAGCAAGAAAATAAAAAGATTTATTGTGTATACGATGATATAGCTATTTGGGTTGTTTTGAATTTTCTCCCAATGCAAACGATGCTGCAATGAACATCCTGGTACATATATCTTTTAGCAAGTACACAAATATTTCTAGAAGACAGTTCCTAGAAGCAAAATTGAGCTAAAATTAATATGCATTTTTAAAATGGTAAATACTGCCAATTGACCCTTCTAAAATATTCTTCCATTTTGCACTTAAATCTGTAGAATAGGAGTATGCTCGTTTTCCCTAAACATGCAATTAACATATGACCCAGTAATTATACTTTTGGGCATTCATCCCGGAGAAATAGAAGCTTATATTTATACAAAACTGTACATAAATGTTCATAACAACTTTATTCATAATAGCTAAAAACTGGAAACAATCCAGATGTCCTTCAATGGTTGAGGGGTTAAACAAACAGTGGCACATCCATATCATTGTTCACTACGCAGCAATAAAAAGTTGACATGCATAACAAATTGGATGAATCCCCAGAGAGTTGTGGTGAATGGAAAAGCCAATTCCAAAAGGTTGTAAGCTATATGATTGCATAAATGTAACATTTCTGAAATGACCAATGTTTAGAAATGGAGAACAGATGAGTGGTTGTCAAGAATTAGCAGTGAGGGAAGGGGCAAGAGGGAGGTGGGTGTGGGTATAAAAGGGCAGCACAAGGGATCCTCATGGTGACAGAACTACTCTGCATCTTGACTGTGATAGTACATATAGGAACCTACACAGGTGATACAGTTGCTTAGAACCACATACACCCACACAGTAACACAGATGAGCACAAGTAAAACTGGGGAAGTCTGAATAAGATTGACCTATTGTACCAATATGAATATCCTCGTTGTGATACTGTACTATAATTTTGCAAGGTTATTACCAATGGGGCAAACTGGGTAAAAAGTACATGAGATCTCTGTTGTTTCTTACAACTGCACGTGAATCTACCATTATCTCAATATAGAAAGTGTAATTTTAGAAGATTCAAGGTGAATCTATGTGATATAAGGTTTATGATACCTGTGGAGTGAGAAAAGCATATCAAAAAATGATAGATGATTCTATTTGTAATAAACAAAGCCATATATCAGTTGGTGTGTATATGTGAATAAATAGGAAATTTGACACTGGTTTCCTCTGAAGTAGAGGAAGAGAAAAGAGAGTTCGGTTTTAGTCTATATTCTCCTGTATACTTACAGTGCTTTACAACCAACAGTTTTGTGGTTTAAGTAGTTGTTTTTAACCATAAGGAGAACTTAAATATACCAATAATGACAGTTAATCAACTCTCTATAGTATGAGCAGCGTCTCCTCAAACAAACTGGGACCAAGGAAGTGTCGTGGGGAGAGGCAGGTTCCCGAGAAGGCCAGCAGAGCAAAGCATCTCGGAGAGGAGCAGAAGGATGTAAAAAGGAGAGTAATCTCCAGTGGAATAGGACACCGAGGGGAGGGTTGGGAGGGAGAAGAATATCCTGGGAAGAGTTGTGGAGAAGAAATGCACAGACTCAAAAGGAAGAGGGAAGGTGGAGAGGGATGCTTTTGGGGTTTCCCAGTAGAGACAGAAATAAAATATTGCTTTGGGTTTGCTATTTGGGATGGGGGTATTTACCAGATGTCAGAGAGGTGGTGGCTCATACAGGGGCTCCCACTTGGTCCTTTCACCAACATGGGGATTCTACCAGCTACTGAGTGTATCTCCTCAGTATACATTCCCGGACAGAGTATCAAATTGGTCTGTGGTCTCACTGGATGCCTTGTCAGATGAATTCAAGTCAAGGCCCTATCATCTGACCCCATAGCCCCTATTCTGAAAGTGGACATGGCATTTCTGGTCTAGGGATCAGCATAAGCTCAAACCCTGGATAGTTCTCTTTCTCCAGTACCCAGTCACCCTAATAAATGGTCACTGGTCCCTCCAAGGCTTGGGGAAGTTGCAGGGTCCTTTCTAAAAGGGTTCTGGGTCTATGGACTGGCTTAAGCCTGGGAACTAGATAAGAGGCCATGTAATACCCACTATGGTGATTCAAGTTAGATCTTTGCCCAGCAAAACTAGAAGTTTTCTCCCTGTTTATGTGAAGAAGTGATTTAGTAAACTGCTCTTCTAGTTCATTTCTGGAATCTAGTGATCAATTTGCCATTGCCAAAGATACCTGTGTATGAAACACTTTGCCTCTTCATCCTTGTGCTTTTATGAAGGTCACTGTGTGTACCTTGTAGCTTACAGTCCTACTAAGACCAGGGAAACCAATTCTGTTATGGCATCAGCACTGCCACTCTGACCTTTAGAGAGTCACCTCAGAGCTCTTCAAGGATTCTGACGCCTCCCTTTACCAATGAATTTTTTACTGCCTTGGTGAATTGCTCTTCAAATCCTCACAGAGCATTTGGTTAAGTGACACTTGAACAGGTTGGAGTAACTGATTCATTCCAACATTCCCATTTCCCTGAGCCTCCAGGCTCCCTCCACTCTTACAGCCTTGCTACTCAAAGTGTAATTCACAGACTAACAACATCTTCACATCACCTGAGAGCACATTAGAATCTCACTCCTGTTCTAGACCTGCCAAATCAGAATCTGCATCTTAACAAGATCCCCAAGTGATGCATAAGCACATTAAATTTGCTTTACGGCACTGGTTCCCAAAATTTAATGTGCATCAAGATTCATTTTCAAAAGTACAAATTCCCAGGGCTCAGCTCCAGTTTCTGATTCTGTAAATCTGGGGTGAGATTTGAGAATTTCCATTTCTAATATGTTCCCAGTTGATGCTGATGGTCCCAGATGACATGGTCATCACTCTGTATCAACCACAGTTCTACACTATGCCAGACAATTTACAGAATTTCAACCTAAATAACTGTAGGCCATCACAGACTTTAAATGACTTTACAGTCTTTAAAATCACTACTTTTGACAGAATAACTAAGTGCCATACTATCTTGATCTCCCAATGGCTTGCCCCTCCCCACTTCCTCTTTATCCCATGCTATGACCATGGATGATTTGAATGATTGAGATATTACTGCATGCGTAGATTATCGGCATCTATTTCCATCTTTTGAATCTCCCCACTCCCCACAAGGTTATCCCTTGAACTCCTCAAACATGATCAACCCAATCTCAAATTCCAATTACAAAGATCGATTTCGTGGTCCCTTTTAGTATCAATTACTGTATCAGTCAGAGTACCAGTCAGAGTACCAGTAAGTACCGGGTTGTGCTCAAATTAGGATAATTTAAAGTGGAAATTACTTATAGTGGTATACATAGGGCATAGGGAAATCACAAAAGAGAAGGAAAAACCCAGGAGGAGGAGCAGCTGAGCATTAATGCCCTAGACTTGAGGAAGAGGGTCATATGGAAAAGGCCCCAATAATCGAAGCACTGATGTTCAGTCATGGAACTCACACAACCTGTGACAACCGCACAGAGGGAGCTAAGGGAATAAATACCTTGACCTAACTCTCTCCTCTGGTTACAATCTCTTGCCAGATATCCTCAGCAGCCAAACACAACGGGAAGCCACAGGCAAGCAAGGCAGTGGACACAGTCAACCAAGTTAGCCTCCTGGACAGAGAGGGGATCTACAGGCGAAAAATCTAAGACCTCTAGCATGGTGGAAAAGGCCATGGTTTAGCTTTAAATGAATGCTCTTGTGGCATCTAAGCAGAGGTATGAAGCAGGTAGTCGAGTGGCTCTGGAGACTGGAGATGCAGTTGTACAAATTTGAGAGCTCTCAGCATAGAGGCGAAGCCTCCTGTGAGCTAGGATCTAAGGTTGAACCTGAGTAGTTCCAACATTTAAAGGCCAAGTATAAGAGGAAAATCTGGCAAAGGGACAGAGGAAATATAGGAGGCAGAGACATGAGAGAAAAACCAGAAGAGTGTAGGAGGCTGGATACCAAGAAAATTGGTTTTTCCCCAAAAGAAGGAAGGGTCACCTTTGTTAAAGTTCACTAAAAGCGCATAATATGAAGACCGAGGAGTGTTCATGAGATTTAGAGGCATGGAGGTCACTAGATACTTTGATAAAAATAGTTTTAATAGAGAAATAGGGAAGGAAGCCTTTTGGAGGAGGCTAATGAGGAAGCAGGTGTTGAATTAGGGCAAATGATGACTATGTACAACTCTTCCAATCAGTTTGGGTGAGAGTGGGAACAGAGGAAAAGAGTAGAGCCACAAAGAAAATTTGGAGTCCAGAAATGGGATTTTTTTTTTAGAATAGGAGTGACTAGATGCTCTTTAGGTGCTGATGAAAAGAATATACTAGAGGGGAACAAATCAAAGATAGGAAGGAGTTTGGGCTCCTGGGTGGCTCAGTCAGTTGAGTGTCTGACTGTTGATTTCAGCTCAGGTCATGATCCCAGGGTCATGGGATCAAGTGCTGCACTTGGCTCTGTGTTGAATATGGAGCCTGCTTAAGAGTCTCTCTCTCTCTCTCTCTCTCTCTCTCTCTCTCTCTCTCTGCCCCTCTCCCCTGCTCATGCTCTTTCCTTCTAAAATAATAAAAAGAAAAAAGAAAAAAAATAAAGGAGGGATAATTGGTAACATGCCTTTTCTGAGAAGGTTGAAATCCACAGCATGGGGAAGAGAGTTGATCTTTCTAGGAAGAGGGACATTACTCCCATTTTGTCAGAAGAAAAGAACAAAGGATGGACACAGGTACAATTAGAGATGCAGTTTGATTTATAGGTGCAGGTCCAGGAAGTGAGGCAATTCCCACATGAGGGCTTCTATTTCCTCTGTGAAGTAGGAGCAAAGACATCTACCAGGAGTGAGGGATAAGAGGGGGACTAAAGGCTTTGAGAAGAAAGTTTGAAATGGTCATTTCAGAGAACAAAGGGTGCGTGGACAAGAGGACAAAACAGTTCCCCAGGGGGAAGGGGAAGGTAGTTTGAGAGTCAGTGGAAGTGATGATGGAGAAGACTTTGCTAAGCTGGGGGATTTTTCTCCAGTTGTGCTTTGCTGCCTAGGAGGAGATATGAAGAAGGTGTATTGCTGAGTTCTTCCAGGACTGATTTTATTTTTCCAGGCAGGTTTGTGGAAAGGACAAAATAGACCAGTAAGTTTAGGGTACTGGCCAGATGGTGATTAACATAGTGAACCATGGGATCTAAACATGACTTCAAAGGGAAACAAGGACACAGAGCGTTGGTGGATAATGAAAAGCAGAGGGGCTGGAAGCTTAAGGGCCTTGGTAAAAAGAGGTGTTGAGTAGGTGATTAAGCAGGCTAGACTAAAGTGGGAGAGAGTTGTAGTCAGAGTGGGAGATTTGAGAGATGAGAAGGTCCAGGCTGTGACGGAGAAGTAGGTGCTGGTGGTGGTGGAGAAGGTTAAGGAATTGGGAGGCCAGAGGATTTACTAGGTCATCCATGGATACAGCAACATATCCTAGGAGGGTGGCAGGGTGGGTGTGACAGAATATTGTCAGCTAGGAGGTAAAGTCCTCAGGGAATGAGAGGGCGTATCTGGGAGGTCAGTGGATGACAATGACCCCAGAACTTCAGGGGAGCAGCCATTTTACAAGAATGTTTGGATGCTGTACCAGGAAATGAGGAGCAGACTATACCCACTCCTCCTCTTGGGTGTGCAGGGTGTGGAATAATACCTAAAAGACCTACAAAAGTTAGCAGTACTGTGGTTAGAGATGGGTTTCAACTCAGGCAAGAAGATGGAGGTTCTCCATGGGGCTAAGGTACCAAGGTCCCTGATGAGAGAGAAGAGGCAGCAGAAAGGACCAGGGATGAAGAGGAGAGGCTTCAACTTGAGCGTGTTTTGGTCACAGCTTGTGAAAAGAGCTGTCATTACAGAGATTTCAAAATAAGTGTCTGTGTTCAGAAAGCATTATTCCTGCTTTTCAAACACACACACATATGCCAACTCTAATCGTCCTTCATTTTCAGTGGTGACTCTATGTGTGTGGTCTGGCTCTAGAGAACAATGCCTAACCAGCAGTATTTTCTCCATGCTCAAGACTGTCCTTGGGCTTCTTTGGTTCCAGCTGCTGTTTGCTTAGTCTGACATGATTTTTACCTTTGTGTCCTTATTTTCTGGTTTGCCAAACACCATTGTTTAAAAAGAATACTCCAGGGGCACGTGGGTGGCTCAACTGGTTAAGCGTCCAACTTCGGCTCAGGTCATGATCTCACGGTCTGTGAGGTCGATCCCCACCTCGGGCTCTGTGCTGACAGCTCGGAGCCTGGAGCCTGCTCCAGATTCTGTCTCCATCTCTCTGCCCCTCCCCTGCTTACGTTCTGTCTCTCTTTCTCTCTCTCAAATATAAAACATTAAAAAATAAACAAATTAAAAAGAATGCACCCACCAAGGATTGCTTTAGGCCAGTGTTCTTTGGATGGTTTTCTATGTCTGCCTCTCACTATATCTTGTACTTGCACTTGTCCTCCAGTGACTTCTCTGTGCTGTTCTTCACCTGCTTCACTTCTGCTTGGGCATCCACCTTCCGCCTTCATCCATTCTCAGGGCAACAGCTGGGGTTATTGTGATTTTCTTACTAATGCTTAGAATGAGAGGTGTGACCTCATCTTGACAAACATCACAATTGTTTGTCATTGTTTTCCTCACTCCCTGTGACCTATAGTCATGCGCCACAGTGGATAGGCCAACTTAGAATACAAAGCCACTTACATGGGAAAAACACACTTAGCAAACTCGTTTCTCTACGCAACAGATGACTTAGAGTAATCACATAAGAACTTATCGCCACTTGGATAGCTTCAATCAAAACTCTTTGTGTAATTTTCAGTTCCGCATTCTCCCTTCTATTTTGTTTTGTTATTATTGTTTTGGATTTTATGGTTGCCGTTGTGAGAGCCCTCGATATTTTCTGGATGGTGCTGTGTGTGCATTGGTTCGATTATTGGCACTCTGATTATTATCATCTGTCACCTGAAAGGCTTACGAACTGTCTCAAACAGCATGCCCTTGCTGCCTATCAGATTTCATCCCGAGGTGCTGGAGAAACGTCTGATACTAGCGAAAACCCTGCAGTGCAGGCCAAAGATGGAGTTTCAATGAGTTGGCTCATCAGCTTGCTCTGTAGTAACGCAAACAAAAATGCAATTTACTGTTGCTACGGGAGATTTACTTCTAAACCCTCAAGATTTGTAACTCCAGAACCTCCCTGATATCCGAGACCCTTCTTAGGAACCTGACTAGAAACTCAGTCTTAAAGGTACCATCCACATTTCTGCTCTAAAATCTTAACCACTGGAGTCTAAAATAAATATATTCTTCCTTATCGGTACAACTGAAGCTGGCTGAATCAGACTAAAGGAAGGGACTTATATTCTTTGTTTTCTTTCTTTTGCTTTCTCCTGCTGGATGTGAACAGGTCTACACACATAGCCCTGCGCCCTAGCAGCCTTCTTAAAACCCACAGGGAACCAACTTTAAGACAAAACCTTTGTGGAGAAGAGCAGAACAGAGGAGGAGAGAGCATGTGCGTCCTTGTTGACATCATTGGAGTCTACCCCACCTGTGGAATCCTGTGAGATAACAAATGTCCTTATATTTCACTCAAGTTGGTACAGTATGGTTTTTTTTAATATTATTATTATTATCTGCCATGGAAAACATCCCAGGTGCCACGAGTTCTCAGGCTCAAATCTCAGGTGGGTTTCTTCCCCACCCCACCCCACCCCATATTCTCTAGCTCTCAGAAATCACTATTATTCTCCACTTAAATAGAACATGTCCTTCAAGCTGAATTTAAACTGGAGTCAAATCAACCTAAGTCTTTCAAAATATGTGGGGATCCCATTTCAGGGTGGCTTGAAATAAGGATGTCAGATCATTAGGTAGGAAAAGTGTCCTCCGGAATTGTTATCTGGAGTCAGCAAAAATGGAGGAAGAGACCTGTGGGATTTTGTCAGTATCAGAGCTGCCTCTGAATATTTGCATCCTTAACGCAGGCCCTACTGTACTTACAGAAGATCCCCTGTATCTTGTCAGTGAGTGGGTGAGGCTGGGTCAAAGACGCCTATATGGCTGAAATTTGAGGTTTGCTGAGATTACTGTTTTTTTAATCAAACTGAAAAAATTTCCAGCCAATATTTCTTCAAATATATTTTCACTTCACTCTGTTTCTCCTCTCTTTCTGGGATTCTTCTCACATGTATATTAGATTGCTCGATACTATCCCACAGGTTACTGAAGCCCTGTTCTTTGTCTTTAAGTCATTTTCCCCCCTCTCCATTTGGATGATATCCATTGACTTGTCTTCAAGGTCACTTCGAGTTTACTGATAATTTTGTATTTTGTGTTCGTTGTGATATTAATTTCTAACCAATGAGTTTTCAGTTTCGGATATTGTATTGTTTAGCTGCAGGATTTCCATTTGGTTCTTTTTTTTTTTAATTTTCTTGTCTCTTTTAAAATTTCCTGTCTCTTCACCTGCTATACCCATAATGTCCTGTCAATTCTTTAACCTATTTATCATAGCTGTTAAGTCTTTGTTAATTCTAACGTCTGGGTCATATGTGGGTCTGCGTTTCTATTGACTATTGTTTCTCTTCACTACAGATTGCATTTTCCTATTTCTTTGCACTTTGCGTGGGGAGGTACACTGAGCTTTATGTATGATAAGTTAAGGAGACTTTGGATTCTGCTATCTTTCTTAAAAGAAAGCTGAGCTTTGTTCTAGCAAGCAGTTAAATTAGCACATTATCTTGATCCTATCCAATAAAACTTCTGTGATGATAAAAACGTTCCATAATCTGTGAAGTCCAACACAATAGCCATTAACCACGAATGGCTATTAGCATTTGACATATGACTAGTGTGACAGGGGAATTATATTTTAAATTTTTTATTTAAGTTTAACTGGATTCCAAAGGCCACACATACCTAGAAGTTACTATATTGAATAATGCAGCTGTGGGGACTTGGTTTTAGGCTTTATTAGGGCAGGTATATTTGGGCTTCACCTTTATTCCTAGGGCACAGACTCACTAACAGAGTGAAACATTCCTCACTCCCAAAGTGTGCCCTTTTGCGTTCCCAGTGGAAGGTCCTAGGTGTTTACCACACCTCTCTGACCTGGCGGGGATTGAACTCAGCTCCATCTCTCAACACAAGGCAACTGCTGTTTCAGGCTTCCTCTCTCCCCTGGGCTCTTTGTGCCTCCCCTGCACATGCACAGATTAGGAGTAAGCCAAGGATTTGCAGGAAGTCTCTACATAGGTTTGAAAGCTCCCCATCTGAGGCTCCCTCCTTTCTGGGATTCCCTTCTCCCCAATTTCAAACTGCTATGGGAGCCCCAAACTCCAACGTCTGAGTCTTCAGCTCGGTAGGATTGCCACTTTCTTCTCGAACGCTGTCTCCTACCACAGTGGGAAGTGCTTAGTGGTGCAAGGAAATGCCTCATCAATGTGGATCTCACCCAGTGTGATTCTCTTTTTTCAAGGGTCATAACTTCCCCAGAGATGGTTTTGTCTGCAGAACCAAATCATTTCGTTTGCTCTCCTGTGCCTTAAACAGGTTTTGTTGTTATTATTTTGTTTGGGGTCCAGAATTTATAATTGTCTTTGGCAGAAAGGTTAGTCAGACACAATTTACTCTGCCACTGTCAGAAGTTGGAACTGATCTAAGTGGAGAAAATTAAACAGTAAAAATCTGAGTTTGGGGGCACCGGGGAGGTTCAATCGGTTGAGGGTCCAACTCTTGGTTTCGGCTCAGGTTATGATCTCATAGTTTCGTGAGTTCGAGCCCCACCTTGGGCTGTGCACCAACAGTGCAGAGCCTACTTGAGATTCTCGCGCTCTCTCTCTCTCTCTCTCTCTCTGCCTCTCTCCTGCTCATGGTCTCTCTGTCTCTCTCAAGTAAAGAAACTTAAAAAAAATTCTGAGTTTGGTGGGAAAGTTTGGCTATCCCTTCCTCATACCACACTCTCTCATGTCTCTTTGTACCATAAGGGGTCAATATTTGCTGAAGGAATGCTGAAAACTGAAAATTCTCTTGAAGGAATCATACTTTGAAGCATTATCAGTCATTCATAATTTAGAACAGACAACCCTTTTCTGAAAACAGATTTTGATATGGGTAGTGAGAAAGAACAAGAAGTTCCTGGCTGTGTCTGTCTTCTGATTGCAAGTGGCAGATAACCTGCCACAACTTTGACCTAAGCAAAGGCATTTATAGGAAATATAGGTTAAAATTCCATAATAAGGCTAGCTCTGGGCAGAGCTGGATTTAGAGTTTATATAGTATCAGTAGAACACAGGTTTTCTGCTTTTGATTTTTTGCTTTTTCTTTTTTGTTCCTGGCTTTCAGACCTGCCCATTGCACTGTTAGAATTAATTCCAGCTTCCTGGGACTGCAAGAGGATGGCAGCCACTTTATCCCTGTGTCCTCCCAGGTATCTGGTATGGAGGAGAAAGGGAGAGCCTGTTTTCCAGAAGCAGCTACAAAAATCCACACTGCCTCTCCTAGGTTCTGCCTGGGCTGCGGTGCCCATCTCAGGAACAATCACGTGGCCATGAAGTAGGATGAAATGATTGGCCTAAGTGTGGCTCATCTGTCCCACCCCACAGGGAGAAGGGTGTCAGTTTCACCAGCCCCTCATAGACTGAGGGTAGGAGGGGGCAGCCCCCCCCCATAAATATCTGGGACTTAGAGTGGGGGTGGGGGAGTCCCCCTGATAAATATCTGGGTTCCTATTCACTGGAAGGGCAGACACTGGTGTAGAAACAAGAGAGGCCCACCGAGATGATTATTGGAAGAGACTAGAACCAAGGTACCCGGAGGGGGTTAAAAGGTCACAAACTAGAGAGGTGTAGGGAGCCTGAAAGAGAAAAGCTGCCTCTTTTCCCACTTAGCCCTTGGGGTCAAGGCTGCTGGAAGCAGGTGATGTGCTATAGCATGGCTTCGTGGCTAGCGTGCTTGGGGACCTGCAATGAGTGAAGTCCATGAAATTCAGATACCACGGCAGTATCTTAAAAAGGTATCAGGTAGAGAATGGCTTTTAATGTGGAATCCAGGCCTCCAATTAGAGGCTTGTTTCAGTTGCTAAATTTGGTGTGGGTTAAATGCCCACTGACCTCTTGTCCCTATAGCATTTCATCACCATGATGGGTGCTCAGGAACAGATCCTTCTGTCCCCACCCTTTCCAATGGTACACAATCTCTATACCATTAGAGGTCTGACTGCTTTTTCCGGATAAATTGCCAGGCCCTCCTCTCAATCTTTTCCATTAGTGAGGAAGGAATCCAAGGAAAAAAGAAGAAAATCCCAAATGCAGCAATGCTTCCAAATGTTCGCCTGGCTTCGACAACGCCTGACTGGCATCCCCCCACAGCTCCAAACCATCTGGCAGCCTTCATAGTGGGGGGTGGGGGCGGCTATGAGACTTCCTTTTGTCTCCTCCTCCAGAAAACCAGAGAAGACTTGGGGGACCCCAGAGACCACTGGAATATACCTTGGGATCTCTCAGTCTATTCGATCCTCACATCTTCTGACTTGAACCTGATCATTCTAAGGTAGCCCCATGAAAGACTTACCCCAGTTATAAGAGAACTCTCCCTGATTCTCAAAAATGGGTGTACTTTTTAGTACTTTATATGTGTCTATAATAATCATACCTCACTTTTGCCACAAAAAAAATTAAAATAAATATGGATATTCAAAGCTTAAACATTCCCACAAAGCTGTGCTCCCTTAGAAGTTCCCCCGATAACCAGTGGCTGACTAGAAAGACACTGTTCACAGCATTTCATGCTTATTCTGTCACTACGATGATCTATAACATAATAGAAAGAAAATACAGTGTTGGCTAATTTTAAAATGCAACTTGGCAGATGCCTCTGGAAGGAAGAATTCCCATCAGCTCTTTTCATGCTCATATTCCCGTTGTGATAAATCCCTAGTCTTCTCAAGAAATCAGAGCCTTCCTTGCTCCTTTTCATGAAACACGTTGGCTCGCTTCCCTCAGTTTCACCTTCCTGGTGAGCTGGTCTTTTGAAGGGTCGGGATATTCTCGTAGATTCTTCCTCCTTCCTGCTCTCCCACCACCCACCTGGTTTCTTCACTTTCTCTGCGTCCCACTGCACGGAGGACACCTGTCGCTGACCTCATTCTCAGCTTTGTTTGTTTCGCCGATAAGATTACTGGCCAGGTGCTGTAATCTTTGGTTTGCTGAGCAATTGCCCTGGTGCAGTTCCTGTGACCTACACTCTGGACGGAGCAGACTTCATTATTCACGAATGGGCCGCAGTCCAGTTACCTGCAGTGTCCACCTCCGAGGCCAGACAGAAACTTGTTTAGCCAGTTCCCTTCTTTCACTGGGCCGTTCCAGCGTGGACACACACAGATTGACAAAAACACGGAGCGTGTCTGTCTTCCCAGGAATGGATCCACCAGAACAAGACCCGGTCTGCTGCTACTCTCTGATTCTCATTTCCTCTTCCCACTCTGCTTCCCCCCTCCGCCCCCACCTCCCTTTGCTGCAAAGCTAGGGACCATCAAGTTTTAATGCAGTGTTGAGTTGATGAAAACAGCGTGCTAGTTTCTGAATGTCAAACAACATATGACAATAAAGCAGCCAACACATAACCAGGAAGACGCATGTGTGCTGCTTCAGCGCTGGATACAGACGCGCAAATGGCTGGATTTTTAGAGCCTCCATGTTCACAAGAAGTCTTGGAGCATTAAAAGTGATGACGGTGATTAGGTTGCCTTTCAGAGCAGCAAAATCTGTACAACCGAATCCTCCTGGGCTGAGTCATTTTCAGCCCAGGCATATTAACTTGGCTCGCTGTGAGTCTGCTTTTGTGTACACACGCACAGTATTTAACCACGAGCGCAGTGGGCCCCAAATTAAAACCATATTTTGTTAGCACCACATGTTCCAGCCTTGACAGTATTTATCAAAGGGGAAGCCGCTGGATTTATCAAAAGAGATGAACTTCACCTGGGTCTGGCAGACCCACCCCCAATAGGGAGCTGTGATTTTTACCCAGCCTGTGGAGCGGTGGGGCCACTGTTGGTTCAAGACTGTTTGCTCGCTTGCTTTGGGCACCATTCGCTGCTGTTCCCTCTCTGGTGCCTACCTTCCAACGGCCCAGGCCTCACGGGATGTCATCAGCTCCACATCTGTTTACTCTTCAAGGCCCTGTTTGTGTTCCCTTCGTTTCTGTGAGGTCTTTGCTACCTAAACCCAAAGTGTATTTTTCCTCCTTGGATCTGTCTAGCCTGGCTCTGGCTAGACACTGTGGGACTGTGGTGGAAATGCAGACTCCCAGGCCCCACCCCTGACATCCTGAATCTGCATTTTAGCAAGATTCCCCGGGAGTACCAGTGCATGCTGAAGTTTGGGAAGCACTGCTCTACCCCCAGGTAACTTTTCTCCTGGTGGTTCTCATTGGAAGTCACATTAGGTGTTTTGGGAACATATACAGGATTTGGGGTTTGTCACACTGATGGGTGCGGGGCAGGAGTGCCACTAGCAAGAGTGGGCAGGGATGGTACTGGACAAGTACAGAGGACAGTCCCCTATAAGGAAAACTTGGTTCTTAAGTCACATGGCTTTCTAAAGTGCTGCCAGGCAGCCAGGTAGGTGAAAAACCTCTTTTTAATTATCTTAGCCCAGAACCTAGTTCTTTATTTTATTTTTTTTTTAATTTTTTTAAGTTGATTTATTTTTGAGAGAGAGAGAGAGGGGCATGTGTAGGGAAGGGACAGAGAGAGAGATGAAGACACAGAATCGGAAGTAGGCTCCAGTCTCTGAGCCGTCAGCACAGAGCCCAACGCGGGGCTTGAACCCACAGACGGGGAGATCATGACCTGAACGGAAGTCGGACGCTTAACCGACTGAGCCACCCAGGTGCTCCATAATTCCTTTTTACCTAGAGACACCATATATTGCTTGCATGGTTTTAATATACACTGAATTGTCTAGGAATTCAGCTTCTGTAAAAATTCAGGGAAGACTGCCCTTGTTTTGTTAAGAACTTTTCCTTTGTTCACAACTTTGGAGACACACGTTCTCCACAGCATTGCTGCTCACAGAATTTCAGTCTCCAGGACACGATCTCTGTATCAGTCTGCATTGTAGCCATTCCAATGGCTGTGACTTTATATCTGACTGCTTCATTATGTTTTTTGGCATAAATGTGCCTGAGCATTTCTATATTAAAATACATCTGGTTTTATTACAAATTACTTTTATTTTATTTCTTATTTATATCAGAGTTAAGGAATTCATTATACTGTTGTTGAATCATTTATATTATTCATAGATTCTATTTCAGGAAAATAAAGAAACCATTTATTTTTTTATTTTATTTTTTTAAGTTTGTTATTTTATTTATTTTGAGACAGAGAGAGAATGCAAGCAGGGGAAGGGCAGAAAAAGAGAGAATCCTAAGTGGGCTCTGTGCTGTCAGTGCAGAGCCCAACGTGGGGCTAGATCCCATGAACTGTGAGAACATGACCAAAGCTGAAATCGAGAGTCAGACACTTAACTGACTGAACCCCACAGGTGTCTCAAAGGAACCATTTAAAAGTATTTGTTATAAAAACAGAATGTTGGGTCTAATAGGGTTGGGAACCTTGGTTCCACATTCTTTAATTCTTCAACTGGCCCTTATTATATATTGTCTTGTAATCTTGGTTATCTATACATTTTTTAATTTTTTTTAATGTTTATTTATTTTTGAGAAAGAGAGACAGAGTGTGAGCAGGGGAGGGGCAGAGAGAGACGGAGACAGAATCTCAAGCAGGCTCCAGGCTCTGAGCTGTCAGCATAGAGCCCGAGGGGGGTTCAAACTCACAAACTCATGACCTGAGCTGAAGTCAGACACATAAGCTACTGAGCCACCCAGGCGTGCCAATAATCTTGGTTATATTTTTAAGACAACATGCATAGTCTCCCCTACCAGGTTATAAATATCCTTAGGGTAGGACTATCTTTTATAATCTTGGTCCTGTAATCACCACTCAATGCACCTATTGTACATCAGGTAATTGATTACATGGCTACTTGGAGGATGGCCCGCTCCCTGCATTCCTTTCCTCAAAAGCTACTGCCTTCTGGGGCACCTGGACTTAAGTATCCGACTTCAGCCCAGGTCATGATCACGTGGTTCGTGAGTTCTTAGCCCCATGTCAGGCTCTCTGCGGTCAGCACAGAGACCTTCCCTTGATCTCTGTCCCTTCCCCTCTCACTCTCTCAAAAATAATAAATAAATAAATTTTTAAATAATAAAAAAAAAAAGCTACTGCCTGGGTGCAGAGCACTGGCAGCCTGGCTACTATGGCCATTAAGGAAGAGTTTGGGGCACCTGGCTGGCTGTTGGTGGAGCATGCGACTCGAGCTCAGGGTTGTGAGTTTGAGTCCCACTGTTAGGTGAGAGATTACTTAAAAATAAAATCTTTAAAAGAAAAGAAAAGATAGAAAGAGTTTGGCACTCTGTTGCGTAGGGGCTAGGCACAAAGCTTCACGCTTAAAGAATTCTGATACAGTGGAGGCTAGAAATGGCCCAGTAGGGAAACAAACAAAATGCTACAGGATTGTGGAGGACGAAACAATTCCAATACAAAGATGCACATACATGAGTCTGGAGTGGCAAATGCACTTATAGGTTCCTTTTCTTACATACGTTTTTATTTATTGGATTGGCCACCATCTTCTTCACCCCATTGAATTAGAAGCTCCTTGAGAGCCACTCTTAATTCCTCTAATTCCTTTGTGTGTGCCAAGCTTTGGTGTCGTATCAGGCAAAACCCCTTCTATTTCTTGGGACAAATTCCACAAGTACATAGTCTTTCCAATCTTGTGTGGTAATGTGATTTTTTTTAACGTAGGTTGGCCTGGTAGTGAGTGTTTTTAATATGCTGATAATTTGGATAGGTCATTTCACCACTCTGAGCCTCACTTTCCTCATCGGGAGAACAAAAGATGGACCAGATTGATGGTTCCCAAACTTGGCTGTTCCTAAGAAGATTTTTTTTAAATATCGAGTTCTCTGGGCTCCAGTCCAAACTTAGTGAAACACATTGGGGACAGGGAGATATGCTACAGATCTCCATGAACCACATTTCCAATAGCCAGGAATAAAGGACATGCAAGTCTCTTTTAGCTAAATATTCTCCATCTACATCAATTACTAGTGAGTAATGTTACACAAAAATGGCCCATTAAAAGTAGTGCCTGGGTGGCTCAGTTGGTTAAGTGTCCAACTCTTGATCTTGGCTCAGGTCATGGTCTCACGGTTTGTGAGATCGAGCCCCACGTTGGGGTCTATGCTGGTGCTGGCAGCACAGAGCCTGCTTGGGATTCTCTCTCTCCATCTCTCTGCCCCTCCCCTGCTTGCACACACACACTCTAAGTCTCTGAAAATAAATAAAATAAACTTAAAAAGAAAAAGTAGTCCACATTTAGTGTAAGATGACCCAGCTAAGTTAGACTATCATGGTAGAATGTAGAATCATTTCCTTCATTTATAAATTTTAGGTGATATTTTAAAATAATCTCTAAAGAATTTATTCCCCTTAAGTTAGCATCCCTGAGTGGTACAGTGAGGAAAAAGCACTTTTCAAAAATCCTTACACCACAGCTGCCTGGGTGGCTCAGGTGGTGGAACATCCGACTGTTGATTTTAGCTCAGGTCATGGTTCCAGGGTCGTGGGATCAAGCCCCACATTGGGCTCTGTGCTGAATGTGGAGCCTGCTTAAGATTCTCTCTCTACCCTTCTCCTGCATCCCTCTCTCCCACTCTCTCTCTCTCTAAAGAGAAAGAAAAAAATTCCTTAGACCCGAAAAAAAACTTTGAACCAATCAGCAGACTTTGAACTGACCTTTTGTGGCCCAGGGAGCTCCATGCTGGGTGTGACCTGAACGTCACAGAAGGCACTCCTTCTCCTTGAATCCTCCCCATGGGCTGTCATATGCCTGAAATTCCCTTAACAGGGGCAGACTTTTTCACTCGCCTCCTAATTAGCAATGAGGTTTAAAATACAAATATTCCTGAGGAGGCTTTAAAAAATTCCCTATTCTGCAGTGAATTTTACTGAGTTCATAGGGAGCACTTCATTGTGAAAAATAAAAAAAACCAAAGTTGTACAGGCTTATATTGTGAGACAAAGCAGTGATGAAACCTGCTCAGACCAAACCAAAGCAGACACCAGTTCATACCACAGCCCACATGAAGGTTTTTATCCAATACAAATAGAAGCAACAGTGGCAACAAAATGAGGCCATAAGTGCATTGGAACTTGTTGTGAGTCCTGGTGAGGCTCTGCCCAGTGTATCATTCTTTCCTTACCAGCCAGGTAAACAACAGACTTCATCTACTAATACCAGGAACTTTAAAACTCTTAATCCAGTTGCAAATGACTATAATTGAGGACCTTTTCTCCTAGCTAGTTGCTCTCCAATTCAGAGTTGTCTAGCAGGTTAATTTCAACATAATAGAAGGTGTCATCTGGCTGATTGCACCACCACATGCTGGTGGCAGGGACAGATTTCATGTGTATTCTGCTCAGGTTGCTGGGCCCTCTGGTTGGTTGCGTCCTTCTTTGCACCTTGGTGCCGAGCATTCTGAGACTTGGTCAACTAAGGATAAAAGGAACCTACTAGACAGTTGAGGGGCATGTTAACAAGATAATCCATGACATCCTGAGGAGGGTAAAGTGGAATGAAGAAATGATGGGGGATCATGGCTGAGGGAGGGATACCTTCCCTAGGGCCTTGCTGCCTACCTCAGCAGGAAAGCCTGACTCTCCACTCTCCTTCCTCCACCAACTGTATGACCTGGCATCAGCCAATGACTCCACCACTTGAAGGGGACAACCAGGGGCTGAACCTCCAGGAACATTGGCAGACTTCTTTCTCCTAACTTCTCAGTGATCCCAGTGTCTAGCTCCCCAGGTCCCTCATGACCTTAACCATCTTATTAAATATGTTCAAAGTTGTGGAGGGAGGGAGGGAGGGAGGGAGGGAGGGAGGGAGGGAAGGAAGGAAGGAAGGAAGGAAGGAAGGAAGGAAGGAAGGAAGGA
>NW_024412394.1:65148710-65206164 GCF_014898765.1 Herpailurus yagouaroundi
GGAAGGAAGGAAGGAAGGAAGGAAGGAAGGAAGGAAGGAAGGAAGGAAAGAAGGAAGGAAAGAAAGAAGGAAAAAGGGAGAGAAAGAGAGAGAAGAAAGAAAGAAATGATGGGGGCAATTTTCATGGAAAGAGGTTTTCACAGGACAGAGTTGGGTTTGGGGGGGCTAGAGCAGTCAGTGAAAAAGATATTTCAGAAAGGAAAGCCAGGGTCTGAAATACACTTGACCTTCTTTATCACTTTGTCAAGAAGAGGCTGCCACCATTAACAACAACAAAAAACAATCCCAGCAAACTGTCTTCCTGAAAAACAGACAACCCCCAATTCCTTTGACTGCTCACTTCCTACATTCAAGTGAGACACCTTCAGGTGTCTTTGTCCCACAGTCCTGCAAACATTGCCATAACACACTCACAAGGGAGCATAGGCATGGGACTCAAGGAGGAGACATGTCATCATGAAAAAATGCTGGTGGGGCCTAAGCTGACCTAAGGGCAGAGGAGGGAGGGAGGGTCAGCAGGATAACTGAGGAAGACACTAGAAAAAGAGGAAGGTGGGTGTGCCCGGAAAAAAAAGGGACCACATGACATTAGGCTTGTCTCCACCATTTGACAGCAGCTCAATCTCAACCACTGGGCAATGCAACTTCTTCCCGTAACTCACCTCCAGGTCACAACAGCCAGTCTGAGACATGAAAACAAGGCTGAGGAGATTTATCTTTCTTCTAACAATTAAGACTCCCAGTCTCCCCCACAACCTTATGAGCCTCGTGACATCCACACTCAAGGAAAACAGCAAAGCAGCTGGACAATCTTTCTGTCTGGCTGCTGTGCAGGCTGTATTTGCCTCTGGGCTTAGTGGCCGAGTGGGTAAGATCTGGAACAATCTCTAAGAGCAGGGTACAATCTGGGCACCAGCTGGGACATTAAAGCTGGGAAGAGCTTGCTCTAGCAACTTCCCTCTCAAGGTGTTTTTCTTCACCTCTTAGTCACTTTTCCTGAAAAAGGAGAAAGCTGAAGAGAGGCATACAGTTCGGAGCTATTGAGCCTGGAGGAAAGGAGTTCTAGAATCAAATTCTATCTATACATCTATAAACCACATGATTCACTGAGTACCAACTGACGTGCAGACACAAAAAGGAAAGCTCAATTAAACTAATGTGAGGGAGAAGGAAATTGTTCACTGAAGCCTGCAGGAGGACTGCCTGGCTGAGCAGGGCAGTCCAGGCCTGTCACGAAGAGGTGGGCAGAAGGTCTCCTGTCCTGTTGACTCAAGGCAAATGGATGTGGCTCCCTGCCCCCGGCCCTCCAGGACATAGCTGCCCATCATGCCTTCAGAATGAATTCCATTTGTGCTGAAGGAGAAGAGGGGAATGTTACTTTTGCTTAGAAGTCACCTTAATCAAGAAGAGCCAGGTAACCTAAGAATTCTGGCACTAGAAGGAACTTTGGATCACTTAATTCACATTCATCATCTTATAGGTAGGGAAACTGAGGCCTAGAAAGAAAAAGAGATTTGGATCCCTTCCCCCTGTTGCTTCCCCAGAGAACATGGTGGATTTCCTGGCTTGCTGTGGTTTTCTGAAGACCCTTGAATTATCAGAGCTCATGTTCTCCTATCCTTGTTTGTCAGCCCCCTAGCTGGGGCTGAATGAGGCTACCATCCATGTTGCTCCATGAGGTTCAGATACCAGTGGGAAGGGGTCCTTGTCCAAAGTCCATGGTGGATGGGGAGAGACAGGTCTTAGATCCATAAACTTATACCACTTCCTAAAGAATGCCATTTTGAAGTTTGAGGGAAGGAATGGAAGCTCTTAGCGGACACAACTAGTCATTCAGCACATGCTAAGTCCAGCATGGGCATGAGCAATTGCAAACAGAACTCTTGGGCCATGGTTGGTTCTGCATCCAGAAGTTATGAACTGACCATAGAAACTAGCAGTAACCAGCCATGTTGTACACAAGTAAAGGCTATGTGCTCCCACCCCCACAAGCTTGCTGCCAAGTGGAGCTGTTGCCATAAAAGCAAGTCTCAGCTCACACCAAATTTCATCAAATGCAGGGAGATTTGTTAGATAGTAGACAAAATTAATCTTTAAAAAAAACTCACTGTGGTTCAGAAGAGATTTCTCTCCCTTCTTCTTGCAACCTTCCCCCCAACCCCTAACAAATATCAGCAGAGGGGCGCCTGGGTGGTTGAGGGTCCAACTCTTGGTGGTTGAGGGTCCAACTCTTGATTTTGGCTCAGGTCATGATCTCATGGTTCGTGGTTTGAGCCCCACGTTGGGCTCTGGGCTGACAACATGGAGCCTGCTTGGGATTCTCTCTATGCCTTTCTCTCTCAAAGTAAATAAACTTAAAAACATTAAAAAAAAAAAAAATCAGAAACACCAAGGCAAGAGGAGCCGCTGTCCAACCTTGTCCTTCAGGGGTGCCTATCTGGCCTTCCTTGGGCACCCTTTCTCCCACAGAGTGATGAGTCACAGGGTCCAGGAAACAAGCCCACCCAAAGCCCATACCTCACTTTCCAGACCACTCTTTGATACCCAGACTCCCAGAATTCCCCACAAGGGTCCCAAACCCATCTCTAGGTCGTGCACAGGCCTCTTCTTGGGGTCTGAGTATTGAGGATAGAATATCCCATGGCTGTGCTCACCCCTAGGCTTAAGGGGACAGCTCTTCATAGAGAATTGGGCATGTAAGCTGGCGTGTCTTTAATGTGTGCGACAGAGCTGGGGGTGGGCAGAGAAAGGGAACTTCAGGGAGTAGGCAGAACTCTGAGGGGTCCAAGAATGTATTCACACTTGGCATTCTGGGTCAGTCTGAAGATATCTATATTTTCAAGGCAAGAGAATGGAACATATTCTATATTATAGATTTTTAGCTCAATTTATAGTTTTAAATACTTAGACACATCCTGTGTGGGCCTCCATTTGCACTCTTGCCCCAGCCACAAAAGTTGGAGTCAGACTTTTTGAAGCACACACAGAGACTGGGTTCCTATGGTTAGATAGTGGGGAGAGACGGGGGAGTGGTCTTATCCTTTGAGACATCACACCAGTGAGCTCCAACCCTCAGCCCTACACTGAGGCATAATTATCAAGCTTGCTGGTTTTTATCCTTTATTCATACAAGACAATTGGTCCTATTATATTACTCCTAACCAAACACCTACCAAGAATCTGCAGGTTCTACTAAATCAAAAATTACTTCTAATAGTTTTTATGCAAATAAAGCAATCTAAATTGTTGACAGAGACTAGAAGGGGTTTACATGTTTTATCCACAATTAAACCACTCCAAAGAGTTAGGGTAGATTAGGATTAACTCACGCACATACTACATTACTCATGCTACAGTATTTACAAATAAATGACCACAAATACAGCCTCCCAAGATTCCCATATGTTCCTTAACTGTATATACCTAGGATGGTGCTGTAGGCATCAGCCCCTGGGGTGAGGAATTAGCCCAAGCCCAGGAGCCCAAAACAAAGGGGCTCCCTAGCTTTTAGCTTCTCCCCTCTGGAAGGGCCATGCCAGTCCCCAGAGATAATTCATATCACTGTATCACGCAATAGCTTGGCAAGCATATCCCCTAAGCCTATAGTCAGATTTGGGATTCTAAAATAATTACTGCCCAGTATTTATGCAGTCTCTCTTTTTTCTTTGCCAATGCTACAAGTTAAGTAACTTCCCTTTGTCTGCTCTTTTATTACGGGAGCTAAGAAATTTCTATTTGTATACATTTAGGGGTTTTCCACGGGCAGGCCTGGCAATGATCCACCACAGGCTTATCTTCCAACTCTTTGCTTGTGCTTCACCTAAATTTGGGATACCCTAATAATTGTTTTCCAACATTCCTGAGAATTCATAGGAATGTGACATTAAGCCCAAAAGGCAGGATCAGAACTAAAAGCTATGACATTAAAAATCCCTGGGTTCCATCCAAAATCTTCTAGAAAGCCGATGAGAACCCCAGGAAAATTAACTGGAAGAAAATCTTTATCATTTAGCAATAGACAATAGCAGGCACAAATCTTAGTGTACAGATACATAAATTCCTCTTTACTCGTTTGTGACACACTTAATTTCTATTTTAGCCCTTCACCAGAGGAGTCCAAACCTTATCTCAATCAGTTCAAGGTTATATCTTTGTTTCAGTGTACTAAGGGGTGTGTGTGTGCATGTATTTAAGGGCCTCTAGTATTTTCTTTTGTTTTTTTCTTTCTTTCTTTCTTTCTTTCTTTCTTTCTTTCTTTCTTTCTCTTTCTTTCTTTCTTTCCTCTTTTTTTTTTTTAGGTATAATTGACATACATTACATTAGTTTCAGGTGTGCAATGTAATGATTCAATATTTGTATGTATTGTAAAATTATCACCATCAATCAACACATAGTTACATCCCAAAATCTCCACATAGTTACAGAATTTTTTGTGCGTATGATGAGAACTTTTAAATCTACTCTTTTAGCCACTTACAAATAATGCAATACAGTATTATTAACTGTAGTTGTCAAACTGTATACTACATCCCTATGACTTATTTATTTTATAACTGGAAGTTTATACCACCTTCACCCATTTCAGCCACCCCCGCACCCCAACCTCTGGAAACCACCAATCTATTCTCTGTATCTATGAACTTAGCCCTTATGGTGTTTTGGGGTTTTTTTCTTTTACTTTTATTTATTATTGAGAGACAGAGAGAGACAGAACATGAGCATGGGAAGGGCAGAGACAGAGGGAGACACAGAATCTGAAGCAGGCTCCAGGCTCCGAGCTGTCAGCACAGAGCCCAATGTGGGGCTTGAACCCATGAACTGAGATCATGACCTGAGCTGAAGTCAGACGCTAAACCTACTGAGCCACCCAGGTGCCCCATGGTGTTTTGTTGTTTTTTTTTAATCCACCTGTAAATGAGCTCATGTGGCATTTGTCTTTCTCTGTCTGATATTCACTCAGCATAATATGGGGGCTTCAGTCATCTGTCCACATTGGCGTCTGTTGAGACACAATAGTCTCATCTGGCACTGGTCACTCATTGTCCATGCCCAGGGCAGCTGAGTGCACCCTCACTACACCCACTAAGTCCATTAAAGGCCAGCCACTCTTTTCCCCTCTTAGCATCATGAGAGTTATTCTGTTGCTCTCAGTCTATGCTGTGGTTTGGGGAACTTTGTGAGGCTGTATCTACAGCCCTGCCTGCCCACGCATACCCCAAATCCATTTCTTTAGGGGCTTGCCACCTTCCTGAGGCTCGACCCTAGAAGAAACAGGTACCCGTCTCTCCATTCTCAAACTAATTAATGTATTCCATCATTCCCATGCACCTGGGACACACAATCCCACTTGTAAGAATCTCTTAATGACTATACAGTTTTACTTTCCCTCTAAGCCACCTCCTCCTGGGGACAGGGACCTTTAAATGGAACATCATGTACTCCCAAATCTGTGGTATATATTGGGGTCCTTCACTCCCAGGGTTTAGACTTGAGAAACTCAAAAGCCAGCAAAATGGGGCTTTATACTTCTTCTGTGTTGAGTATCCTTCACTGAGGCAGGGAGCACAGACAAACTTTGCTCAAAGCAGCAAGGAGAGGAGAGGTGGGTGAGAGGGTTAGGAAAGAGTATTAGGAAGAAAAAGACTATATAGTACTTCAAAATTCAGACCCAACCATAATAGTAGCAGATTTTTAAATGTTTCCATATTGCCTTTGACAGGATTATCTTTCTAAAATACAGATATAATTATCCAACTTCTTGGTCTCCTATCCTCCAATGGCTCCTCGTTGCCCACAATGGCAGTACAAGGTCCTCTCCATCTGAGAAGTGAGGTGCCAGGATCACTGAACTATTTGTCTGGGAAATCTATTATTTGCATGAGCAGAGAAAGCAAATAGTCATGTAGAATATCCAACCACTGAAGCATCAGGTCCTGGGAATAAAACTAACAATTTCCCCAACATTTCCAAAACCCAGTTCTGAACTCTAGTTGAACAAAACTTCTGATCTAATTTTGGAACACCCTGTTTCATTTCTTAAATCAAATGTCCTTAACCCTCTTGCACTACGGCTGCCCTGAATCAACCAGCAAGAACAGGAGCAATATAGGGCACCTGGTGGCTCAGTCGGTTGACTGTCTGACTCTTGATTTTGGCTCAGGTCATGATCCCAGGGTTGTGGGATCAAGCTCCATGTCGGGCTCTGCACTGAGCATGGAGCCTGCTTGAGATTCTCTCTGTCTAGCCCTCTGCCCCCATCTCCCCCACTCTCGTATTGTTCCCCCCCCCCCCCCCTCTCCCCCCCAAAAAAAAAAAAAAAAAATAAGAGCAACATTAAAAATACTATGAGAGCAGTTTCAATATCCACCTGCTCTCCTCCTTTCTCTGCCAGACCCTGAATTCTCATCTCCAAACCATGGCTTGAACACCTCCTTCAAGAAGTCATCCTCTGAGTCTCTGACCCTATTCTAATCATACCATGGCTAGTGTGAGTGGCATAGGTCCTATCTGTTACAGTTATATGTGTTCGTGTTGTTTTCCTGTCTTCTTTCTTTTACTAACCTATAAATTCTAATGGAGAAAGTCTGTACCCTCCACATTCTTTGCAGTACCCTAACCACTTAGCACAATGGCCTGCGCAGAGGGAACTTAATAATTTTTGCAGTTGGATTTCTGGGTCTCCACCCCAGCTCCTGGGTAATCATTTATCAGCAAACAAATTAGTTATCTGTAAAACAGCCAAGGTTTCCAGAGTAGATCATTTGTATTTCCACTGCTGGAAAAAACAATACATACCTCTTTACTTGCAAAGAGAAATTTCAATAGAGGCATGTGGTCATGGCGTCACTGATAGATCTTGCCTGAGAGTTTTGACACTTATAACTCTTTGACCTGGAAAGATGAACCAACTTTTATTTTGAATCATGTGTTCCCCTAGGTTCCTTTAACCTAAAGGCTATAAAAGGCAGACAGTGTGATCCCCATAAATCTGGCAACAACAACAACAAAATGCATATAGTCTCTTGCTGAGCATCCACTAACATAATTCCTGAAAGCCAAGTACCCCCTCACACCCTGAAGCATCGAGGATGGGCTCAGAGATGGCTCAGAGGCTGTGCCTGCCTTGCCTACCCCAGGGATAACCCCATCCAGTGCCAAAGCTGCTTCTCTCTGGCAGTGGCTGATATTTCCGCTGATGCCCACATCCTGCCTCTTCAGTAGGAGCTGCCCCACACCTGACCTCCAGGTGTAGGCCTGTGGGGCAGCTAAGAATGGAGGAAGGGTCTTGTCCTTGGCTTCTCTTAGTTGCCTACTCCCAGGTGGCCAACTTCACAAGGTAGCCCAGCCTGAGGAACTTTTTGAGGGAGGGGACATTCTCTCACAGGGTCCCCACACCAGGTACCCTACTCCCCCAGGGAACAAGATACCATCAGCTAGAAATAAAGTCAGCTCCATGTTCTCCTGGACTACAGAAGGGGCCCCTGACAGCCCTTTCCTCCCAGTCCAGCGCAGGTGGGCCCTCTGTGCCAGGCACTCTGTGGGTACACCAGTGTCCCAGAAGTACAGTCTCCAATGGAGCAGAAGGATAGGAACTGGCTGGGCCTGCCCCTACCCATTTCTGGAGGAGGCAGCTATGAGGAAGGGCCTTAGGAGAGGGCACGTACCTCACTGTGAGGGGTGGGGGTGAGTGGGACACCAAGAGTGTGCCGCACTTCAAGGGTCCATACCACCATCGAGTCTGAAAGAACTCTGAGGAATGTCTTGCAGGCTTCCTAGCTATCTACCTGACTCTGGTACGTGTGCCTCATGTCCTCTCAGCCACGCTGCTGAACTCCTCCTCTTCCTCTGTCCACTCTTGCTCATATAATGGACCTGACCAATATCTCTGTGTTTATTCATGATCACCAAATCCCACCCATAACACTCTTCAGTAGTTATGTTAACTTTCAATACCATCAGATTTCTTTTCCCTAATCTCATTGCCATCCCCTTCCCTCCCACCCACTCCCAGCCTCTCCCCAAAGAAACCACAGAGTTGTACATTTGAGCTGCTCTCATCAGTCCTTTCTCCAAGTTTCCAGGGCCATGTGACCATCTGTGGGTTCATCATCCAACTCAAACACTTGGCCAACAGTCCACAATAGCTGTGGCTTCCACATTCTCCCTGTTCATCCTGGGCAAGGGCAGGTCTGGTTGGTTTCAGAGCACTGAGATTCTTCCCTGACATCCACAGTAAGAGAGGACTAGTCATAGCAGAGGTAAAAGTTCCAAGGAACAGTCTTCACCTCCCTCTGGCCAAGAGGGGGTGCCCAGCAAGGACTCAACACATAACAGGAGAGAAAACAAGTCTGAATGTTCCCAGAAGTTAAGAAGTCAAGGAATAATACTAATGAGCAGGCATTGATCTCTGAGCCCTATACTAAGTGAATATGTTCACTGAATTATCACAATAGTCCTGGGGGGTGAAGTGTAGTTACTACCCCAACATGCAGACAAGTAGATTGAGGCTCAGAATGGCTCCATAATTCACCCATGATCAAACAGGCCAAAGTAGAGAGGAGAATGGCTGGACGTATCTTCCCTCTTGTAATTAGGCAGGATGGACCCCAGGAGTTGGACAAAAAAAGCAGGACTTGTTTGGCATAATAAAATAGTGGAGATCTGATGAACTGGCCATAGAACTCCAGGAATGAGAACAGTCGTTGAAGAGAAAAGAGCCTTCCCAGGAAAGAAAGAGGAGGACTTGATACTTATGACAACCTGTTAGAAACTTGAAAGAACTTGTCTGGATTTGACTTACTGGCATGTTCTCGTGCTGGGTTAGACAGAACCATACTTCCCTCCTTCTACCTCCAAATCTTCAGTGAAAGTCAGCCAGATGTGCTGACACCACCTACCATGACATTAATTAACAGATGTAGGTGTTGCTTGGAGAACAAGAGAAGGGATTAATGTCGGGTATGGAAGGAAGCAGGGTGGAGAGAGGGCAGTGACCATGACCAGCAGGACAATACTGGATCACTCAAGAATTTGACCTGAGAGAGGAGAAAGTGGGTGATGGGCATTGAAGAGGGCACTTGTTGGGATGAGCACTGGGTGTTGTATGGAAACCAATTTGACAACAAATTATATTATAAAAAAAAAAAAAAAAAAAAAAAAAGAATTTGACCTGAGCAAGAACTGGGAGAAATAGGGAGGCTATGCAAATGTAAATGCCCCAGGAATCTTTTAACACACTGGCAGGAAGATTAATTCACTATGTAATCTGGGATGGAGGTTTCAGTCATTTAATGAGAATATTAAAGAAAAATATGATTCTCAGAAAGCTAAAGGATGTGGAAAGCCTCTGTTTTGTCTCATGCAATTCTCCCAGTGGAGTAAATAACTCACTTTCTCCAAGTCATTTAAGAGGTCTGGAAGTAAAAGCCAGGGCCTTGACACAGGCTGTGACTGGCCCCCTCTGCTCCGACAGCTCTTCCCACATAGAGAAATTCCACCTGCCTTCTAACTCCATCCACTCCTGCACAGATCTTGGTCAAAAGCTCCCATTCATGTGGAATTTCATATTCTATCTTATTCCCCATTCCAGCACAATCTAAACCTCTTTCCTTGAGAACTATGGTGTTAGAAGTCCTGACTCTGAAGTCAGGCAGCCTAATTGCGTGACCTTAACTTAATGGGGATTCAGTTTCCTTATTTGTAAAATGGGTAATGATAACACCTATTTCATAGGGCAGATGTGAGGATTAAGTGAAAAAAGAAAGAAAAAAGGTAAAGTAGTTAGCATATAATTAGTTTGCAAGAAAAATTGTTTTACTAATATGGTTTTGCCTCGCTTAAAATGGATGCAGATTGTTTTTCTTAAAATCTGGAAACTGAAGAAAAATTTCAAATTAAGTTGCACTGTGCAACACATAAATATTAAAATTATCACAAGAATAAGTATGTATATTTGGAAGGACAAGTAAATCCTGGTAGGTTATTTACTCTATTACAACATTTCAATATAGATTTACATTGTTAAGTAGTGTTCCCCAAAACTTTTATAACATATTAATTAAGTCTTAAGTATTTTGATAGTCTCAAGACATAACTTAAGAAAATAATCAACTATAATTTAGCATATTTTGACACACTACCATTATTTGTCATATTTTAAAATTAATAATACTTGTTTTGTTTCTAGTGATAGAAGTCAGCCTGTTCATTGTAGAACATTTTAAAATAAAAAATATAAAAGAGAAAATAAAAATTACCTGTACTCCCACCATCTAGAGATATTCACTGTTAACACTTTGATGTAGCTTGTCTTTTAAAAAACTGCTTATCAAAATAAACTCACTTTCACTAAATATTACCTAAGAGAGAATGTTCTATTTCATTAGAGCTTTAAAATGCAAAGTCTATACTTGTATAATATTCCACAGTAGATCTGTAACGTAATTTACATAACCATTTTCACATGTATCTGTAGATATATAAACACTCACGATTGAAGTATTTTTATTTTATGTACAAAGAGCTGGCATTGTTTCTGGGGGAAGGTAGATATCTTGGATGACCCATTCAAGGAAGTTCACTTAGTCCGACTTAATCACGGGAACACTGGCAGCACATATTGACACTGTAGTTCCGGGTCAGACTGCTGATGTGAGCCAATGCCTTTGCTGAATTTTTTTTTTTTTTTTTTTTTTTTTTTTTTGGATGGCTCCAGTAGAACTCCTAGTGACCCGTTTTGCTTTCTACAGTGTAAGGAAGCAAAAGGCCATATAGTTGTATATTTAGATTGCTTCTAATTGTTTCCAATTTTAAAGTGGACAGACGTCTCTCTATATATAAATCTGTATATGCTTCTCTGATGAGTTCCCATATTTCCTCAGATCTCCTAGCTACCTGTGGAGTAAATGAGATCAATGAACAATTTTGCCCAAATTACAGCAGTGTGGCTTCTCGACTCCTCCCCCGGCACAAAGGAAAGAACTGGACCCTCTCTTCAAAGTCTCCCACCAGTTTTTATTGTTGTTTATCCTACTTGGTGTGACTATTTATACATTTTGCTGAAAAAATATTCATGTTTTATTATAGGGTGCTGCCTCAGGACCATCTAGAGAATATAATATGTAGTATAATGTATCACATATCCTTACTAAAATTCATATATCTGACCCTCACAGTTTCAGATAAAGTGATCATTCTCAATCCTGGGTCAATTATGATCATCTGGTGAATGCCAAAAGAAGAAGAAGAAGGAGGAGGAGGACGAGGAGGAGGAGGAGGAGGAGGAGGAGGAAGAGGAGGAGAGGGAAAAAAATCAGAAATGCCCAGGCCCAGACCTAAAGATTCAGATTCACTGATTTCCCCCAGTTTCATTTTTTTAATGTGCTTTTTATTTTGAAATAACTACAGATTCATAGGAAGTTGCAAAAATAGATTAGAAAGGTAATGTGTTCCCTTAGTCTCTCTCACTGGTAACATCTTGTACAAAACCAGGACATTGACATTGGTACAAGCCACAAATTTCCCGTTTTGCCTCTATTCAGTGTGTGTATGTGTGTGTGTGTGTTCCTATGCAATTTTATCACCTATGTAGATTCATGTAAGCACCACCACAATCAAGATACAGAACTGTTTCATCACCACAAAGATCCTTGTGCTACCCCATCTTCCTCATTGTCCTCTCCCTAACCCCTGTCCCCACTTCCTTTTGAGTCCCCAGAAGGTATCTCACAGAGAAATCTCAGACATGTTTTCCCACTCCAGCCTGCTTGACACTCACTTCCTACAGGCCTGAGGAAGGTCTGGTTCTTCCCCTTCTGCTCTATCTGTCCCCAAGGCTTATGTGCCATTGCCCAGGATGCAGCCTCTGGAAACCCCCAAGCCTACACATTTTAGATATGCCAAATGGGACTGTGATGCTCTCTAAGAAATAGAGAGACTGCCTACTCTCTCGCTCTCTGCCACACTTTCCACCTGAATTCCAAGTAAGATTGTATCTGCCAGAAACATACATCCCCTACCAGTTCTGACTATAGTTCCCTACCCTATCTTTGGAGGTCAGATCTAAGCCCTGGAGCTGGGCAAGGCAGACGCTGCCCTTCCTCTTTTTCTCTCAACCTCTGTCCCCCAACTCAGCGGGGGTGTGGGTGGGAGCTCTGTTCAAAGCTTCTTCCTCAGAGTTTTCAGTTTCTCTAAGTAAATAGATGCCTAGGGGGTTTCCTGCACACAAATTAATCAGATACCACCAGGCCAAATTGCAGAATCACAGTTCAGGCTTGGCTGGGAGCCCCACTCCTCTCAGGATAAATTTGACAGCATTAAAAGAAACTAAAATTGCCAGCTTAAGTTCAGGGACTAAGGCATCAGTTTAGTACATCCATAATCTCATTCAAAAGAAAGCTTTTGCTGAGTCTAGCTTTGGTCAATATGTTTGATTGTTTAAAGAGGTTAATTACCCTCTCATTCTCCTCACATCTAACATGAGATGTGTTCATGGTAATTAATTTTTAGATCTCAGCATTTAAGTTACAGACTAGCAAAGGGGGAGTGTGACTTAGGTAAGGGAGAAAATAATACCACCCAACGCAGAAACAAGAACTCTACGCTTGATCTCAGCCAAAAGGCCGAGAAGCGATGCAAGAACTCTAGAACTTTTTGTAGGACAGGGTAGTACGTCTTAGGTAGTATAAAAATAATTGTATCACATTAGGCAAAAGCACAATGTTCTATTGTCTTTATTTGGATATTAGACATGAGCAAAAGAAGGGTGTGTGAATGTTGAGTTGACAAGGAATAGACCGCAGTGGCTTTTACCTTGTGACCTGAGCTAACCTGGAACTATGTTTCTAAGAATTCCCTTCCTTGTATCGTTCTGGGTTAGCACTGGCCACAAGAAATGTTTTGCATCATATTTGGAAGGAAGAAGTGAAAGAGCAGCCATACATTTACTTCCTGAAGGCGTCTGCATTGCAGCAGGTGCTGTGGCCTCCAGAAAACGTTGTTGCTGACTGCTGGCTTGACTTGTTAGGGTGAAGAGACACCCAGACCACAGCCAGCCAGATCAGGCTGCACATAGATGAACATGATATTTCCCCATGAAACAATGTGGAATTTCTCAAATAAATAAATAATTAAGCATTAAAAAAAATTATTTCATTGAGGGAGGAGGGGCAGAGAGAATCCCAAGGGGGCTCCGCACTGTCAGCGTGGAACCCAACATGGCGCTTGATCCCATGACTTTAGGATCATGACCTGAGCCAAAACCAGGAGTCAGATGCTCAACCAACAGAGCCACCCAGAAGCCCCAAATGAATAATTAAGCACTCATAATTGCTTCCTCTTTGAAGAATATGCAGGATATTTGAGTGTCAGAGTAGAAGGGCCCCTGTGTTACTTAGGATTTGCTTTTCAGTCTAGAGAATATATATTTCCATGCATCTCCACAGGGCATTTTTATTTCTTGCTCATTTTCCACCACTCCAATCAATATACAGTTAAAATTTGATCTTCTGTTCAGTCAACAAATTCCAAGTACAGTCCATTATAGCATCTCTGAGAGGCAATCGATACATCATTCTGTATCCATCAGGGTCCAATCAAAGATGCAGAACCTCTGTGGGTGATAGAGAATAAAGTGTACAGAGGTCCTCCCTTTGCACTTGCATGAGCTGGGGGCATCAGTTGGCCCTGTGTCTGGGGTTGAGCCTGAAGTTGCTGTGGGTCAGCCAGATGCTGTGGGGCAGCTAGGAAGGCAGCTGGGAGTGGGTAGAAACAAGGACAAATGGACACTGCAGACAAACTGGAACCTGCATCTCTCTCATCAACTCCAACCTCGATCGTACGGTGACCTGCAGGAAAAACTGGCACTCTCTGCCACGGAGCTACGCTTGCACCTGGCCCAGGACTCTGTGAAGCTAATAAAGGAGGTCTGGCCGGAGTTGGTTGAGCATCTGACTCTTGGTTCTGGCTCAGGTCATGATCCTAGAGTCATGGGCTCAAGCGCCATGTTGGATTCCACGCTGACAGTGCGGAGCCCCCTTGGGATTCTCTCTGCCCCTCCCCCCCATGACATAAAATTTTTTTCATGTTTAATTATTGATTTCTTTGAGAAATTCCACATTGTTCACTTCTCAGATATGTCTCCCCATATACTGTGCCCCAAACGGATTCAAATATACAGCAGCTATGATAAAACACAGCTGCTCTGGCGTTTTTCTTCCTGTCACCCTAGCCTTGACGGCAGTCTCTTTTCGCTTTAATTTCATCCCCAAACTCTAAACTCCGGGTTCTGAGGCCCTGACTCAGGTCCCTGCCTGGGACCTCCTAAATATCATGTTCATCCATGTGCAGCCTGGTGTTTGGACCTCAGTCTTCCTAGGGGCTCTGGCTTGACTCGGTCCTCAGGTTCTGGCACGTCCCACCATTTTGGCAGGAGTTTGCAGCCCCAGCTCCTACCAGAGTCAGCTTCCACCTTCGACTTCCTGGACGGTGCTTCCCAGTGAGGAGGAGAAAGTTGACATCCCGACACCACGGTCAGGAGACGGCAGACCAGAGGGGGAGATAAGCCCTATACAGAAACGCAAAGTAAGCAAAGAAACTTTGCATCAGATTTGGAAGGAGGAAGTCAAATGGTAGCCGTATTTTTACTTCCTGACAGTGTCTGCAGTGCAGCCTGCCGCCCAACCAAAGGTAATCAGGTGACATTTGTAGGACTGGTAAACACTTAGCATAACCCCAGGTATACTTCAAGGCCCAGGCTGGGAAGGTCGAGAAGGGAAAATGCTTCGGACAATGGAGAAAGCCAGAGAACTGGAGAATGAGGCCTTGCATGGATAAAAAATCAGTTAAGGGGCTCCTGGGTGGCTCAGTTGGTTGAGCGTCCGACTTCGGCTCAGGTCACGATCTCGCGGTCCGTGAGTTCGAGCCCCGCGTCGGGCTCTGGGCTGATGGCTCGGAGCCTGGAGCCTGCTTCCGATTCGGTGTCTCCCTCTCTTTCTGCCCCTCCCCCGTTCATGCTCTGTCTCTCTCTGTCTCAAGAATAAACTTAGGGGCGCCTGGGTGGCGCAGTCGGTTGAGCGTCCGACTTCAGCCAGGTCACGATCTCGCGGTCCGGGAGTTCGAGCCCCGCGTCGGGCTCTGGGCTGATGGCTCAGAGCCTGGAGCCTGCTTCCGATTCTGTGTCTCCCTCTCTCTCTGCCCCTCCCCCGTTCATGCTCTGTCTCTCTCTGTCACAAAAATAAATAAAAAACGTTGAAAAAAAATTATAAAAAAAAAATAAAAAAATAAACTTAAAAAAATTTTTTTTAAATAAAAAAAATCAGTTAAACGATTAAAATAATGCACAGAAAAAAAAATACTTCCAAATTTCTATTTTCTATTCTAAAATGAACTAGGGAAACTTTAGTCTCCAAACATAAGCTTCCAGTCTGTTAATCACTTAGAACTTGTCTTTCACAAACTTCTTGCCAGAGTGGCAAGCCCCTGAACAGTGAACAAGGGCAAAATCCCAGATGTTAGTCATTTAGTTGTCCCCAAATTGAAAGCACACCATTTCCACAAGAATGAGAAAGAACGGGTGCCTGGGTGGCTCAGTCAGATGAGCATCTGATTTCAGCTCAGGTCATGATCTCGTGGTTCATGAGTTCGAGCCCCTCATTGGACTCTCTGCTGTCCGCATGGAGTCCTCTTTGGATCCTCTGTCCCCCTCTCTTTCTGTACCTCTCCCCATCATGCTCTCCCTCTCTCAAAATTAAATAAACACTGAGGCACCTGGGTGGCTCCGTTGGTTAGGTCTCTGACTTCTGCTAAGCTTATGATCTCGCGGTTTACGGGTTCAAGCCCACACGGGGCTCTGTGCTGACAGCCCAGAGGCTGCTTCAGATTCTGTCTCCCTCTCTCTCTGCCCCTCCCCTGCTTATGCTGTCTCTGTCTCTCAAAAATAAATAAACATTGGGGCGCCTGGGTGGCGCAGTCAGTTAAGCGTCCGACTTCAGCCAGGTCACGATCTCGCGCTCCGTGAGTTCGAGCCCCGTGTCGGGCTCTGGGCTGATAGCTCAGAGCCTGAGCCTGTTTCCGATTCTGTGTCTCCCTCTCTCTCTCTGCCCCTCCCCTGTTCATGCTCTGTCTCTCTCTGTCCCAAAAATAAATAAACGTTGAAAAAAAAATTAAAAAATAATAATAAAAATAAATAAATAAATAAATAAACATTAAAAAAAATTGGGGAAGAAAATAAACATTAAAAAAAAAAAAAAAGAATGAGAAAGAAGTCTCAACTCTGCAGCTCTTGGCAGTCCTGAGGACCACAAGGTATCTCTTAGACTCTGTGAGCACCCTGGACAGGCTGAGTTGGAGAATGTTGCCTAAAAATGCATTTTTGAACTTGATAAATAATATAAACAATTTCTCTAGTAAAACATACAGGGGAAAAAATTGCTGAACACATTTCTATTATAAATGAAGACAGCACCACATCTTTCTGACAGCTTATAGCAGTGGAGATTTCTCTAATTAAAGAAAAAAATATTTTTTTGAAAGAACACCAGCAAAATCACCATTCCCTCTAAAAGATTATCTTGACTACATTTCTACAAGGCAGGTGTGGTCCTCAGAGGATTCTCCAGACAAAAAGATGAAACAAATCTGAAATATTTTGAAGCTTATCTAACAGATATTATTCTAGTCAATACATCTGGAGTAAGTTCCCCATGTCCTCGCTATTGAAATCAAATCCAGTTAGGAAGCTTCTTATTCATGGTAATGAAGTGATTCCTCTTAGGCTTATCAGATTCATTAGAGATGAATTCTGTCCAGACTTATTGTAGACCCATCCCAAAGACTGTGATCCACCTAAGAGAGCCAAAATCATGACGCTTGTGATCATAACCTCATGCCTCTGAATTGCTTGGAGCAAAGTAATGGAAAGCCCTAAAAATGGAGAGGACATGGGAATATTTTTCACATATGACCTGAATAAAGCCAGGATCCACATGGTTCAGTCTAATAGTGGTGTCGTGATGAAAACAGTACAGCTCGGCACAAAAAAAGGAATTTCAAAGACTCAAAGTCTTTATTTGGAAACCACGAAGAGAAGGCAAACCAACATTCATGAATTCTCCCTCCTTCACTGCCCATTTTACTCATATCTGCTGTTCTCAAGCATCTCTCTCCAAGCCAGCCCCACACTGTCTTTCCTCTCTTTACTTCCTCTTTTCTTTCTGTCTCCTGATTATGTACATTGATACAAACCCTCTCCCAGTGATTAAAAAAGCAATAAAAACACCTCCTTTTTAGGAGGGGAAAGGAAAGAGGAAATTGGACAGATATAGCATTTTTTTTTTCAGCCATCTGGGAAAGAGAGGAAAGCTGTAGACATTCCCACCTGATAATCCTTATTCTATTGAGGACCCTCCCTGCCAGATAGAGATAAGAGAACTTAATTTATACTGAGACCAGGGGTAGGGAACCCAATTCGGAGACAGAAATGAATCCAGGACCACACACTGATAAAAACATATCTTTCAACCGTCTTTTTTGGTTGATATATTTCTTTACCGTAAGAGAGTGAATATAAGATATAAAATAGTAAATATAAGGTATTAAACGGCTTTAGAAACTAAGGCAACAGAAAGCCAGATTTATTTTTTTTTTTAATTTTTTTTTTCGATGTTTATTTATTTTTGGGACAGAGAGAGACAGAGCATGAACGGGGGAGGGGCAGAGAGAGAGGGAGACACAGAATCGGAAACAGGCTCCAGGCTCTGAGCCATCAGCCCAGAGCCCGACACGGGGCTCGAACTCGCGGACCGCGAGATCGTGACCTGGCTGAAGTCGGACGCTTAACCGACTGCGCCACCCAGGCGCCCCCAGAAAGCCAGATTTAATAAATGCAGCAAATAACAGTAAAATAATAAATTATAAATCCTGATGTGTATCCAATTATCTTTCTTAATTTCAACAGTGTGAGTAATAGAGATTGGACGTTAGATCAACTGCAGGCGGGTCAGATAAAACAATATTGTCCCACAGGTAGAGGCTGCACCTTAACTCCGGCATGGGAAAACAGCATACAGTCAACCCCTCATAAACCCTGAGCACGATGCCAGCTCTTAGGGCCACAACCAGTGCTCCAGTATCCGTGAAGTCGTTTTATAATCTCTTTAAAGCAAAATTGTAAGTAAAATGCTGTTCTTAGACGTGCGCCCTGGGGGGCCAGGAGGAGGCTGGCTGGAACAGAGCCCCTTGAGGAATGAGCACTGTTGGGCTCATCTGCTCAGCTTGGTGGGAGCATCGGAGCTGGCTGAGGAGAGAGGGCTGGTCATGAAGCAGGGGGTGGAACCTCGGGCAAATTACCAGCAGCCAAAAAAAGGATGGAGACAGAGAACAGCAGGAGCTTAACAGCCTGAAGTGGCATTTCCGGTAGCTTTTTTCATCTGTGCCACGTTGGTGTGGCCCTAGGAGCTGGCATCGCACCTGGGGTTTATGGGGGGTGGACTGTATGGTGTTTTCCCGTGCTGGAGTTAGGGTGTAGCCTTTACGTGAGGGAGCATATTGTTTTCTCTGACCGCCTGCAAATTATCCAACATTGTCTCTATTACTCACACTGTTAAAATGAAGAAATATAATTGGATAATTTCATCTGGAAAGGCCTCCCTTACTTAGAATTCATATCCCTCTGTGAACTGGTTAAGCCAGAGCAGGATGTGCAGAACTCTGGGAGTAAACAAGATGTTCCTACCGCCTGGCCCCCAAAGCAAGGGCCCACATCTCTGCCCAGTGAATACACTGACAAAGCTTGCAGCCACAGTCACAGACCTCATCCTCAGGCCACCACGGACTCCATCCCAGAGGGAAAATGATGATGATGCTATGTATAAGTATTCGTAGTTTTAGTCTGCTTGGAGAGGCTGTGACATATTACCATAGACCAGGTGGCTTATGGCGGCTTAAACAATAGAAATATTTATTTCTCACAGTTCCGGAGTCTGGAAGTTTAAGATCAAGGTACAAGCATGGTCGAATTCTGATAAGAACCCTCCTCCTGGTTTACAACCACCTTGTCCCTGTGTCCTCACATGGCAGAGAAAGGGAAAGAAGAAAGCTCTCTCACATCTATCCTTATGAGGGCACTGATCCCATTCATGAGGGCTCCCAAAGAGCCACCTCCTAATACCATCGCATTGGGGGTTAGGATTTCAGATTTCATCATAGGGATGGGGGGGGGCGGACACAAACATTCAGTCTGTCATACACACACACGCAATATACAGGCACAGGACTCTAAAATCACGCAGTGTGAATTCTCCTGACAGTCAGCAACCTTCTCTGGTCACCTGCTTAACTAAGCAGGGTTGCATATTAAGGTCAAGAATTTTGTTTTTATTTTTAATCATGGGATACTGTGCTTTGCTAAAGACGTACAGTGGAATGAAGACAGACTCGGTGATACTACTAATTATGTAACTTCGAGAAAGCCACTTACTGCTCAGGGCTTCAGTTTCCTCACCTGAAAATTGGGGATGAGAAAACCCACCTTGAAGGGTTTTCATGAATATTAAATGAGTCCATTAATATATGAAAAGCAATTGACCAGAAGTGGTACCAAGTGAGAGCAAAATTTAGAAAAAAATGATTCGCTTGGCTTTAACAGATGCTCTCCAAAGGTTAAAAAAAAAAAAAAAAAAAAAGAGGTTACCAAGAAAGGTAGTGGCTCGTTGATATGCAGCAGCCCTCAACTGCTTACCTACAAAGTTTGATTTTGCAGTCTCGGGCTCCTAGAAGCATCTACAAGGGGACAGGCAGTCATAGGGCATCTTGTAGTGAAGCCTGCAAGGATGCTTGTAAAACACTCAAACCTTGTTAAAAATTCCCCAGCAGATCTCTTCTCCTGGATTTCCCCACCCAACGCCAACCGACTACACTTCCAAGGGAAACAAAGAGGCAATTCTAAAGCACAAAGGAGCTGCCCACCTGTTCCAGTAGTTTTCGGGGAGCAGGGAGGTGGGGAGGGTCTGTGCTTCAGGACAAGCTTGGCTAGAACTGATTGGGAGCCAGACCGTGTGCACTGAACAAGTTGAGAACGATTTGTCTCTAGCTCTGGTAAATAGTGACATCATCTTCTGGCGTTCTAAATGTTCTACTGTTTACTTTAAAAAAGACTCTTGCCATTCATTTCTTTTCCAGGTTTAATAAAATAGGCCCATTTCCAGCTTATATTAATTGAAACTCGAGTAAAGAAGGCTTATCTAACCCATTTGAGAACGACAACTCACGACATGATGGAAAGAAAGCCCTATAGCCTGGAAGACAGCAGAACTGGGGTCCGGGTCGCTCACAAGTGGTCAACAGAAGCAACCCCTGAACACGCTCCAGCCTCCGTTTCCTCACCCGGGAGACAGACTGAGGCATCTTTCAGGTTCCTTTCAACACTGAGAACTACAAGACTGGGGGACAAATGAACCAAACAGCTGATTCCACCCAGGGCTGGACTGTCACCTGTGGTTTCTGCTCCTTCAGAGCAGAGGGGATTAGCTGCCGTTTAGACACAGGAATGCAGCGCTTTGATTATTTTGGTGTCTGTTTTCACAGGCATTGGAGCTGAACCCTGCAGCCAGCCGGTGAGACCTGACTGGCCCTCTCCCCTCACTGGAGAGTAAGCAGGCTTGGCTGATAACTGACACCACAGAGGTGCGGGCCCCCCACCAGACACCACTACAATTAAACCCCATCTTGTTGCTCACTGGATGTGTGGCCTTGGTTAACCACAAACCCGCCTGAACGCCCCACCGGCAGGCCAGCTGAAAGCCGTTACTTCTTATCCAGCCCCTAACAGATACGATTAGAAGGGGTACTTAAAATGTTAAGACGTTTCATTCCTAATGCCCTGGCTGAAACCCAGAGAGACTTGAGGCAAGACGGCTGGTTCCAGCTACTTCCCTCCTAGATGAAACTGAAGTTACCTGATGTCCTTGGGGTGGCATGGCATGGAGAAGAAAGGTAAGTGAAACTACATAGCCTTCTTGGCAGTAAACTTAGGTTCTCTGAGCAGGTGGCAAAGGAAGAAAGCATTAGCTGTATTTAAAAGGGCGGTTAAAGTTCAGGGAGAAAAGGAAGTGTTGTTATTCTTAATTTTTCACACTCTCCCTGACCCCAGCCTCCATTCCACAAATAGCCCAGGGTACCATTTGCTGCCAGCAGAGGTATATGGATACCTCTGGAAAGCTATGAATGATTTACAAGCTGGGTCAATAATTAAGTTGCTGGGGAATGAGGTCAATATATAACCAGGCCTAACTCTTTGAATTTCAGAAGACATGCTCCCACGGCTGGCAAGAGAATAATGGTTGGAAAGAAGACAAAGTCACCCAGATTTTAAATGCTTTCAGATAATAAAATGTGTCAAGCTGTTATTTGGGAAAGGCTGATGAGTAGTGTTTCCAACTTGGTCTGTGATGATCTCCAGGACAAAGGAAACGCAGTTTATTGGTTAAAGTCCCCAAACCCACAGCTTCTCCTCCAGCTCTGTTCTGGGGGCTGGGTGAGTCTGAGTGGTCCCTTTCCCTGGACTTGGCTAGAGCTCCCTCAAGGACCTCCTCAACAGATCCAAATCATTCCTAAGGGAAAATCACCCACACATTTGTTTAGGGAGTTTGTTTTAGAGCACCCTCCTTGTGTCTGGTCCATGAGGAGTGGGGCACAGCTCCAGCTGTGCACTCCAGCTAAGGGGTCAAGGCTAATAGCCCTGAAAGAGTCATCATGTGCGTGTGCATAAGTGTAGGCTAGAGAAGTCCAGAGTAGGAAGTCAGCCAGGTTTGGGAAGTCCTCCCAGGTGAGGGAAGGCTGGACCAGGCCTCAAATGATTCGAGGGACAAGGGACAGGACACGTCAGAGACAGACAGTAGCTTCTTTCACAAAATCATTCAGCAACAAACCTATGCTGAGACCTGCCTTCCATAAGCCAGACACAGGGCTAGACGCTGGCCATTCACAAGTGAGAGGGAAGGAGAGTGCTTATTATGGGCTGAGTTGTACCCCCCCCCCAAATTCATATGGTGAAGCCCAACCCCAGTACCTCAGAATGTGACCATATTTGGAGGTAGAGCCTTTAAAGAGGTGAGTGCATTAAAATGAGGCCTTTAAGGTGGGTCATAAGGCAACCTGAGTGGTGTCCTTATAAGAAGAGGACATTTGGACAAGAAGACACCAGGGAGACACATACACGGAGGCACGACCATGTGAGGACACAGCGAAAAGGTGGCCATCTGGCAGGCAAGGAGGGAGGCCTCAGGAGAAGCCAAACCTGCTGATGCCTTGATCTTGGATTTTTAGCCTCCGGAACTGTGAGAAAATGTCCGTTGTTTAAGCCACCTGGTCTGTGGTGCTTTGTTACAGCGGCCCTAGCAGACTAGCACGGTACCCCTGCCCTCACAGGGCGTGAGGGTGTTGAGGAAGACAGACAACAAACAACTATGCAATCGAGACGTTAATGACAAGCATGCCAGGAACCAGGAAGGAGAAGGACAAGGTGATTGGGGAGCATTAGAAGAAGAAAGCTGGGCAGAAAGGGCAACCGCTGAGGCTGCTGGGTGGCTCAGTTGATTAAGCGTCTGACTTCGGCTCAACTCATAATCTCACAGATCGTGAGTTCAAGCCGTGCCTCAGGCTCTGTGCTGAAAGCTCGGAGCCTGGAGCCTGCTTCAGATTCTGTGTGTGTGTGTGTGTCTCTCTCTGCCCGTTCCCCTCTTCTGCTCGTGCTCTGTCTCTCGGTCTCTCTCAAAAATAAATACACATTAAAAATTTTTACAAATAAACAAAGGAAAACAAAGGGCAACCCCGAGTCCTGAGTCCTGAGTCCTGCCTTGGAGATGGCAGAGAGCAAGGCCATGGGCCTGAGCCACCTTGGGGTGGTGGGAAATGTGGCTGACGAACCAGGGAACGCCAGATTGCATGGTCCCTGAAATGTACAGCAGGATTCATGCTTCATCTCCAAGGCAATGTGGAGCCATTTTGGGTTCCTAAGTGGAGGAACAGCACAAGGGGAACAGTACTTTAGGGAGACTTCCCTTGTAAGCGTGTGCTGAGGAGCCACAGGCCTCAAGGCACGGGGAGAGGGGGTGCGGCGAGGAGAGCTGAACCAAGGTGGTTGCAGGCAGCACCAATGGTGGGGAAAGGCTGCACACAGAAAGCATTTTGAAAAGGGACAGATCTCAGTGATTGACAGGAAACTCTTTTTTAATTATTTTTTCCTATAGTGGTCCACCAGTGATGCTGCTGACCTACAGAAAGGCCCTCCGTGGACCTGTCCCCAGGATCAGGTGGTTGCCATGGCATCAAGTTTTGTGCGAGAGGCATAAAGACCGAAGGGGGAGTTCATCTCCTACCTTCCTTCTCCATCCCCGTGTTCTGCACTACTGAGACCCACAGAGCTTCTCGAATCTACACAGCGCGTATCATCAGAACAGTGGCGGGAAGGCATTTGATGGCAGCTTTGAGACTCAGTAAGAAAGTAATACCTGGATATTAAGCCATTATCCATAAAGCCATGTTGCAGATTTCTCTCTGAGGGTCTTCCAACTTCTTGCTGCGTTTTTAGTTGTTCATGGCTGGAGTGGGCAGGGAGGGGATGGGGGGAAGGAAATTACGAAGTAACCGAGCTTCCCATCCTGACCCCCGAACGAATGGTCATGGCGGACTGACAGAAGCAGGCCAGCAGTTGCTGACATCCGCCGAGACGGAAATGAAAATACGAGAAACATCAAGGCTAAAATTCCGGACTGCCTGCTGGCAGCCAAAGTCCATTGGCGTGCAGAAACAACCAGATAGACATCCTGGACTATCAAGTGCTGGATGAAGCTTATCACTAGTGTTAAGGAGAGGGGCGCCGAGCCCACAGTCAGGAAATCATGTTTCCATGAGCCAAATCTCACAACTACACGCAGCAGCCAAGGCCAGAGCTCACTATAAGGCAGAGACAGGAGAATGTCAGCCCTCATTGGCCATCTGTCAGCAGCCCCTGGTTAACTTGGAGATCAAATCAGAGGCACTGCTCTCTGAAAGACTCACATTTCAAGTACTAGGTAAAGGCTGATATAAGCACACGTAGAAATAAAACCCAAGGCAAGCGAGTCCAGCAAAAATCTTGGCATGGTAGCTGACTCTAAATGCATTCTTGGGATACTGGAAGGGTGGAGGTGAGGAGGGGGGAGCGTTTTTAAAGAGGAGACCATTTCAGTAAACTATTTTGTACATGGTTGGCAGAGCCCGCTATTTTATTTTTATTATTATTAAAATCTCTTTTAAAACCATATGGCTTCAAGATGCTCCATTTTGCCCGGGCCAGAAAAGCTGGTGCATTTTATTTATAATCAACGTGGTCAGCTGCAAGGGCACCTCCCGGGAGCCTGATGCAATTGGAAAATCTCAGACCCCAACTCACACCTACTGAGCCAGAATGAACAAGATTCCCGGAGGTTTGCTTGCACATGGAAGTTTAAAACACACAGCTGTAGGGCAAGTTAGGCAAAAAGAAAATCTGGGAAGACTTGGGTAGCTAAGCCCTGGTTTGCTTTAAACAAGGAGTAATAGCATAGCCAGCTCAGTGCCCACTTGCACTCACTGGGCAAGAGAGCTGGCAACAGCCCCTGGACCACACTGAGATGGTGTAGGCAGTGATGGAGAGGCAGAGGAAGAGGGCCTGGCTTCAACCTCATGCCTGAAAGGACAATACAGGTGCCTCTTCTTCCAGGTGTGGTCATACATTTTCGGGTTTTGTCCATAGAAGGCCAAGGCCCATATGAATATAGACGATGCCTTAGGAAGCCTAAGCAATGTAAAAGAAAAAAAAAACAAAAACCTATCTGTCCAATTAACATAGGGTAATGATCCTCTTCTAAAAATTGTTCTTGGGGCACCTGGTTGGCTCAGTCGGCTAAATAGACGACTTCGGCCCAGGTCATGGTGTCACGGTTCACGAGTTCGAGCTCCGCGTCGGCTCTCTCCGTTGGATTGGAACCTGCTTCGGATCTTGTCTCCCTCTCTCTCTGCCCCTCCCCAACTCACGCTCTGTGGCTCAAAAATAAATAAACATTAAAAAAAAATGAAAAACTGTTGTTGGTAGCGTATGCCACATAAGTAATTTTCCTTTTGCTTATTTTTCCAAAGAGGCTGCACCACAACCATCCAAGATCATTACTCTGCGTTTAGTTCTGGTTGAGCAGCCACTGTTCACGGTACCTATGACTTCCACATGTGAGATCAGGGCCATGTACCGAACCAAGAGAGGGATTTTGTCCGTTCAAAGGTCTGCTTGATTCCTGGCTCTCCTTGTTACCATGTGTCCCTGGGCAAGTCCCTTATTTCCTGGCGTGGAGATAGTAAACTATAAGATGCTGACTGTTCATTGTAATTGATCACTCACTATTGAGTGGAAGCAGAGCCACAGAGCTGAGCCTGTCCTAATAATAGCAACACTATGACCTGTACGTTACAGACGAGGAGCCTAAGGCTTTGAGATGTATGACCACGTGTCCTACAGCTAGAGAGCGAGAGAGCCCAGGCTAGCAGATGCCTAGCCTGTCTCTCAAGAGCTCAGAAAATGGTTGCCCCGAAGGTGTGCTCTCCTTCCCACTTCCGGTCTCTCTGCCTTGTAACTGATGCCCCTGTACTTTAACTTGGAGCTACAATACAAGTGAGGCAGATTTACAAAGGGTGCTCATCGATGATTTATGTTCAGAGGGTACTCAATGTTCACAGAATTTATCTGAATACCCTTTGACTGTAAAAGTCATTATTAATATTTTAAGTTGTGACCTGTTCACTCTTCTCCCCTTGGCTTCTGAATCATTTGATTTTTCACTCCTGAAAAATCTGACTCTTCACGTCAACAAGAAAAATCTCAAAATGAGATGATAAAACAAACAACCCACTGACTCTCTGACTAGAAAATAATGAACCTTTTCCCTCTCTCATCCTAGCCCCTAGCCCATCTCCCTGCTCTTTTTTTTTTTTTTTTTTTTTTTTTTTTTTTTTAGTGCAAACGAAACTGACCTTGGGGCTCCCTCCCAGGCTAGAGAATAAGGACACCTTTAGCTTGAGTGAAACAGAGAAGGTTGAAACTGAAAGACTGAATAGATTTGAATTAAAACAACTTTCTCTCAAACAAAAGCATTTAAGAGGGTTCAGCAAAGGTTAGGCATGCTGAGAATGCTGTATTTCTTGGTATCTTCTGATTAGCTTTTAAGATCATTAGTGGAGATGGGAGTATTGCTTGAGCAGCAACCACATTCCTGGAGAGAAGCAGGAAGGAGATTGCCAAGAGAGTCCTGAGCAGTAACTCCACTGGTTCATCGGCTTCTTTTGTTTCTGTAAGCTCTCTCTGTGGCTTCAGTGACATCTGGGTGACCCTAGGGTCAAGACTTTGATGTATGGTTTCGGTGGCACTTAAACTCTCTGGCACTTTGCATACATTACCCTTAACTATGCATCACACACATTTCCTGGGAGAGAAACTCACTATCCCATTTCAGGAAGCAGGAAATTGCTGCACATGCACTTGTAGTCCTCCTAACAACCCAGAGCGCCACCTACTATTATTATTCCCATTTTGCAAATGAGGAAACTGAGGTCTAGACAGATTTAGCTAGTTTCTTACCGTCATTCAATAAATGTTAGAACTGGAATTAAACCCAAATCTGTCTGACTCCAGAGCCTGAGTTATAACAAGAGGTAACATTTCTGCTTTATCTCACTTCCTTGTTTTAGATCTACATTTCCACGATTGTCAGATAGCAGAGGGAAGCAAAAATCGTCACAACAAAATGTCATCTGTGTTCTTAATAACCACTAGACTTCTTTTTTGTCATCTGGCTGGCCAAGCAGCCAAAGCAGGTACTACCAGAATAAATGTTCAACCAACTCCTGTCTCTGTCCATCTTTTCTCAGAGGTGAACTACTTCTGAGCAATCATCATCATTTTTCTTTTCTTTTTTTGCTTTTAATCTCTCCTCAATAATGCCACATTGTAAGAAAGAAAACTTGGCAATTGCTGAGTATTTAGTATGGGCTATGTCAGCACACAGACTGCCACTCAGTCCCTCCCACACATCATCAAACATGTTAATCAATCGTACTACTCTTCCTTAGAAAGGCCAAAAGGAGTCTCAGGATCCTTCTCAACACAATGCTTCAGACAAGCACTAGCAATCAATTGGAGTGGGTACACTGGGTGATACCTATTTGCTCTTCCTTGTCCAAGTATGTGGCTGATCCTTCCCATGGATCCTGTTAGATGAGCATTTACTACCCAAGTTTCAGTTATGAAGTTGCACACAGAAAGCAAAAGTTAATCACAACACAAAATATTCACTAAAAGTACTGACCACGTTTCTATTTTATACCTTCTCAGCCATCCGTCCCTCTCCTTTTCACACTAGCCAGTTCCCCCCAAAGGTAAGAATGTTCTTTGCAGACTATTTTGTAAGTGGTACGTGCAAAAATGCCAAGAGATGGCAAATGTTGGGGAAAACGAACTTTCTGTGAAGTGGGTGAAAGTGTTATTGGCAAGCTGCTCAAATCAGACACATGAAGCCATATTAACAAATGAGAATCTGGGAAAGCTACACCAACTAACTGAAGAAGAGAAAATCTGAGGGTGATGACAGGATAGGGGCTTCAAAAGAGATCATTTAAATATCAAAGGACTGGGCTGAAACTCGTGGGAAAACTGATAACAGCTTGGAATATTTTTGCAAAAACAAAAACAACCCAACCTCATTTATGTGTGTACTATGAAAACCAAATGTAAAGTGAAGGATTGTGCCATACCCCTACACAAATCAATTATGCCAGGACACCTGGGTGGCTCAGTCCGTTAAGCGTCTGACTTTGGATCAGGTCATGATCTCATGGCTGTGAGTTCGAGCCCTGCATCAGAATCTATGCTGATAGCTCAGAGCCTGGAACCTGCTTCAGATTCTGTGTCCCTCTCTCACTCTGCCTCCCTCCCACTCATGTTCTGTCTCCATCTCTGATTCTCTCTCTCTCAAATAAACATTTTTTAAAAATTAACAAATTTATTTTTAAAAAAATAAAACAATTATGCCAAAAAAAAAAAAAAAAAAAAAAATCAGCACCCCAATAGTCAACCTTGAATTCATTATGACTTTTTTTGCAGGTAATTCTATGCAAAATGAATCAGACCCAATCTTACCATTCATATTAAATTTGGAATTTAATATGGAGTTTGGAATTCACTTGGGCAATTTTGTTGTTGTTGTTTTGTTTAAGGAGAAAAAACTCTTATTCCAAACTTTTTTACAGATGAACCAAAGGTCAGAGAGAGAGACAGGGATTTGCTGAGGTCACAGAGCAGTCAAGACGTGGTCCCAAGGACACTGAGGATAGGCCCATTTCACTTTTTCTCAGTCCCTGACCTGAACAAAATTCCTCAGTTCCTCAGATAGAATAATGGAAGTAAGGAGGCTATTCTGATTCATTTCGTGTAGAATTACCTGCAAATAAAACTTCATCAGGAATTCAAAGAAAGGCACATGTCCAATCTCCTGCCCCATCACATTTTTTTTTACCTGTCCTATCTGCTGAGAGATAAAGTGTTTCTGGATGGTTCTTTCCAAAACTGGGTAAGGCAAAGAAGCGAAACTCAAATGAAACCTTCTAGGCTTCTGGGCAGTATTTCTGAATGGGTAAGACCGTGGGCACTGAGTCAGACAGAATAGAATGCGGCTCCACAACATAATAGCTGTGTGAACGTGGGCGTGAACTAACCTTTCTAAGATCATCTTATCTGTAAAGTGGAGGTAATAATAGCCACCTCACGGTATGATTGTGAGGTTTAAGTCAGAGAATGTGCGTAAAGTACCCAGAGTAAGATTCCTATCCCAACCACTCTAGGGTCTCATTCCTCCAAGTCTTGCTCGAGACAGTTAGGGACGCCTCCCGCCCCCCGACTCTATTGCTGCCAACTTGAGGTAGAAACTGAAATGCTGAAGTCAGGTACGAAGCAAGAAGCTGAAAGAGCATGGCCGGGCTCCCCCTGGCCCCACCACCTAAGAGGCATCGTGACAGGCTGTGGCTGAGTCCTCGTGTCAACCAGGCAGGATACTTTTCCGAAGCTCAGCTACTGTCTAGGCTGTAAAGCAGAGAGGGAGGGAGACAAACCATAAGAGACTCTTAAATACAAAGAACAAACTGTGGGTTGAAGGTGGGCAGGTGGGGGAGAGGGGAAAATGGGTGACAGACATTGAGGAGGTCACTTATTGGGATGAGCACTGGGTGTTGTATAGAAGCAATGAACCATGGGAATCTACCCCCAAGACCAAGAGCACACTGTATACACTGTATGTTAGCCAACTTGACAATAAATTATATTAAACAAAAAAATAAAGAGGGGCGCCTGGGTGGCTCAGTTGGTTAAGTGTCCGACTTCAGCTCAGGTCACGATCTCGCGGTCCGTGAGTTCGAGCCCCATGTCAGGCTCTGGGCTGATGGCTCAGAGCCTGGAGCCTGCTTCAGATTCTGTGTCTCCCTCTCTCTCTGCCCCTCCCCCATTCATGCTCTGTCTCTCTCTGTCTCAAAAATAAATACAACGTTAAAAAAATTAAAAAAAGAAAGAAAGAAAGAATCTCTCAAAAGTCTTAGACCCCAAATCCCACTTCCAAATAGGCTCTGCTCTAGAGCCAAACCCCACAAATTTTGTCAGCATCATCTTGAGGAGAGAGCCAGGGCTGGGCTCCCAGGCCAGGTGGTCACATGTCTGCCTCTAAGGCCAAGAAATAACGCGCCTGGGTGATGCCACATTCCAAAGCTACTGTACATAGTCACACACAAGCCCTGCACCTGAAGGAGGAGGTAAGCGAGGGGTGGGGGCCGAGAGTGCCCGGTATCCTTTGTCATCAATCAGCCCAGGGGAAGGGGAGACACCAGGATATAGCATTTCGCTGGGACACCAGCCTAGTCCTGGTGTCCAGAGCCCTGGTCTGTGTGCCTGGTTTTCTCACCATCTATCAGTATCTGTTTTATTCATTGTAACAGTGGTTCTCAAAGTGCAGACCAGGGACCCCTGAGGGTGGGGTTCACAAAGTCAGAACTACTTTCACAAGAATACTAAGATGCTATTTATTCTTTTCACTCTTAATCTCTCAACTAGTATACAGTGAAATTTTTCAGGCTACACGATTCCTTGATGTCATCAGGGCTCTGATGGTGGAATCTGCTTATTTTCTTGTGTTTTCAAAATTTCTCAGCTTCAGTTTTTAATATGGTGTGTGTCAATGAAAACTCAGTGGAATCAGCAATAATGTTTAAGAGCGTGACATACAGGTCCCAGGTGCAAACAAATACACAATGAAAAGCAGGTCTCCCCTCTCTACCCTGTTCCCCAGACCCTCTGGTCTTCTCCCCAGAAGCAGGCACGTCATCCCCTTCCTGTGACTGCTTCCCCAGGTGCTCAAAGCACACACAGACATGTATGTGTCTTTGCGATCACCACGCTAACGGCATGCGGCTGTACATGTGTTCTCATCTCTCTGGCAACAGCTTCCCATCAGTGCCGGGCCCTTGTTGAAGGACACCTGGGTGGTCCCTCCCATGTTTTTTGTTTTTTTTTTTTTTTTGCAACTTACAATGTTGTGATGACTGTACCTATACACATGTCCTCTCACCTCTGGCGCAGACGTATCTACAATCCGTCATGGGAAGGTACATCATTTATGTAGCCACCTTGCTATTGAAAATCACTTAGGGGGCACCTGGGTGGCTCAGTCAGTTGAGCGTCCGACTTCAGTTCAGGTCATGATCTCACAGTTCGTGGGTTCGAGCCCCACATCGGGCTCTGCGCCGACAGCTCAGAGCCTGGAGCCTGCTTCTCGTTCTGTGTCTCCCTGTCTCTCTGCCCCTCCCCTGCTCACACTTTGTCTCTCTCTGTCTCTCAAAAATAAAGAAATGTAAAAAAAGAAAATTTAAAAAAATAAAAATCATTTAGGTGATTTTGTGTAACAAACAGCGTTGTAATGAGCATCCTTTTATATAAATCTCTTCGCATAATTTTTTTACAAAGAAATTGCCAGGTCAAAATGTATTTGAATTTAAATTTTTCATCAATATTGTCAATTTTCCCTCCAAAGAGGTCGCACCAAACTACACGTCTCCTACCTGCATCTAAGTGACTCTTTCCCTGCTGCCTAAACTGTTTATTATATAAAAATCTCTGGAGCACCTGGATGGTTCAGTTGGTAAAGGGTCCAACTTCGGCTTAGGTCAGGATCTCACCATTCCCAAGTTCAATGCCTACGTCGAGCCCGTGCTAACAGCTCAGAGCCTGGAGCCTGTTTCAGAGTCTGTGTCTCCCTCTCTCTCTCTCTGCCCCTCCCCTACTCATGCTCTGTCTCTATCTCTCAAAAATAAACATTAAGAAAAAAAAATTTTTTAATGTATTAAAAAAATTTCTGATCTGTGACAATCTAATAGTAAAAAATATTGCCGTTGTTTTAGTGTTTATTTAATTATTCATGTGCCTGACTGTTTTTCTTTGTTTATAAACCACTTGGATTCCTTTAGTCTGCTTCTAGCTGCCTTCTGCTCATTTTTCTATAGAGTTGCAGATCCTTTTCTTACTGAGTTGTAAAACTTTTTAAAAAGACACTCAGTAAATTAGCTCTTTGCCTCTGTTATTTATATATATATATATATGTATATATATATATATATATATATATATATATATATAATTTTTCTAAGGCTTATTTGTATTTTTTGAATTCCTTTATGGTAATTCTTTGCTCTGCAGAAATTTAAATTATTTATGCAGTCAAACTTACTAGTCTCTTTTTTTCATGGCTTCTAGGTTTTGTGTCTCAGCCTCAGAAATTCTGTCCCCAGCGTGAGATTATTAAACTTTAAAATTCTTTCATGTTTCAAAAAAAAAATTCTTTCATGTTTGTTTCCAACACTCTTACGACTTCACTTTCTTACACCTACGTGTGTGATCCCTCTGGAATGTGTTTCAGTATAAGGAATAAGAAGGCAGCAGTGCATTTTTTTTTAATGGGACGGTTAGTCACCCCGAGACCATTTATTGAATAATCCATCTTTCCCCGCTGACTTGAAGCAGGTTTTGATAGGAGCTGCTATAGATCCGAACCAGCAGCACCTGGCCTGGCACGTGAGAAGCGGCACAGGCTGCAGCCGGGGGCTCGGCTCTGGATAGGAGGCCGCCTTCCCTGGCAGGGCACCTGCATGCCTAGCACTCTTTCCTCTGGAGCAGTGGTGCTTCTGGGCCCCTGTGCCCCCTGACTGGACGGGGCTCCACATCACCAGCCCGAGGCGGCTCCGGGAGCTCTTTGGCGGCCATAGATAAAAGTCTTAATGAAAACAGCATTTCAAAAATGAGCACCGTGAATGATGTAGAAATAGCAACATATACAACTCGAGTTGCAGTTTTGAAGCAAAAACTTGGAATTTGGAGGAGTCCTAGACAGAGGGGTGGCTGGATACACTGAAAGGTGTCCTGGGTGGAGAGCTGGAAACCCGGCCTCTTGTTCCAGCTCTGGGACTATGGACGAGTCTCCTCCCCCGCTCTGTGCGTTCTCTTTCTCATTTATAAAACAAAGAGATTATGCTAGATAACCCCAGGTTTCCTTCAGTAGTAGCAATTAAGGTTGAAGAACTCCTGGGGTGCCTGGGTGGCTCAGTCAGTTAAGTGTCCGACTCTCCGCCTCAGCCATTATCTCACAGTTCATGAGTTCCAGCCCCACATAGGGCTGTGTGCTGATGGCTTGGAGCCCGCTTGGGGTTCTGTCTCTCCTCTCTGCCCCTCCCCCGCTCATGTTTTCTCTCTCTCATTCTCTCTCTCTCTCTCAAAATAAATAAATGAACTTTTAAAAAAAGAAAGAAAAGATTGCAGCAATCCCTTGGAGCCTCTTGCCAGGGTTTTTTCTTGATGAGATTCCCCTGAACCCAGTTGCATGCTCTGGACTTCCTTGACATCACTTTGCCCTGGAGGCCACGGATCACAATACTAGAATGAAGTTTCTCTGTTGTGTTACTGTTTTCAAAAGCCTTCTCAAAAAATTTCTCGTGAAACTAGCCGGGTCTTCCACTTTCCTGGCTGGGAACAAACAATAAACTGGGGTGACCACTCCAACCTTCACAAGCTTCTCTCTTTAGCCAAAAGGCTAGAACGGAGACTCACGCATGCGTGGTCCCTGGGGAGCGACCCTTGGAAAAAAGGAAATGCTGGGTCCATCCTGCTAAGGAAAAGAAGGCCACGTCTGCGGGACATTCGATGCAGGGTGTGTGAGTCGGTAAGGGCTGCAGTATGCAGAAAATTCAGGTAACAGTTGTTTCCATCCTGAAGCAACCAAATCAGGAAGTGTTCAAAGCAGTTACTTCACAAGACGTTTTGGAGGTCAAGAGTGTGGGAAAGATCACTGCATTTCGTTTTGTTTTTAAATAATTGAGACTGTTTTCTAGGTGTCCAGAAACACACATGTGACATACAAGGCAGGCTGGAATCAGAACCGGGAGCCTTTCTTTAATAAGCCTCGCTAAGAGTGTACTTGAACAGTAGGCTGCAGATACAGATGGGATTGTGGAGCAGAGGTGGACAGCATAAATACTCTGAATTTTGATGTGTGTGAGCTTCAGAGCAAGCGAAGATTCTCTTTAGACATATTCTTTAAGACTTTACATTTTTTTATTGAGGTAAAATTGATATACAGCCTTAGCAGGGCTTCACATTTTTAGATAGGATAAGAGAAGTAGAAGAAAAAGAAGGAAAAAAAAAAGGAAAGAACTGAGGTACTCCTCCAGGCCTTGTTATTAATAAGCTAACGGCATATTCTCGTTGCCCAAGATGCTTCCAGTTTCCACATTTGTGGATGTAACAATTCAAAGACTTAATTGCTATTCGCTCATATTGCACGGAAAAAGATCTGGAAGAACTCATTTCAAAGGCCACCAGTGTTTCCCTCAGGGGAGGAGACGGGGTTAGGAGAGCAAAGTGAATGAAAACTTTCACTTTTTACTTTACTTTCACGTGTCTTATTTTTTTATAACAGATATTTATTGCCTTTAATATTTCAACAGACATTTTTAAAGAGTTCATTGAGTCATTTGCCTCCATGAAGCAAATAGGTTCAGGGACTCTGCATTGGTGAGGAGGGTTTGGCCAGAATTGACTGTGTCCGGTCCTCTAGACTTCTGGTGTCTGCTGAAGCCACCCCTGTCCATTTGGGTTGTTTTTGTTTTTTGTTTTTAATGTTTATTAGTTTTTAAGAAAGAGAGAGAGAGAGAGCACAAGTGAGGCAGGGGCAGAGAGAGGGGGGGACAGAGGATCCAAAGCACGCTCGTGCTGACAGCAGAGAACCTGATGTGGGGCTCGAACTCATGAACCACGAGATCATGACCTGAGCCAAAGTCAGACACTTAAGCAACCAGGCACCCCTCCACACCTGTGCATTTGTGTCACTTGCTCTTTTCCCCTCTTCCACGGAGATGATTTATAAATGGAGTTCCTTTGGCCCTCCACCCTTGGGGTTGAGGTATGAATGGGATGCTGGAACGGCAGTTGGAAGATGGTCCTGGTGGGTTGGGCAGGGATCCCGGAGATGAGCGAGCCAAGCCAGTCAGCGAAGTCAGAGCTGGAGACACCACACCTTTGCTAGGATCCTCCACTGTTGTCTTAGACCAGACTCTAGAAAGTGAACACTTTTAAGGCAGAAAACTGTGCCTTGTAGAGAACTGTGCCTTGTAAAATGAGGCAGGTCCTGAGCATACCAAGCTGGCTCCTGGTGAGTGAGAAGCAAAGGGGGGGGTGGGGGGAATGGGAGGAAAGCTGGGCCAACAGGAGGGCCGCCCCCACCAGGAGGCTCTAGGAGCTCAGGGTGTAAGGGATCTCTGGCTAAGAAAGAGAAACGACAAGGTCTTGACATGGTCCTTCCATAGAACATTCAGAGGGGCTCAAGGTGAAGAAAACAAGACAAATCTGACTCCGGTGACTGGGTGACTGAGCAGTAATCTCAGGAACCTTGCTTCTCAGCTAATGGGTTTGGGGGGGCTTTTCTGTTTTTGTTTTCAGTTCATTAAATCTCTTCACAAAATTCTGGGTTAAAGTGTGCTCTCCATGCAATTTTTCACTTCCTGGGGGGACAGAGGCGTTAGAGGGGAGTGGGATTTATGTGCTTTAAATCCTACATAATCAATCAATGCCTTTCTCCCCTCCCCACCAAATAAAAGTTACATCCTCTTTGGATGTTTTCAGGGCATACATTTTGCACCTATAAATACCCACGGAGTTCTCTTCTGAGTTAGACTTTCTGACGATCCTCCTCCTCATCTGAGTCCGTCTCCTATTCTGCTTCCACCAGCTTCCGCCTCAAGCCTCCTATTCAAATATCGAGCCTGTAACTTGACACCTAATCTCTCAGTGTCATTTTGCAACTTGAATCTGAGGTTACAACACTCCTACTTCAACAATCGACTCTAAAACAAAGACTCTGGAGCAGGGGGCACGTGGCTATTGACTTCATCAGTATCATCGCGTTGGTGACTGGCCATCCTTGACCATGGGTCTAGGTGGTCTTTGGACTTTTAGACTGTCTCTGATATAAATTCATGGAGTCCCTCCCATAGAACATCTGCCTCTGACTTCTGCTGCTTCCAGGAGAAAAGCAAAAGTTAATCTAGTGTTTTATGCGCCACCACACCCCTGCCCCACATCACTCCCCACGGAACTCTTATGAAGCTACAGGATCGTGAGTACCAACGCCCTGACCAGACTGACTACCCCACCCCAGAGATGATGAAAGGGATCTAACCTTGGTGAAAGAGCTAACAGTTGCTGCTCAGACCTATCCCATTCTACCCAGTGCCTAGTCCCTTGTCTGCTTGTCTCAATCTGCCAAAATTGAGCAACAATTTAACCATAAGCAGACTTGAAAATTAATCACAAAGCATCAGAATCAGCAACAGCTTCAGGCTCTAAACCAGCATCACTGTAGGACCTTATCCTGGACAAAGAGAGGATAAAGATTTACTTACTTACTTGTCTATTTATTGCAACTCTCTCAGGAAAAGTTGAGCTGATTAAAAAATAAAAGTTACCGAACGGTAGAGGTCTTGGATCTGTGCTTTGAGGCTGAGGTAATAAGCCTTTTGAACAAACTGAGAAATAAAGGACAAGGGGAAAATTCAATGGGACTTTTGCACAGATCCTTTCTTGCCATTTCATGCCATGGTTTTCACATCAGATATTTAACAGCCCATCAATCTGATTATGGTACAATTAGTCCCAGTTCCAGACCTGATTAGCCTCTCTGGTCTTGTTTCTTACAAAGATTAATTTTAGATTTTTCTCAATTAGGGGGAAATGTCAACCAGAATGTAGTACATGAAAAGTGTTATTAACGTTATCATAATAACAACTTATGCTAGCTCCACTTGAAAACATAGAACACATTTGCCTACAATGAATAGTGGAAACGCTTCTCTTCCCAACTTTAAAGAAAAGCACAAGATGCTGGAACTGAATATGTATGAAATATTCTGTCAAGAGCTTTTTGCAAATGCTGCCCTAATTCATGCAAAATCAAATGTATCTCCATTGGATGAAGTAAGTTTAACTGGTTCAGGCCCACACAGTTGACAGAGATGGCATATTAAGCTCCTGTAAGAAATGATAACTTTGGAAACATCCATTGGATTCCATGCTCTTCTCTTTGCACAGCCAAATGCCCTTTATGAATTAACAATGAGTTTTGACAAAACTGATTTTCCCTGGGAATTATATGAGATATTCTATTTTTAACTAGAAGCTAAAGAGTGTAATGAAATCACTGCTTTACAGGGAGTCTGTATAAGACCTCAGGAAAAGTTCGCATCAAGGGAACCAGTGAAATTGCAAAGATGAAAAGCGGATCGAGGAAATCACAGCTAACCTTCTTGACAGACAACAGTTGCCATTATTCCTCTTTACCATGCAAGTCTGTGTCTGTATGATGGCTTAAGAACAGAAAAGAAATGAAAAACACAACTTCTACATGTTCAGCCAGAGACTAGAGAAAATCCCCAGTCACTGGCACTGAAGCTAACCTCAACATTTATATTCTGAACCACTTCTAGGAATGAAATCTCAAAGGCAAACCCTGTGGCTTTATCTGACGGAAAAAAATGAATTAAGAAACATCTTTAATTTACATTTTGGAAAATGAAGAAAAGCATCAAGAAAAAGATTAAAACCATGCTTTATCCAACAACCCAGGAGCCTAGAGATAATAAGTGCTAATCTCTCTAATATTTCAGGTGTCTAACCAATGTTTGTGAGAAAGAGAACTAGATCCACGCGCACACGCATGTGTGGGTGTATAACCTTCCTTAAACAATATGAGGATCTACCAGGTACAAATGTACAATTAAAGAGCTATCCCTACAGGGCAAGCTGGAAGGGGCTGTTCTCTCTAACATTGATGGATGCCAGCAACCATCATAATGATGCAGGTGTAAAAATGGCCTCTACTTTTCTCCTCACAGCACAAAGGCTGATAAAATGAAGTGATTGTAAGAGTTAGTGTCCAGGGTGGAAATTCAAGGTCCCATGGAGCCCATCATCTCACAATAGAGAATCATCAGGTTTGCTGTGTTCAATTAAGCAAATCCTACCTTTAAAGAGAATGGCAAGGGCTAGCCCTAGGGGATAGGTAGTATTCAGGAACCTGTACAGCTGAGGCAGGAGGAAATGGCCACACAGAGGAAAGCCTTCCTGTCTGTACCTACAGTGAGTTTTAGGGCCATGAATGGGAGAGAAAAGAGAACCACGCTGAGCACCACCCACCAGGCACCGAGCCAGCCATGCTATTAACATTCCCTGCAGCCCTACAGCAACAGTATTTATTTTGCTGTTAATGAAACTGAGGTTCTGAGCCCAAAGTCACCAGCTAACAAGTGGCATAGCCATGATTTAAATCCAGATCTCTCCGTCACTGACCCTCCCCATTACTCAAAGCCCTGCATCACCAGAAGTGGGATCCTTCTGTCTCCTCAGTTACACACAGGATGAAAAAGTAACGCCAAGTGCCTGCAAAGCCTCAGAATCCAACGTGTCATCCATCCATTCATTCAGTGTCAACTAAGCACCTACCATATGCCAGGCACTATTCTAGAGGCTGGTGATATAACAGTGAACAAAAACAACGCTCTTGAATTCAAAAAAGAGAATGAAGAAATCGCACGCACGTGTGTGTGTGTGTGTGTGTGTGTTTAGATGAATAATGATGATGATGATGATAGATAGATAAATAGACAGACAGAAGAATATGTCGAGTACTGATAACGAAGAACAAGCCTAAGGAGGCAGAGACTGGCAGGAGCTGTGTCATACACTAGTTTCCTGTGGCTGCCATAACAAGTTATCACAAACTTGATGGCTTAAAATAACAGAAACTTATGCTCTCAGTCTGGAGGCCAGAGTCCAAAACCAACATCATCAGTAGGCCCTCCCAGCCTCCAGCAGCTGTCGGGGACATTCCCTTCTTTGCCTCTTCAGCTCCTGGCGGCTGTTGGCATTTCACGTGGCTGCACCACTCCAACCTCTGCCCACGTCTGCACATGGCCTTCTCCTCTGTCTATCTCAACTCTCCCTCTGACTTTCTCTCATAAGGTCACTTGTGATTACATGTAAGGCCCCATCCAAATAATCCAGGATGATATCCTCATCTCAAAATCCTTAATTATGTCTGCAAGGACCTATTTTCCAAATAAGGTCACATTCACAGGTTCTGGGGATTAGAATGGAGACATATCTTTTCGAGAGGCCACCAGTCGACCCACTACAGGTTGATGTTACTTTTTCTCATGATGTAGTTGGGAAAGCCAAGCTGTCCCTGTCAAAAGGACATGGGAGCAGAGACCTGAATAAAGCGAGGGGCATATGGAGATACTGTGGGCAAGTGACCAGAGGGAGGAACAAGTCCAAGGGCCCTGAGTTAAGAGTGTGCTCAGTGTGTCTGAGTCACAGGGAAGAGGCTGTGTGGTTCGAGCAGCACGGACATGGGGAGAGCGACATGAGAAGAAATAAATTGTGGTGAATGACCCTGTTGCCGTGTATGATGGCGTAAGGTCTAATGGTGGACATCATAAGCTGTTTCCATTGTGTGGCCCACAGGAGCCCAACAAATCAAACATTTGGTAACATGACCCATACAAGGACTATACTCTGCCAAGTTTTTTTCAAATATTTCAAGAACTCTGGCAGAGTGAACTTTATTATCAAAAGGTTCATTCCAGCCTACCAACCATAACCTGGCTATTTTATGAACTGATACCTCTGAAAGAATTTCCTTGATCCCATCCCTGTCTGGGTTAGATAACCTCCTTATGTGATTCCCTAAAAACCCTGTGCGTGGCTGTCCCACACTCATCCTGATGTGCTGTGATGGGCCACCACCAACCCCATTAGGCTGGGTATCTCCCAGTCCAATCTCTCCACCTCACGAGGGCAGAAAATAATTCATCTTTATATTCCCTGCACCCACACAGTGTCTGGCATGCAACAGGCAAGCAATTAAGGCATGTTGAATGACTGGGTAAATGAACAAATAGTGAAGATCTCACTTTTCCATTCTTGGAATGCCCCCCATCACAACTCCAAAGAAACTTCTAGCCCTGAAAGGTTTATGTTAACCTGGAAGTAAATGTAACTAAGAATACACTTATCTTTAAACCTAGAGATTAATACAATAAGAAACAGAGCTTTGCTTCCTATGATCACAATTAGAGCATTAGGGGACAAGAGAACTTGGTTCTTGTTCCATCCTTGCGAATAACTGTGTGACCTGAGGCAAATAATTTAACTTCTCTGGGCTATGGGTCTTCCCCAGAAATAAGAGAAGGAAGGACCTGATAGAACGTAAAGCCCTTTCTCACTTAAGAGCTCCAGGCCTGGAGTGAAGTCCTCAAAGGTACATCAGCATTGAATTACACATTTAAATTCCAAACTCACTCTTGTCAATGTTCTCAGCCAGCTGTTGCCAACATTCCAGGCCCTTTTTTCGACAACCCACCTGAGTCTGAGAACTCCTTTCTCTGTGATTCTCAACTGCCTCATAATCTCATTTGCTTCTGCTAAAGCCTATTTCTCAAACTTTTCTGCTGAAATACCCCCAAAAGCAGAAGAGGATGAATGACTTACTATCACAAGAAAGCCTGGGAGTAGTTCGAGGGGCCGCTTTCCCAAAGCTAAAAAATTATTTAATTTTTCTTTAATTTTTAATTTTTTTAAGAAATTTATTTTGAAATCTGCGTTAAATATTTGAAGCTCATATGAAGTTTGTCCTCTACAATGTATCTGCCTGTTTACAAAATAATGTACTTTTCTCTCCAACACCTTGGAGGGAAATCACTGCTCAAGGTTTATCCTGGGCCAGAGGTGCTGGGTGGCCCAGCACCTGGAGCCCTGAGAGAGGCATTCCCCAGGCATGAGGAGTGAGCTAGAATAATGTCTTGCTTTGCAGAAATAATGCCAGGAGAGCATCTACAGGCAGAAAAAGCTGGAGGACGAACAAGCCCCAATTTGTCCTCTGTTCCCTTGCCTTCACCATGACCCAGCTCCCCATTCTTTATTGCTCTGGTAAGCTGAAACCGGGTGGAACTTTGGCAAAGCTTGACTGAACATTAGAGAGAGTAAAAGGGAAATAAACACAGAGAACAAGAAGTTCAGACTGGCTTGGGAAGTGCTAGGACCATCTGCCCAGAGCCGGCTCTTCCCAGGCCTTGGTCTGGTCCATTCTCAGTGGTAATCCATGGTCAACCTCAGCCAGACCTCCTCCTCACTTGCTGTGTCTTCTCATCTTTCAGAAGGAAGCCAACCCATGAGCATCATCGGCTCAGTCTAAGCAGCCCAGCCTTGTGGCCTTGAGGCTTCTACTTCCTACAGTTGCTCCTTGTTTCCCTGCTCCAGGCTCAGGCTGGTCCTGGGCAAAAGCGCGGTCCATTCAAGCTCTCCTTCAATGACCTTGCCTCTTGGTTCTGTCCTGGTCTTCCACCAAAGTCCGTGCACAGAGTGGATTCCAAAGGTGGTTCACAGGGAGGTAGAAATGATTGGCAACTTCAGGCTGAACCTCTCTTCTAAGTAGGGATCAAGGTCCCAGAGTGCATCCATGAATCGGAAAGCCCTGCTGGAAGGTGCCCCTCTGAGAACCACTTGGGCCCACCCAGCCCTGGCCTTCACCTGCTGTGCCATTATCTGCACATTGTGTCTGCCACATCAGGCTGCCTACAGAGGTGCCACTTTCTGATTTGCAAAAAAGGCACCTTACAGGGTGGAATGACAGCTTTCTGTATGGACTGTCTTTCAAGAATTGAAATTGGGGAGCTTCTAGAAAAAGATGGGCACACACAACCTCCCATTGCTAAGATTCCCTTCCCCCCACTGGAAGGCAGCCCTTTGGGCAGGCTGGGGTTCTGCCTGACTCTCACCTGTAGCCTCAGACTCTTGTTCAGGTCACGGAGAAGAGTGGAGGCAGTGGGGGGTTCAGGGAGCCTCCCTGGTAGCTCTGAAATCCCCCCACAGGGCCAGGTGTCTTGTCTGGTCACCTACAGCAGACCTTGTCCCAGGCAACACTGGACCAGCATTTGGACTACCCTTGGGCTTTTTCTCATTGTTACAAAACCCCATACCTCACAAGTTAAGTCTCTTTTTGCTCAGTTGGTTTTAGTTCTGCCCTAAAGCAAGCTTGCTTATATTTCTTCCACTTCTCACAATGTTGGCAGAAAATGCTTTTCTCGCTTGCCTCTTATCTGAAGACTTTTATCCTCTTGCTGTTCCCCTTACATTCTTTTCTTCCTAGACACTTCTTATCTCTTGACATCCCCCAATGTCTCTCCAAGGGAAGAGAGCCAACTTTCATCTTTGAGCATTTATCAAAGAGTCTTGGGGTCATGCAGATGTGTCTCTTTGGGGAGGTTCTGGCTCCTTGGAGTGTGGAGGCCTTAGGCTGTTCCCTGGGCAAAGGCAACAGGTTTCTGGAGAAAGCCTTGAGGTCCTAGAAAGTCTTTCTAGACAGTTCCCAGCACGGTTGCCATAGATATCAGAAATTTCTTCAACATTGATCTGCATAGGATTTTATCAAATGCTGTTTAGAATTACAAATGAAGAACAGCGTTTCCCTATGCCTTATGAACACACATGTTTAAAATGGCAAAGAGGAGAGGTGAGATAATTTAGAAATTTTGGTGACTATTTTGCAGACAATTTAATACTACAGGTTGCAGTTGTGGGGAAAGGGTCCAGAATACACCTCTGTGGCATAAAAAGTATTTTGAGCAGTAGACATTTGAGTTCCTGAAGTCTCTTATCTGCCTAAAATCAGACCCTCATCAAAGAATCCAAAAAAAATTCAGTCATCATAAATCGACTCCCCAGGACAACTAGAAGTGAGAAGTCTCTACCCACATCTAAACAGACATGGTCACAAAGCTGTCATATCTCATATGAACCTAAGGGCTCATTTATCTTTCCAGAAAGTTCTTTGTTTTCCTAGAAGTGCCCTTTTCCTCCTCCCCTTCCCCTATTAAGATGACCTATAAACCCCAAATTTTAATCTTCCCTTTGAGTCATAGTTTTCTATGAACTCCTGTACATATGTTAATACAAATACATGATTAAATTTTGTCTTGTTTCTTGCTAATTGCATCAGTTTAATTCACAGGCCTCTAAGAACTAAACCTAAGAGTTTAGAGGAAAATTTTCTTCTTTTCTGACAAGGTTCTAAGAAAATTAAGAGAGAAAATGCTAACACTTACTCTAAGATGTATAATACTTTGCTAAGCATAAGCAAGTGGAAAGTTGAAAGATTGCTTGGTATCTTTAAAATATAAACTTCATGCAAATCATGCAAATCAGTGTTTTTGTACTGCCCCTCAGGTTATTTCTGATATTCTACATTTTATATAATGCCCCCATTAAGCTTGACTTCTTGATTAGAAAGCAGAACAAGAGAAAAAGGGTTGATTCAGAGGTAAAGATTAAACACTGAAAATCCAGTATCGGAAAACACTGTGCAATGTGCATTCAGAGGAGGTACAGCCCTGTTACTGCCCACTGAAAGATAATATCAAATTGTTGTTTCATCTGCTAATACACAAGATATTCCTTTTGTCAATTATGTTATTTTTTTTTTAAGATTTAGGGCTCCTAGGTGGCTCAGTCAGTTAAGCATCTGACTTCAGCTCAGGACGTGATCTCACAGTTCATGGGCTCGAGCCCCGCTTCAGCTGAGCCCCACTTCTCTCCTTCTCCCTCTCTCTCTCCCTCTCTCTCTGCCCTTTGCCCACTTGCACCCTCTCTCTCTGGAAAAAAAAAGATTTAAGCTAGTTGTTACTAAAAATGTACAAAATACTATTGGTAAAACATTTAGACAGTAAGCAACCAAATGAATCAAACATTTGGTTGAATCTCAACAGTTTAGTACATAGTAACTAGAAAACATAAGTGCCAAATTTTATATAAAACATTACTCCTTTTTCATAAAATTTAAGACAACTACAATAAAAATATATAATCTTTAAGAATCCAGTTGCTGCAATAAAACTGTGTAAGAAAGAAAGTGAGAGAATGATGAATCCAGGATGAAGGTTATCATGAGTTGAGGGCTGGCAGGGATATGAGAAGGAAGTAGGGAAATCAGAGGGCCAAATGGAAATTATTAGAAAGATCTCAGCTTTTGTTCAGGGTGGTGGCTTCACAGGCACTTACTGCAATATTTCAAATGACTAAAGAACCAAGGAAATAAGTAAAAGGGAAAAAAGAAATTGAAAATTTCAGAAATGTATAAAATATATGAAACATACTGGATCTCTAGTTTAATACCCTGGAAGGGCTCATTGTATCAGCTTCTTGCATATCCTTCCAAAACTTTTCATCTTAGGGTGTGGAAGCATAATCTGATTCCCCAGGTAAAAGCAACAAATAACAGGCAAACACACTGTCGGGGAAAACAAGTGAGGTTGTGAGTGAAGTTGCTGGTGTTAACAGTGATGCGAGAAGAGCCTCTTAAGTAACTTGCGCTATAGACAGTGCAGTAAAGTCTTTGAAAAGGTGAGTAAAGTCTTAAGGAACAGGCCTGAAAACAATTAGTAAAGGAAACCCACAGCTTACTCCTAGCTTAACCCAGGCCACTCTCCCCTCAGAGTCACTGAACAATCAAGTCTTAAAACCCTTTCTTTCTGCCCTGAGCTCCCGAGCTTAGACTAGAACAATCAGACAAGCTGGTGGGGGCAGAGGGCTCTGAAGAAGTCCTCATCTACGTCTCCACACTCTAGAAAAACCACAGAATTCTCAAGGTCCAGAATCCAGCAGAAGAGAGACGAGAGTTTCTCTTTTTTATAAGAGAACTGGATATAAAAACTCTTTAGGTCTAGACCCCAAATGGGAAGAATTTGTTAATTCCTTATTAACAATCTCTTGCGAGGACAAAGATTCCCACTTAGACCTTTCTAAGGGAGACTGCAGCTGTCAATCTCTAAGCAAGGGACCTCTTAAGCTCCTCCAAAGAGGAGTTTCTTCCCCAATGAGTCCACTTCCTTAATGTCACCCAAAAGAAGTTACATATCTCACACCCAACTTGACCTGCATGTGCAGAAAATAGGCAGGAAATAGAGGTGAAAGAGGAAATTACACCCCTTGCAGCTGCACTGAGGGACTTAGATGTCATTGCCTAATTTCAGTGGTTGGAATTCTGCACCAGCCCCACGCCCCCTCTCTGCCAACTGAGGTTGCCACCATTTCTTCAGTGAGCCATTAGATTTCATCAACATTCCACCTCACATCTGCACAATAACCAGTAGTGTGCTGGTAAACGTTTAGCACCTAGCTCTATGGGGAAAGAGAATCTGCAACATCTGTCCAGTTCCATGATGTAAATACTCCTGCTGTGGCTGATTTCAAGCTACTGATATGATGTCACTGAATAGAGAGTTGGGAAATGATGTACATGATCAGCTGGTTTGAGCAGGCTTCCCCACACCGCTGCCACACTTTCACTATAATTTATTATGATTTAATTTATATATTATTTATTATATAATTTATATAGGTATGTAGCTCTACAACTGGCCAATATTTTATACCCATGCCTCGATTTCTTCATTTTTAAACATGGTAAAGAATAAGACTCACTTCTCTAGATGATTGTGAGAACCCAAGTGACAGGTACGTAAAGTTTTTGATCCATGTCAGTCCTACTTCCTTTATCTCCTTTCCTTCTTCTCACATTATGCCTTCATTCCTCTCCCTCGTGAAGGCGCAATCCCACCAAGGACCCAAGCCCAGGGAAGTACCGCTTAGAGCCCCGGAGACAGAGAAACGTTCCAGTTGATGGCAAGCTGGATTGACAAGAGGACATTCTCTTATAGAAAGATGCTAGCAGACGCAGTCTACGTGATAAATGGGTCTACCTACAAAGGGCTCTCTGTTTGGCATTCCCCATAGTGGTGAACTTGGGGATCCTTGCAGAAATGGGCAATGGGTCCTACCTGGTAACAGATCCTACACAGAAGTGAGTGGATGCTATGATGGCCCTGGCACCCTACTGCACCATAAATGAAACATGGGTCAAATAGGTTTTTGTGTGGTGGCTCCATTTCCTATGGAAGGCATTTCTGTGGGAAAGTGTCTTCCCAAATTCAAACCTATTTCACCAATGTTGAATTCAGTCTGTTCACATTTGGGGGACTATAAAAATATAAAAATACAGTCCCTGTGCTAACAGATAGTATAGGGAGTTTAAAAATTATTCTTCCTAGGGGCGCCTGGGTGACTCAGTCGGTTAAGCGTCTGACTTCAGCTCAGGTCATGATCTCATAGCTTGTGAGTTTGAGCCCCGTGTCAGGTTCTGTGCAGACTGCTTCAGATTCTGTGTCTCCCCCCCTCTCTCTCTCTGCTCCTCCCCTACTCACACTCTGTCTCTGTCTCTCAAAAATAAATAAATATTTTTTAAAATTTTTTTAAATCTTCCTCCTTCAATTATGAAGTTCTACTTCTTTCTTTAGAGCCAAATTTCCAGTGAGTGACTTCACCTCACTTGGTAGCCCACACTGTTTCTCTCTATCCACTGCCCCGATGGACTCTGGCAGAAATCACCCAAGGCTTCTGAAGTAGTTTTGAAAATATGTCCACAAATTCTTTGATACTTCTCCCCAAAGGGGTAGAGTATAATGTCCCTTCTCTTGGCTCTGGGCTATACTTAATGATGTGCTTCAAGTCAATATAATATGGCACAAGTAGTTGGTTATATCACTTCCAAAATTAGGTTATAAAAAGAGCTCAGTTCTTGGATCACTTGCTATGGAGAAAACTGTCTTGAGCGGTCCCTTAGGCCCACAGGGAAGGACCTGAAGCCTCCAACCAACAGTCATGTGAGTGGCCACCTTGGAAGTTGACCCTCCAGTCCCAGTCAAACGTTCAGAGACTGCATCCCTGACTGACAACTTGACTTCAAATTCATGAGAGACTCTGAGCCAGAACCACCCTGCTGAGCTCCTTCTGGAATCTTGACCTTCAGAAACTGAGAGATAATAAATATTTGTTGTTTTAAGCTGCTAGGTTTTGGGGTGATTTGTTATACAGTAATGGATAACTAATACAGCTTTCTAGGGGACAGATCCCATAACTATGTTTTTATCCTTTACTTGACTCAAATTCTGCTGTGTATGAATGCTTCCTTTTCTTTTTCATATTCCCTTCTAGAACCATGAAGCACTAATCTTTTCCCTTATCTCCTCTACAGTCCCACCTCTCATCATCCTTTCTTGGTCTCCTCCTCTCTGTGGTTCCCAGAGTTCCACTTTTATTCTTTTCTCATTCTACATGCACTGCCTCAAACACTCTCATGATTTTGACAATTATATTCTTTTGAAGGCAGCTGATGCTTAAACTCTCAGAAACAGATGAAGAATGTGTTGCCTCAGATAGCTGGAAAGGATACAGCTGGGGTAGCTCACAGAATTCCCACATCTTCAAGAATTTGGGCCCCAGGGATGAGAATCCAGGGCTCAACTCTATCAGGACATTTTATCTCTGACCACTTCTTATGTCTGCTTGCTTTGGTTTGTCTTTGAGTATTTGCTGCATTCTTTTCCTGCTACAGATAGACCATGTCTGCAAGCTGGAGAAGATGCCCCAAGATATGAGTTCTACTGAGACCACATGGAGTAGTAAAGTCTTTCTAAAAATTTAAAAAAAAAAAAAAAAGATGATGATCAGATATAAATGTCATGTGTCCACCACACTGCTAGGGATGGATGACTCCATCACTGGCTTAATGCCAACTCTTGAACTCCAGACCTATACATCAGCTGGCTCCCAGACATCCCCAGTTGGACTGGTCATTGTACATTGGTCGCTGTATTTGCTTTCTAGGGATGCCATAACAAATTACCAAAAACAGGGTGCCTTAGAACAATAAAAGTTATTGTCTCACGATTCTGGAGGCCAGAAGTCCAAAATCAAAGTGTTAACAGTGCCATGTTCCTTCTGAAGATGCTAGGAAAGGATCTGTTCCAGGCCTCTCTCCTAGTTTTTGGTAGTTCCCTGGCTTGTGGATGCATCACCCCAATCTCTGTCTTCACCTTCACATGATGTTCTCCTTGTGCACATGTCTGTCTCTGTGTCCAAATTTCCCCCTTTCATAAGGACACGGGCATATTGGAATAGGGCCCTCCCTAGTGACCTCATCTTAACTTGATTACATCTGCAAAGACCCTATTTCCAAAAACGGTCACATTCTGATGTACTGGAGATCAGGACTTCAATATATGAATTTCAGGGAAACATAAGTGAAACCATAACAGGTACAGTAAGAACTCCAATAAAGAACCTATTGTCTTTGCCTGTTCTCTCCCTCCCTGTTCTCTAAACCAGTTCCTTTCCACATATACCTTGTCCTGTTATGCACATCACCACATGCCCTATCATTCAAACCAGAAATCTGGAGTCATTTTAGTTTTCCTTTTTCTTCTATATTTAATCATTCATTAAGTCCTGCCAGGGCTACACCTTATATGTCTTTTAAGTAGATCCCTTTTTCTTCAATCCCACAGACACTACTTTAGCTTAGGTTCTTAATATTTCATGTCTGGATGTTACAAATGCCTCCTAAATGGTCTCTTTACCTCCATTTTTGGCTCTTTCTTCCACCCACCCCCCTCTCATCAATCTATCCAATACCCAGAAAACCTGCAGGATCTGTCAAAAATATAATAGTTTTTTATCACTTCAGAACTTTTTCAATAAGCCCCAGTAACACAAGACCAATCACAAAATTCTTAGTAAAGCCCGCTGGGCCAAGCCAGCAGTCCCTTCTTAGCCTCACCTCTGGCCATTTTTCTCTCTAACCTTTGCCTATAATGAAATGCCTCCCATTCTCCTAAGGTTGGGCCTCTGTTCTCCCCACCATCTGCCTGCCAAATGTCTCCACATTCTTTAAGGCTTAGATAAAGAACTTCCTCTGGGGAGCCTTCTGTCTTAGTCTGTATAGGCTGCAGCAGGAAAAATACCATAGACTGGATGTCTTAAACAACAAACATTGACTTCTCAACAATTCTGAAGCCTAGCAGTACAAGATCAAGGATCCAGCTGATCTGGTGTCTGGTGAGAACCTGCTTTCTGGATTATAGACAGCTGCCTTCTGTTTGTTCACATAAAAGACAAAAAGAGAGACCAAGTTCTCATATGGGCACTAATCCCATCGCGAGGGCTCCACCCTTCTGGCCTAACTACCTCCCAAAAGCCCTATCTCCAAATACCATCACTAGGATTTCCACTTATGAATTTTGGAAGACACACAAACATTCAGTCTGTAGCAACTTCTGTGCCTGTACCTTCAGTTGCCTTGCTCAGTCCCTCTCTGCAGCCACCTCTGTACCAAGCCTGTGTCTCTGCCACCTCTTCCCAGCAAAGCTGTCAGCAACCACTGCCCCATATCAGCAACTGCACCTGAACAAAACTCATCTCCAGAACTCCAGTAAGTGTATAAAGTCCCTACCCTTCTTTAGGGGAGCTTCTGCATGCCTGGAGGACACCAAGAGGTGTTAATCAGAGTAATCATTCAGACCCTAAACCAACTCTTGGATACAGACACGCATTGTAACATTGTGATTTATAATAAGAAATGTATATTTGGTCTTTGTCCCTGTTTTTTTGGCACAGAGCCCCTCAAACCCTTGGAATTTCATAAGTGATCAGAGCCATAAAGTGTCTTTTGTCATGTGAATGAGGTGACTTTTGGACCACACCTAAGGATGGGGGCTGTTTGCCAAGAGAACCAAAACCAACCAGCCAAGAGATTAGACAGTTGGAACTATCAGTCCCACCCACCACCCTTCACTTCCAGGGAGGGAAGAGGGGTTGGAGGTTGAATTGATTGCCAAAGACCTATGATTTAATCAATCGTGCCAAGTAATCAAGCCTCCATAAAAACCCAAATTACAGAGTTCAGAGAGCATCTGGGTTGGTGAGCACATGGAGGTGCTGGTGCTGGTGCCTAGAGTGCCTGGTGCCTGGAGTGCCTGGTGTGGTGTGCTGGGAGCAGGCATGGAAGCTCTGTGCCCATATCCACATACTTTGCCCTGTGTATCTCTTCCATCCGGCTGTGCCTGAGTTGTATGCTTTTATAATAAACTGATGATCTTATAAGCAAAATCTTTCTCTGGGTTCTGTGAGCCACTCTGGCAAATTAATCATAGCCAGGGAGGGGGTCACGGGAACCTCTGATCTTTTCAGTCAGGAGCACAGGTGACAACCTGGGCTTGCACTTGGCATTTGAAGTGGGGGGCAGCATTCTTGTAGAACCGAGCCCTTAACTTGTGGGATCTGATGCTTTCTCCGGATAGATGTTGTCAGAGTAAGTTAAATTGTAGTACACTCAGCTGGTGTCTAAAAACTGCTTGTTGGTGTGGGGAAATCACCCCATCCCTGTCCTCCCACTCAACCCCCTCGCCCCCGACTTACGAACTGGAGTCAGAATCCTTTTAGACATTGATCCTGCAGGGCAACAATGGGTGAGGTGCCTGATGCTGTTCAGATAAGTCCTCTCTGGCACCAATGAGGGAACCAGCTGGCAGAGGTCCTGCTGCAGACAAGGGGAAGCTGGGTAACAAGCAGGTGATGATGACTCAGCTCCTGGGGTGCTCATGAACCCGGACAGGGCCTTGGCTGAGGTCCTTTGCTGGAATCTTGCACCCCAGCTCTTCCCAGCAGGTCCCCACCCATGAGCAACTACAAAACCAACCAGCTAAGTGCCAGTTATGGAAGAGTTAGAACATCCAGCTCCTACCATGTGACAGTGGAGCAGCAGTGTCTCCTCTAGACCATAAGCTCTGAAGGACGGGGACTGTGTCTTCGACTCTGTAGGCCCAGCACTAAGGACAGGGAGGGACATGCAGAGGTAGCTAGGGACACATAACAGTAGCTGCCATTTATTGAGCACTTTCAATGTATCTATGTGTCAGACGCTCTGCTGAGAGCTTCATGTGTACTCAATTTTTTAACTGTCATGAGAATTTTATGACTTTAGGGCTATTAATATCTCCACTGCATAGATGGGGATACTGAGGCACAGAAAAATCAAAGAATTTGCCTGAAATTGCACACCTAACAAGAGGTGACCAAGGATTTGAAGCCAAGCTTTCTGGCTCCAGAATCCACACTTTTAATTTCTATACTCTATGGCCTATCAACTAATATTGATTAATCTTTATAAATAAAATTAAAATGGTAAATCCATTTTATTTAAGTACACACAAAATCACTTTTGCAGCCTCCAGGAAGGTACCTCAAAGCTGTAGGTTTTCATCGTCTAAAGCAGCTGAAATATAAAACCACTCTCCAGTCAGTACCAAGCCATGGGTGCTAAGAAGCCATTGGGAGAGAAATCTAGATAGAGCCTCTATTTCACCCTTGAACCCCAACCCATGAGGGCAAAGGCTTTGATGCAAATCTTTGATAGAACCATTTCCCACATGGGCCACTGTGGTGGGTTAAATTGTTTTCCCCCAAAGATATGTTCAAGTCCTAAACCCCAGTACCCCAGAATGTGACCTAATTTGGAAATAGGGTCTTTACAGATGTAATTAAGTTAAAATGATGTTATTAGGGTAGGCTCTACTCCAATATGACTATGTCCTTATAAAAAGGGAAAATTTGGACACAGTGGCAGACTTGTACACAGAGAAAGCACAGCGTGAATGTGAAAGCAGAGATCAGGGCACCCACAAGTCAAGGAACACCAAAGATCACCACCAGCAAGCCACCCAAAACCAGGAGGGAGGCTTGGAACAGATCCTTCTTCACAGCTCTCAAAAGAAACTGACCCTGGTGACCTTGATCTCAGACTTCTAGCCTCCAGAACTGTGAGAAAAAAACATTTCTATTTACCCGACTACCCCCAACCCAGTTTGTTACAGCAGCCACTTTTTGTAGATTCTTCTGGGTGATTGTACGTTGGATTAGCATTGGTGGTATGTGATTCTCCTGATCAGTGCAGGGGGCCCAACAAGGGAATGGAAAGTAAGAAAGGTAGGGATAAACAGTATTAATCACCATGGGCAGAGGAGGGTTTCATACGATTTCAAGCTTGACCTACCATCTTGAAAGATGGATAAGATTAGGGTGAGCAGAGAGGGGAGGATCCGAGGAAGAGGGCCCAGAATGAGCAAGGGGATGGAGGGCAAGGGTGCTTTGGTATCTGGAAAACCGTGAACAATGTGACTTAAATGAAGGGATTTGGTAGAGAAGAATTTGTATGGCAGTTACTCATAAAATGAAAATCTTAAAATATGGCATGATTCTACATGTGACAGATCAACTGCAATGCATATAAACACTATTTATCCATTAAACACGTGCTTTTGAATGCTTATTGTGTTTGCAATGCTATGCCAAGTGTGGGCATAATTCACGAAACCTCACTCGAGACAAACTAAGGCTTCATCTTTTGATGACAGCAACAGTCAATTTGACTTTCCAATTTACTGTCAACTTGTAGTTCCACTGGGTGATTTCTTTAAATAGTCCCAGTATGAAACACCTCTGAATACTTTGAATAAGAAAACAAGTTTTTTATTAAGTGACCTCAAAAATGTGCATAACAAAAATCATCTAATTTTATAAACATTCAAGTACTAAACATACTGAATTACCATATCTAATGCTATCAGAGGATTTTGAGAGGAAATCTAGCTCCCTTACTAAAGCCTTCCTGAAGTCCCCCTTCCAGTAAAGAAAATCAGGAATAAAACCCCGTCCTCAAAAATGGTATTTAAAAAAAACTACTGGATCTCAGTTCTCAAGTTGGAGGTTTATTAAATTTCTTATATACTCCTTAATCTTTCTACAATCACCATGTGTTTTATTCAGCTCTTATGCCTTCCCGGTTCTATTGCCAATTTAAGTAATATTTACCTTGGCTTTAGTCAATATTTGACATTTTTAGTAAATGTTATACTATTATGCTGCTTAAACATTTATTAAGCAGTAAAAATTGAGTTTTTACCTCATTTTGTATTTATCTTTGAACGGACTAGGTACAACACAGATAAGCATAGCAGAATTCAGAACTTATATTTAGATGGTTTGACCAAAAGTCATTCTGCACACTTGGCAACGTGCATGACCAAAGCATTTGCAAAAAAAGGGACCAGCCTGCACAAGAACCAGGAAGCCTGTTTATTAGTGACCCTACCAACTCCAACCCTTTTTGGAAGAAACTAGTCGATCTTAGATAAAAGTTGCAGATTAACTTTTAATTAATCTTTTTTTGTTATTTCTTATTTGTTTAGAGAGAGAGTGCACAAGAGGGGGAGAGGGGCAGAGAGAGAATCTTAAGCAGGCTCCATACTCAGCATGGAGCCCAACACAGGGCTCGATCCCATGACCCTGGGATCATGACCTGAGCCAAAACCAAGAGTCAGATGCTCAACTGACTGAACCACCCAGGCTCCCCATCTTTGAATTATTCGTGATGCACATGCTGAGTATATCCATAAACCCAGACCAATCTAATACCATGAATGAGTCCTCATATTTTACATTCCTTTTTTAGCAGATGAAATTCTGAAAATACAGAACTTTTCCTCCCGTAGCCACAGTGGGTCAGCTTCTGTGTGGCCAAAGCAAGCTCACAGAAGGTGCAGATGAAGGTGCAGATGAAGAGGTAAGCCTTACTTCTTTGACACCAGTAAGTTCTTTGAATCCCACCAAGAAGGAAGGGAGGAGGAAGACCTTCTAGTGAATAGCCTGGGTATGTGGAACCCGAGCTCACTCATCCTGCAAATATTTATGGAGCATCTACTATGTGTTACTGTGTGCCAGGCACTATGCCAGGGGCTGAGGCTATAGAAAAAAACAGATTTCTGCTGCTTTGGGGAGAGACAAAAAATAGGCAAATAAGTAAGAAAAAATTCAGATCTTTAGCATCACAAGAATTTTTTTAAGGATTCTTTTTTTTTAAGGTTAATTTATTTTTGAAAGAGAATATGAATGGGGAGGAGCAGAGAGAGTGGGGGACAGAGGATCAGAAGTGGGCTCTGTACTGACAGCAGTGAGCCCAATGTAGGGCTCAAACTCATGAGCCGTGAGATCATGAACTGAGCCGAAGTCAGACGCTCAACCAACTGAGCCCCCCAGGTTCCCCCACAAGAAATTTTAAATAGAATAATTTAATAACAGAGTTGACTGGTATTTCCTCTACAATAACCATCAAAGAAGACCCTTCTGAGGTGGTGACAGCTAAGTCTGAAAGACTAGAAGGATCTAGCCATTGGAAAATCAGAGAGAAGAGCATTCTCAGCGGAGGACACAGTTAAGCAAATGCCCTGAGGCATGAATGAGTCTGGCATCTTTTGGGAGTAAAAGGAACGTCAACTTTTCCCCCTAAATGTTTTTTTTTTCAAGGTGCAGAAGAGTTCTCCAGAAGTTCAGAAGTAAATGTCACTTCTTTAAGTTTGTTTATTTATTTTGAGAGTGATAGAGATAGTGCAAGTGGGAGAGGGGCAGAGAGAGAATCCTAAGCAGGTTATGCACTGCCAGCACAGAGACGGGGCTTGAACACACTAACCATGAGTTCAAGACCCAAACGGAAATCAAGAGTCAGACGCTCAACTGACTGAACCACCCAGGCGCCCCTCCCCCTAAATGTTTATGGCAATTATATATTATTTAATAAGAAGAAAAAAATGCTATTGGGGGAAAGTAGTTCATATCCTTTAACATTTGCAGCCATCAATCTTAATAAAATTCTGAATGAAAGTTCTCAAGAATGTTGAGATCATGCTAAATGAAAACAAGCAGAATATGAAATTTAAAATAATTGTGCTCGGGGTAGAATTATTTTTTGATCTATTCTGTATTTTCCAAATTTCCTTTAATAAACATGAGTTGCTTGTAGGATTAAAAAAAAAAAACTTGAGACTTTAAATAAAATAGTTCTTTCTCTCCTCTCCACTTTGGCACCCTCAAAATGTTTTTCTCCTTTCCATTCTCCACCATAACCTTCACTCCAGAGTATGTGCACGTATGAACTTTTCTATCTTATTGCAGAAGACAGACATATCTGTGGATACAAAATATATGTATGAATGACCATGTAAACACCAATGAAGTGCATAGTATGTAAATCAGTGGCTGTGGATGCTGACTTATAGTGGGCTGTGTCATCAGCCCAAAGACTGCACTGAACAGTTATGACCTGGCTAATACATGAAAGGGAAAAGGCAGGCAGTGGGGCAAGGAGAAAAGTGATTTAAATATCCTGGAAAAAGTAGAATGCCCCTAGTGAGAGGGCACTAAAGAGGGGAACGGTAAAGGTTAGCCATGAAACTCTGGAGGAGGATGGCTAAGGTTCTGAAACTCAGAACTGTAAGAGAACAGGTATGGGTAGTGTCACAGATCAGATTCCCTGGAGAACAGATTCTGAAATAGGGATTTGCAAGCAGGCAATCTGTTGATGTTGGGGGCTGAATTTATGCCCCCCCCCAAAGATAAGTCTTCAATTTATCCCCCATACCTATGCATGTGACCTCATTTGGAAATAGGGTCTTTGCAGATGTAATTGATTAGGATGAGATCACACTGGATTAGAATGGGTCCTGAACCCAATGTGGCTGGTGTCCTCAGAAGAAAAGGGCAATTTGGATGCAGCCAGGGAGAGTGCCATGTGACGATGACAACACGGACGGGGGTGATGCATCTATCTATAAGGAATGCCAAGGATTGTTGGCAATGACAGCAGCTAAGAGAAGGGCTTGGAAAAGATCCTCCCTTAGAGCCCTGAGGAGGGAGCAGGGGCCCTCCAGAACTGTGAGGGAATAAATTTCTCTTGTTGTAAGGAACCCAGTTTGCTATACTTTTTATGGCAGCTGTCAGAAACAGAGCTAGAGAGTGCTCTGAAGAGCTGCACACGGTAGGGAGCGAGGCTGGCAGGACTGCAGAGGGTACCTTGGCAGAAGTGGCCTCAGCCCTGGGGAGCTCTGGTTTTGGGAAGACTCAGCAGAAATGCCCCAAATGGAAGCAAAGGGCCTTTGAGCCTCCAGCATACACTTGTCATTGGACTGAGGCTGACACCAGGAAGGGGTGAAACCTTGGCTGAGGCAGCCTCCTTCTCTGGAGGCAGGTTCTACACCACCCATTACTGGTGGCCATTTTCTCTGAACTTGGAAAGGGTGCAGGGACCCAGAAACAAGGGATTAGGGACCAACTGATTCTGGAGAGAGAACCAGAGGCATATGAGGAGCAGAGTGAACAGAGAAGAAAGATGAGGCTTTGAGAGCTTGAAGAGACTTCGGGACCTTTGGTCAAACCTACAACCCAACATTGGACTCTGTCCAAAAGCCACCCTTCTGTGGAGTGACCCTTTCCCTGGAAGATGAAGAAATTCTTCCATACTGTCAACTAAGATCGGCCTTCCTATGACTCAGTTTTTCCACTGGGTCAAACCAAACCTTCCTTTTGCACTCTGTTACTTAATTATTTTCAGCAGACAAAAGATTTGCTGACTTTTATTTTCTGTCATTTGCTGTGCACCTTTTTTTGTACTATACACATTCTCTCCTAGCTCCTTTCCCAGACCACTGCTGAGACTCAGTGCCCAGGAGCATCAGGGAACACAATTCCCTCCCTCCACCAGGCAGCTCTTCAAATATTTGAAGACACTTTTTTTCTTAAATGTTTGTTTCTTTATCTTGAGGGGCAGGGAGGCACAGAGAGAGAGGGAAAGAGAGAGAATCCCAAGCAGGTTCCACATTGTCAATGCAGAGTCCAACACAGGACTCGATCCCATGAACCATGAAGTCATGACCTGAGCCAAAATCAAGAGTTGGGTACTCAACTGACTGAGTCACTGAGGCACCCCTAAAGACACTTTTTACATCCTCTTTATAGAGGATATATATCTTATTTTCTCCAGGCCCAATATCCCCAAGACTGGATAAACTCTAAGTTCTCATCCTGCTATCCAATTCAATACTTGGAGTTTACCTGATCTTCTTTCCATGACAGTGTTTCAAACATTTATTCAATTACCATATATTTATTAAGCATCTGTTTTGGGCCAGGCACTTTGCTAGGTTCTGGGGATAAACAGTAAATAAGGGAGTTCCTGTTCTATGAATTTATACCCTACAGGAGAAAAGATAAGGAAAAACCTCTCTGATCCGACCAGTGCAAAGATAGGCAGTTGAGTGAAGAGGTCAAGAGCATTGCACATGGAGTTGTACTAACCACATTTGAATCCCATCTCAACCACTCACTAGCTGTGTGTCTTTGAGTTCCCTAATCTTTAGACCTTATTTCCTTCTTCATAAAAGGGATAAAAACAATGCCCGCCTCAAAGCATTGCCATGAGGGATTAAATGGATGAATACATGTGGAGTTCTGAAAACAGTGCTGGGCACATAGTAAGGGCTCAGTGAGTTACCCATTATGATTGCCATCATTATTACTATAAATTACTGTAGTATTACTTGAAGACAATACTTAGTAATAATAACAATAATGAAAATAATCACTGAAAGAGAGGCATCAAAGATGATGTTCAGGGTTCTGCCTAATCCACCAAGGAGAGGATAGAACCATTTACTGAGACAGGAACACATGACGAGGAGCAGGCCTGGGACAAAGTGTTGAGTTGATTTATGTACATCTCAGGTTTGAGGGAATGACAGAATATTCAAAAACATTTGTCTAGAAGACAGTGGATATAAATTTCTGCATCTCAAGAGACAGGTGTGAGTCAGAGTTAAAACTGTTATAACCGCTCAGTATCTTAACCAGTCCTCTCTGAACACGCACCATGTTCTCAGCCTCTAGAAATGAGGTGTTCAGAGCTGGACACAGCACTTCAGATATAGTCAGACCAGCCTAGAGTACATGTATGTCAGGAAGGAAGGGCAGTTCTTACACATC
>NW_024412394.1:65206564-65264099 GCF_014898765.1 Herpailurus yagouaroundi
TTTTTTTTTTTTTTTTTTTTTTTTTTTTTTTTTTTTTTTTTAGATCTCAATCTAATTTCCAGTAGAAACTCTCATTCTATTGTGTTCCAGTCAATTTGGGCTCCACTTGCCCTGTCCCTGGGGTTAAATGTAGGTTTCAGGGATTCTCCAGAGGCATCCAGAAGCAGGTCCTCGTGTTTTTCTGTCATCTGTGCATGCCGGCATCTACTGAGATGGCTGTCAGCCTCTCTGGTCCTCTGGTATAGGTCCACACAGCACCTACTGAGCCATCCTTCTGTTCCTCTCCTCCCACAGGGCTCTTGGAAGTCTAGGATTCTTTCTGTCTCTCTCTCTCCTTCCCTCCCTACTCCCTTCTCTCCATCCTTCACCCCCCGCCCACCCATCTCCCTGTCGCCACACTTCTCTGAGGTAGTCATGAAGAAATGCTGGGATGCCAACTGAGGCTCTGCCTAGCCCAACACCCTACAAAGCCATTCCTATCATAGGCCTTCCAAGGAAGGCTGAGCCCCATGGAGAGACAGGATGAAGGTGGCCCTTTATCAGAGACCACACCATCTACCCATCAATTTCTCTCTAAAACATGTCTCACAAATAAAATACTGCAGAATAAAAAACATCTTACTATTTCCAGATATTATTATGCATCACAGTTCACCCTATCTCTGCCCCTTAAAACCAAGTGCGTCCACCCATAAGGATAGACTCCAGCAATCTTTTGATTCCCATGTTTATAGCCTGATCTCCTCTCTCCATTGCCAGACTCTTGGGTCCATGAATTCTCTCCCATTCTGAATATTCCTGACACTCAGAAATTAGTGTTGCTACTCAGTCAGCTACTCTACCTCCAGTGTGTCCTCGTGTTTCAGGCAGGATAATGAAGTGATCAAAACCAGAGGCAGGTAAGAAGGCAAGAGATTGTCTGCTATAATCCAGGCAAGATGTGATGAAGGCCTAAACTTAGGGAGGGCCAGTGGGTGTTCAATCCCCCTCTCTTGAGGGATGCCAAGACCTCTCCAAGGAGCTGGATTAAAGATATAGTGCCACAAGAAAGGCTGTGAGACTGGGGAAATCAGAAAAGCAGGAAGCAGTTCAAGAGGAATTCTGAAAGTAGTAAATAGATGCTCCTAGTGGCTTTTAGTGAGATCCTCCATCAGGCGTGGCAGGTTCATCAATTACATTCAAAAAGTTGACATGAGACAGTCATGGGAATAGGGACAACGGAGAGGAGGTAGATTTGCCTACAGAATCTGGTAACCAGTTGATGTGTAGATCAAGGGACCTGATAAACTCAAATTTCTAATTGGAGGCAAGGAAAAAAGACCTTCCTCTACCTTCTATGTTTAGTGTGACTGGCTCCTGTGAATTAAACTGAAAAAAGACAGGTTAATAGGAGAAGAGGCATACAAATTTTATTTGATGCTAATATCTTAATTTTTGTACATTCATGGAAGACCTTAATAGAAAAAAAATGAAGACCCAAAGAGGCGATTAGACCCAGGAGCTTATATACCATTTTAAGAAAGGACAATAAATTTGGGGAGAAGTGACAAGACAAAGGAAAAGGGGCTTGGGCTTCTAGCAACAGTAAACCATAATGTAGGAAGGTAAATAGATGGGGGAAACTAATGATAGATAAGATAATGTGATTTATAATACGAAATATATATTTGGTCTTCATCCCATTTCTGTCACAGAGTTTCTAAAACCCTTGGAATTTCCCAAGTGATGAGAGCTATAAAGGTGTTTTTTGTTGTGTTAATAAGGTGACTTTTAGAGGGCACTAAAGGATGGTGTCTAATTGCTCGGGGACCCAGCCCTGTGATATGAGGGTTGGAGCTCAGTCCCACCACTGACCTCCTGGGAGGGGAGAGCGGTGAGAGATTGGCCAATCACCAACGGCTACTGATTCAATCAACCATGCCTATATAATGAAGCCTCCATAAAAATGAAGTGGGTAGAAACATGAAGAGTTTGAGTTCAGAGCAGGTGTAGTGGGAGAGGCAGAAAGCCAGAGGTGGAATTAGGGAAGACAGGGCTTAGCAGGGAGGATGAATACTAGCAAGGTCCAGAATGTGGTTGTGATACTGAACAGGATGAAACTCTTTGGAAGCAGGTAGGCCGAGGATCTGAGGGCTGCAAGTGTTGCACGGGTTGTCCACTTGGACACGGAAGCTGCCTGAGATATTGAGGCTGCCCTTCCCTTTTTTTTTTTTTTTAATAATTTATTGTCAAGTTAGCTACAATACAGGGTATACAGTGTAGTCTTGGCTTCGGGAGTAGATTCCCGTGATTTATCACTTATATACAACACCCAGTGCTCATCCCAACAAGTGCCCACCTCAATGCCCATCACCCATTTTCCCCATCCCCTCCCCCCAACTTTCCCCCTCTTCAACACGCAGTTTGTTCTCTGCATTTAAGAGTCTCTTATGGTTCGCCTCTCTCTGTAACTTATTTTTCCTCCCCTTACCCTATGGTCTTCTGTTAGGTTTCTCAAATTCCGCATATGAGTGAAAACATGATATCTGTCTTTTGCTGACTGACTTATCTCACTTAGCATAATAGCCCTCGAGTTCCATCCATGTTGTTGCAAATGGCAAGATTTCATTCTTTTTCATCACCGAGTAGTATTCCATTGTATATATATACCACATTTTCTTTACCCATTCGTCAGTTGATGAACATTTAGGCTCTTTCCATAATTTGGCTATTGTTGAGAGTGCTGCTATAAACAGTGGGGTGCATGTGCCCCTGTGCATCAGCTCTCCTGTATTGAGGCTGCCCTTCCTGGCACACCTGCTTCCCCTCTCTGACCACACACAGCATATTAGCCATCCTTCCCAGCTTTTGTTATCAGAACAATCTGTGAACACTCCTTCCACATTACTCTTTAAGTTGCTGACAGAAATACTAAATAGAACTGCACCAAACATTTACCTTGAACGTGCTTGGGGAGTTCCAATTATGCCTTTACAGTTATGAAGCATTTTATTTTATATAGTTAGGAAGAAATGTCAAGATAACGTTCTACGCATTCAGCTAACTAATCCCTCATCTCCAACTACTTTGTGCTGATGGCTTGATCATCAGGCATGGCACAGGGAGATGGGTGAAGTATTTATCTTGTGGTTTATTTCCTGGATTCTATCATGTATAGGAAAGTCATATCTCCCGGAATCTATTAAGCACAGGTCTTGTAAATAATAATAGGCTATGTGTCTCTCAATAGATTATATACAAAATCCCAAAAGTCGCTTGGGCTTTGTAGCAGTGATGTTTTTTCTGCCGCACCTCAACCTGAAAAACTCAAATTTCATATTCAAGTCTAGGATACTAAGGGGAACGAGAGGGGTAAGGGAGGTAGAACCAGAGGGCAGAGGGTGCTGCTGGGAGCGATCAGATTGGGAACGCAAGGAGCCCAGAAGGATGAAGACGAATTGAGTCAGATGAGCCAGATTCTTGCATAGAGCCTGCCCTCCTCGGCTTCTGGGAGGTTGGCAGGTCACTGATCTTGGTTTCCTCTCTACTAAGTAGGGATCACACCAGTCTATCAGGCCTGGTTCAGTAAGTTAGCACAGGAAAAAAGGCGAAGCAATGGAGGGTAAAGTGCTTTGTAAACTCTTAGCCATTAGAGGTGTGCATTGTGTTTATTAGGGAAGACCTTCTGGGCCCGCATTTCAAACATTCAGCAAGCCTTCATGGCAAGTCCATTAACTCGTTGCCCATCTCTATGCATAATCCTTCCCATCAGCAAGATCTTTGGAAAACCAGAGCTATCTGAAGAGCTGTGTGCTTCTGGTTCCAGAGAAAAGCTTCTCCTGCCGATCTTTTTTTTTTTTTTCTTTTTTAAGTTTTTAATTTATTTTCAGAGAGACCGAGAGAGGGAGCAGGGGAGGGGCAGGGAGAGAGGGAGAGAGAGAGAATCCCAAGCAGGCTCTGCACTGTCAGCACCAAGCCCGATGAGATCATGACCTGAGCCAAAACCAAGAGTCGGACGCTTAACTGACTGGGCCACCCGGGTCCCTTTCTCTTGCCATCCTAACCTAAACCCAGGCCTGTAGGCTCATCTCAGCACCAGGTAGCAGTGAAAAGAAATCTGAATGTAAAACACCTTAAAGAATAATTTTGAATTTCCTGCAGGCAGGGGGTGGGGGGCGCAGCTTGGTAAGAGGAATCGTCCTTAGTCAACACATAGGAAAACACCCTCAGATCCTGTTCTGACAACAGTCTCCCCGAGGCCTATCATGAATGCAGCCGCTCCCCCAAACCACTCCCCGCCCCCCAGGCTCCTGCTTTACCCCTGCTTCCACCTCTTACTTGCTTTTTTCACTCACGTGTGAATGAATAATAACCTGATGCTTCTCTCCACCAGTAACCCAAGCAGCCCATCGCAGCCCAGCAGCTCAGCTTTGAAGGTTAGAGGAAATGTGAATACTCAATTTTTGTTTTCCGATGACACTTCATTTTCCGGGTCACGCTGCCTTTGCCCTGAAACTATGTATGTGTGGACTCAGAGGGGTGGCAGAAGGAGAGATAAAGATCTCCAAGACTTTACCCCCGACTCTCCTTCAGCCCCTGCGGAGGAAAGCGCTTACCCAGGCTAGTGCTTGCTCAGAAGCTGGAGTCTCTGGCTGCTGGCACCCACTTCCTCTTTCAATCCCCAGAATAACCACTGCTCAATAAGATTGAGTCCCCAGGCAGATAAGCGGCTGATAAATTGTTTCAGTGAGAGGTAGCTGTTAAGATTACCAATAGCATGCTGTGTGCTGTGGGGTATTCAAGGGATATATGACCCACTCATCTTGGAAAAGCTGAACCTCTATGAGTGCAGGTGAATAGTGTTTCTTGTGTTCTAATACTCACAGAACCTTAAATTGGGACACGACCTCGGGAAAACAAATGTCTTGTCCCCTGCCTTTCGGCAGGAAAAAATATCTTTAATTTTCGTATAAAGCCCTTGAGGCTCAGACAGGTTGAGTAATTTTCTCAAGGTCAGACGTTTGGCTGGGATAAGAAACAGGTCTTCCCTAGCCTCCTGGTTCTTCATAAGAGGATGTAAGACAATGTGCTCTCTGTTCAGAAAGTAGTGTTTGCCTTCTAAAACCGTCAAGTACAAAGTTTTGAAATGGATCACTCTATTGTTGTGAATCCCCTTAAGAAATTTGGGTCATCTCAAACCGAGGCTAATTAAACACCAAGAGCTATGTTTCCAAACCAGTGATGAGCAAGGACAGAGGACAAAGTGGATGCCATCTATCCTAGAGAGGATAGATACACTGTTAAGAGGGAAGGAACAAATTTTAATAAACAACGTAACAGGAATGTGACAACCAAGGAGAGATTTTGAATGTCTTAACACTCTCTTTCAAAACAAATGTGGCAGGGTGGAAAAAGGAAGAAGCAGGAACTGGCCTCAAGGAATGTAAGTACAAAGGCATATTGATTAAGAAATGTACGTAGTTGCATGAAATAAATATAAAAGAACAACCAGATCAGGTTTGACTCTGCTGCTACAAGAAATTACAGAACATGAAGATTTCTCCTTGCTTCCTTTTGGTCTCTCTGGCTCTCAGGCAGACAGTCTCTCCTACCATGCACATGCGTGCACACACACACGGTAAGGATTGTGCACACAGCACAAACTACCACATCAAAGCTCATAATCACCCTCTTTCAAGGTTGCTGTAAGTCCAAAACTTGAGGCAGTTTATTCGAAGAGCTTTTCAAATGTTACTGGCTATAAAAGTCTCTGCACTTTTCTATTTCTTGCTTTTAAACTCAGTTACAAAGTCCTTTTCTTTTCCCCTTACCTCCCTGAGATGCAGTCTGCCATAGCATTAGTAGTTCTGAGATGGTGAACAGCGGTGTGCTGTTCAATTGGCCAGTAACTTCAATCCACCAGTTAGACTCCTGGTGGTAAAAACACATTAGAAGTCCGCCCAAAACTCAGATCAGTGTTGACCATACTTTTCTTGACCCCCTAATGACATCCTTCTTCCCACACACTTTTCTGATCCGTCTTGTTTTCTTTTTAACGTTTATTTATTTTTGAGACAGAGAGAGACAGAGCATGAACGGGGGAGGGTCAGAGAGAGAGGGAGACATAGAATCGGAAACAGGCTCCAGGCTCTGAGCAGTCAGCACAGAGCCCGACGCAGGGCTCGAACTCACATACCCCGAGATCGTGACCTGAGCCGAAGTCGGACGCTTAACCGACTGAGCCACCCAGGCACCCCATCTTGTTTTCTTTTAAATGGACATTGGTTTTTTTTTTTTAAGTTTTACATCTGCAGAAAAATTGAGGGAAGAGTGTAGAGTTCCCATATATCCCCTCCCCCCATCCCAGTCCGCCTATTTGCAACATCTTGCATGAGTGTGGCACCCTGGTTACAGCTGATGACCCAATATTGATACATTGTTCTCACCAAAAGCCCATAGTTTACACTAGGATTCATTCTTTGTGTTGTATATACTATCGGTTTTGACAAACGTATAATGACACCTATCCAACGTCACAATACCATACAGAGTAGTTTCACTGCCCTAAAAATCCTCTGTGGTCCACCTGTTCACCAGTTCCTCCCCCAAACCCTGGCAACCACTGATCTGTTTCGTATCTCCATAATTTTGCCTTTTCCAGAATGTTACATAGTTGGAATCACACAGCACATAGACTCTTCACATTGGTTTCTTTCACCTAGCAATGTACATTTAAGTTTCCTCCCTGCCTTGTCATGCTTTTTTTTTAATAATCTCTACACCCAATGTAGGGCTCGAACTCACGACCCCAAGATCAAGAGTAGCACGCTCTTCTGACTGGGCCAGCCAGGTGCCCCTCTTTACGCGGTTTGATAGCTCATTTCTTTTAGTGCTGAATACCATTCTATCAGCTGGATGTCCCGCAGCTTATTTATACATTCACCTACAGAAGGAGATCTTGGTTGCTTCCAAGTTTTGGCAACTATGAAAAAAGCTGCTATAAATATCTATGTGCAGGTTTTTTTGGTGGACATAACTTTTCATCGTGAGAACTGTGACTGCCGGATCATATGGTAAGAGTGTGTTTAATTTTAATAAGAAACCGCCACTTGTCTTCCAAAGTGGCTATACCATTTTGTATTCCCACCAGCAATGAATGAGAGTTCCTTCTGCCTCACATCCTGGTCGGCATTTGATATCGTCAGTGTTTGGATTGTAACTATTCCAACAGCTGTGCAGTGGTATCTCATTGTTGTTTTAGTTTGCAATTCCCTAATGATTCATGATGTGGAGTATCTTTTCACATAATAATTTGCCATCTATTCATCTTCTTTGGTGAGGTGTCTGTTTAGATTTTTTGCCCATTTTTTACTTGTTTCCTTATTGCTGAGTATTAAAAGTGCCTTCTGTATTTTGAATACTGGTCCTTTATCAGATGTGTCTTTTGCAAATATTTTCTCCTAGCCTGTGGTTTGTCTTCTCATTCTCTAAGAAAATCCACCAATTTTTCTAAATCAGCGTGTTTTCTATCCTTTCCTTGTTTCCTTGAAAGTCTTCTCTGATTGTCTGAAAACTGAGGAAAAGGAAATTTCTATATGAAAGCTCTCAAGGCACTAGGAAGGAAGCCAGACAAACCCAAAAGTCCCGAAGCAACCTGACAATTCAAGTCCTAAGGAGAATCAACTACTAGCGGCTACAGCAGTGGGTCCGGGAAAGAAAAGCTGCCCCTGCACTTGCAGAGCCTAAAATAAAGTGTCATGAGAGAATCTAGCGGCTATAAAGCGATTTAAAGTCACAGAAAGAGAGCGCCAAGCACAGTGGTGTGGACGGGAGTGCCCAGTCACCCTTCCGTCCTCGGCGAATGCTGTGCCTGATAAGCAGAGGGACCAGCTGATTCTCATCAGCCCATGAACACCACACACAGAAAGAATTAAGGAATCAGACCTAAGAGTTAAAGAGGAATATGGTTACATTTTACCGATGAGTCATCATTTCCCACATCGGCTCAGCTCTGGACTATATCAGAGACATGGATGGGGTTACCCAGCACAGCCCAGACCACCAGGAGAGGTTGTGCGGGCAGGATCACCTGCACCCTCTTGCACAAATAAATAAGCACAAACGGTTCAGAAAGACCAGCAAAGTAATGTAAGTACCAGAAGCCCAAGAAGTGGTGATTCCGGAAGGGAAGTCTGAAATATCTCCTCTAAACTGCACAGTCTCACAATTGCCCTGATTACCCTGTGGAAACAGGATGAACTTGTCAGGTAGGTTTTACCCATTTGTTGGCTTCTCACTGTTGCCAAATATAGGTCCCAGGAATTGTGTTTGATCACTCTCTCTCTGACCGTTTGAGCCTCTTTCTCTCAGGCACAGTGGAACAGAATAACCCCTTTTAGTCTGTCAGGCGGCACCTGTAATATCAGCTGTAAGGGATCCCGTCCGATTGGGCCATGGATCGGGCAAGACCTAGAAGGTTATCTAAAAGGTGAACTGTCCCCACCCACAAAATTCAAAATTACATTAAATTAAAAGTAAATTATAAAGCAAATGTTGGAACGTTAAAAATACTGCATTTCTTATGATGATTACTTCATCACTTTTATATTTGTGTATCAAATCATTTATCCTTTCCAAAATCTCTTTCTCCCTCTCTCTCTGCCTCAGCTGGGCTGACTTTAATGATCCCAGATAAGAAGGCCCAGCTATGCCCTGGGTCCCGTCGGACAACTACCCAAAACCCAAGAATGGGACAGCCCAGTCCTGGGATCATCAAAGAGTGCTGAAGGAGACCACATAGGGACAGACATCATTAATTCTTTGCCTTTTTTTTCCCCCGTGGTCTGCCCTTCCTTTTCTACCATAAACTAGATAAATGTATTATAGTGACATGATATTTAGCATGGTGGTGGCTGAAAAGGGAAGGGTATCTCAAACCCCGGTAGATTTTTCTTTGCCTGTTACCGAATACTTCTTTCAGGTAGCTGACAAATCTGTAGAAACAAAACGCTTGTATCTATTAATAATAAATACTCCTGAATTGTCACATTTCTGGCTCCTTTGCCATTTAAAATTTGAAATTTTTAAAAGATATGTTTTTCGACATCTCCAGGAGTGGGAAACCCGAATTTTCCACTGGATCTTAAAAACTGTAATTTGTTTTTTGGGGCAAGACTTAACCTTTAAATTGCTTTTCATGTTAATTTGACTCTGCCTCCCCCGACCCCCTCCTTCTCTTACCCTGTTCACAGTTGTCCCCGCGTGGACTGACAGTTTCCTGTCACTGGAGCCGTGAGCCACCTGGCCCTCCAGTCCTCTCAGCCAGCCCAGATAGAAAGGAAGAGATGGCCCTCTCGTATCTGAGAGTCTGAACATCCACTGCAGTCGATATTAGCACAGGAACGTGTGACCCAAGAAAAAGTGGCTATTCCTTTCCTTGGAGGTCCTTTCAGAAATAATCCTCTGTCTGGACAAACAGGTTGGTTCAAGTACTGCCCTGCCTAAATTCTGAGCGAAACAGGTCAGGAGACTTCTAGTCTGAGGGATCTGTTACTGGTGCTGAAAGAGACTCAGCTGATTCAAGTCAGAAGGCAAGGGAACCCTCACATCAAACCCCAGGTTAACCCTAGGTCTCTCCTCTCAAGGAAAAACCCTTAAGCTTGTTCCCAGAGTCACAAAACACAGGACTTGAACAATGTGGGGGTAGGGGCACCAAACCCCACACAGTCAAAAATCCACACAGAACTCTTGACTCCCCCCCTCAAACTTAACCACGAATAGCCTTCTGTTGACAGGAAGCCTTACTGATCACAGGAACTGCGCATTTTGTTAGAAATGTTGTGGGGGCGCCTCAGTGTTTCAGTCAGTTAAGTGTCTGACTCTTGATTTCGGCTCAGGTCACGATCTTGTGAGTTCAAGCCCTGCCTCCGGCTTTACACTCTGCAGAGCCTACTTGGGATTCTCTCTCTCTGCCCCTCCCCCATTCCATTCACCCTCTCTCTCAAAAAAAACTTTAAACAAATGTTATGGAAAGAAAATTTATTAAGAAATTCATTTTAAAAAAAGGAAGTACGGGGGCGCCCGGGGGGCTCAGTCGGTTAAGTGTCCAACTTGGGTTCAGGTCATGATCTCACGGTTCATGGGTTCCAGCACCGTGTCGGGCTCTGTGCTGACAGCCCGCTTCGGATTCTGTGTCTCCCTCTCTCTCTCTCTGCTCCTCCTCTGCTCACACTGTGTGTGTGTGTGTGTGTGTGTGTGTGTGTGTGTGTGTGTGTGTGTCTCAAAAAATAAACATTAAAAAACTAAAAATAAACATTAAAAAACTAAAAATAAACTTTAAGAAAGTACATTTACAGTACTGTATTTATCGAAAAACATCCGTGCATCCGAGTGGACCCATGCAGTTCAAACCCAGGTTGTTCAAGGGCCCACCGTATATTTATGACTACCACCAGCACCGTTGAAGAAAAAGGCACTTCTACACAAAGCTGAGGAGCAAAATAATCAGACTCAGCATAAGATGAAAGACCTCATTCTCATTTTTATCAATTTGCTCACTAAAATTCCGATTGTTGTGACAAAGTAATTATGTAGTGGAGGAGATATTTCAGCTGACATTCTAATAAAGTAGCAGCAGGGGGCTAATCTACCAACGTTATTGGGTAAAGAATTACAAGGTGAAGCCAAATTGTAAATAAATGTCCCACTGCTCTTACAGAGTTTGAATATACTAAAATTAATGCCTAGAGCCTAGCAGTGCAATTAATTTTGATATAATGCCCAACGTAGAGTGTGGGCTTATTAGCTAAGCCCTAAACAGCAAAGACAGGTGGCTCAAGAGCTTAGAGCCCGAGGCACCAGACCACTGTGCCCAAAACGTATTTCTTAGCTAACTCCCCTCAGATCTTCTGCAATGGAACTGAATGAGGCAAAAGTGTCCACCACACCTGTACTTAAGCATAAAAGGGTTCTTTTTCATGCTGAGAAATTTATTGCTAAACAGATGCAAATCCCACCCTACATGCCTCCAACGCTAGGTAGCCAGTGGAGCAAAGGTGAGAATTTGAGCGTTCGTTTCTAGAACAGAGATAATGTTTCAAAACAACCACCAGGCCTACCACATCATCAAAATGTAATTTTATGGGAAGCCTTCCGTAATGTATACAAATGTCAAATCACTGTGTTGTACACCTGAAACGAATATAATACTGTATGTCACCTATACCTCAAGTTTTTAAAAAGTAATATTGTATAAAATGTAATTTGTATAAAATGTCGACTCTCAATATATATTTGTGTTTTCACAAGGATTCAGTAACTGTTCACGTATAGTTTTTTTCTAATGTGTATTTATTTTTGAGAGAGAGACAGAGTGCGAGCGGGGAGGGGCAGAGAGAGAGGGAGACACAGAATCGGAAGCAGGCCCCAGGCTCTGAGCTGTCAGCAGAGTCGACAAGGGGCTCGAACAGTGAGATCGTGACCTAAGCCGAAGTCGGACACTCGACCGACTGAGCCACCCAGGTGTCCCTGCTCAGGTATAGTTGTAAAAGTAATTTCAGTCGGCTTTTTTGCTGTCCCCTTGTACTGCATCAAAGCAACGGAAAACCTGTATTTAATTTTAAAAAGCATTCTAAAATGTCCAAGTTCTTAAGACCCAGAGGAGAACAAGGCAAAGCTGAGCCCTTCACAAACAGTAACAGAAATGATCTCATTAAGTACCACTGTCCAAACATGTCTGCTCTTCAAACAGATCAGGTAGCGAAAGATCCAATGGAGGTGCTGGTTTCTACTTTATCTCCACCTACAGGTTTTCACTTAAGCTGAACCTGAAGCTTATGTTCTTTACAGGGTTCACTTGTTCCAGAAGGAAAGAAAAACATTCCAAAGGAATGATTTTAAAAACTAAAAATTATGGTTTAAATAATGCTATCACTATTGGTCGAAGCCTGGAATACAAAATCAGCAACACAAAAAGACCCCTTTAAACGTTCACACTGATTTTCCCCCTAATTTTGGTTTGCCCTGCTGCACCCCCTCCCCCATCTTTTAGAGCAACACAAGCCATGTCTGTTCACAGCAGTTGTTTTAGAGAAAAACAAACCCCTAGGCCAATTAACCCAATAGGAGCTAGTTAGTAATTTGTGTAATTCATTCAGCTGCACAAATATTTTTGTGCATCTACTAGGTACTTGGGATACATCAGTGAAGAAAGCAATCATCAAGAATCTCTGGCCCCGGGGTGCCTGGGTGGCTCAGTCCTAGGTGTCCCACTCTTGATTTCAGCTCAAGTCAAGATCTCCCGGGTTTGTGGGTTCCAGCCCATGTCAGGCTCTATGCTGGCAATGAGGAGCCTGCTTTCAATTCTCTCTCTCTCTCTCTCTCTCTCTCTCTCTCTCTCCACCTCTCTTCCTGCCCCTCCCCCACATGCACGTGCACTCTCTTTCTTTCAAATAAATAAACTTTAAAAAATAAACTGGAGTTCTATTCAGGGAGTTCCTTATTTCTGTTGGTGTGTCCCACCTATCCAAACTTCTGTTTTTCTCTTATTAAGCCTGTGTTATACGGCTCAGCTGAGAACTAAGGAGGATAGAAGGAAAATTATTTTTCCTTCCCTACATAAGGACCCCGATTTCTCCCTTTAAAAAAAATTTTTTTTTGAGTTTTATTTATCTATTTTGAGAGAGAGAGAGAGAGAGCATGAGCAGGGGAGGGGCAGAGAGAGGGAGAGAGAGGATCCCAAGCAGGCTCTTCACTGTCAGTGCAGAGCCCAGTGCAGGGCTTGAACTCACGAACAGTGAGACATGACCTAAGCCGAAAGCAAGGGTGGTAGGTTTAACTGACTGAGCCACCTGGGTGCCCCAAAAAGATTTTATTTTTAAGTTATCTACGTACCAGTGTTGGGCTCCAATTCACAACCCCAAGATCAAGAGTCACACATTCCACCTACTGGGCCACCAGGTGGCACCCCCACCCCCATTTCCCCCTTCTTAAAGACTTCTTGCTGAGATAGTTTTGTCTTAGAAAGACGACACATCTCTCAGCAGAACTCTGATCCCCAAAGTGTATGTCCCATGTCTTTGAACCCATGGTTTAATTTTTCAATCCGGCATAAATCACCCTACAAATCCCCATTTATTGCTGCCTTCTGTCCTTAGCATTTAACTTGGAAATGCTTTCCAGAGATAGCTCTTCCTTCTTATTTGCAGAAAAGATCTTCATTTTGGAACTTCTTGCCCTCAGATGAACACCGTAAACTTTACCTTTCCATTGGCTACAAAACCTTCAACTCTTAAAGATGGCATTTGCTTTTGGTTTGGGCATAAAACTTTCTCCTCCAGCTACACTTTCATCACAATTATGAACTTTACCAACTAAGACGTTTCCTCTTACCAATCCCCAGTCTCTCATCCATCCATCATCTACTGCCCTTCTCACTCTCACTCCCCCAAGCCCCTTTTCTGTGCCCTCTGAAAACAGCAATAATTTCCCTGTTATTCAGAGATGGGGGGTGGGGACCCATCTGTGGCTCATGTGTACCTTTTTTTTTTTTAATTTTTTTTAACGTTTCTTTATTTTTGAGACAGAGAGAGACAGAGCATGAATGGGGGAGGGGCAGAGAGAGAAGGAGACACAGAATCAGAAGCAGGCTCCAGGCTCTGAGCTGTCAGCCCAGAGCCCGACATGGGGCTCGAACTCACAGACCACGAGATCGTGACCTGAGCTGAAGTCGGACGCTTAACTGACTGAGCCACCCAGGCACCCCTGATGTATACCTTTAATTACTAACTTATTTTCCTGACTTAGTCATTTCAAGCATCATCACCAGAGAAAAGCTAGAGACAGTATTTTATAAAACACATTCACCTAAATGTAACAGAGACAATGCCATTATTTCATTTAAAAATTTTTATTTTATTTTTCTCTTTTCTCCAATTTTTCATTAAAAAATTTATTTTATTTTATTTTTCTCTTACTGAGCACTACATTTTCCAGCTTACCTTGCAATTTTACTGGGACTCTATGACTCCGTACTGGCCAGTGGGGGAATGGGTGGAAATGACATAAGCCACTCCCAGGTCTGAACATTAAAAAATATCACGCAGTTCTACACCCTCTCTTTCCTGTCTTCAACAATTTTGGAGGCTGCCTGTTGAGGCTGCATCACAAAACAATGGAAATACGGATCCCATGGTCTCTGGAAAGATAACTCCCAATGACCCACATTTGAATCTAGTTCGGTTGTGCCAACCCACTGAAGCCATGGAATTTCAGGGGTTGTTTCTATAACACAGTCTAGGATATTCCAGTACCATATTCAACCTTAGTTAACTCTTGTTCTACTTCCCTATCTCCCAAAGCAACATTTCACAGATGGAGAAACCAGGGCTCGCTGAAGCCTGTGGCCTGGCTAAACTAGCACAACTAGGAAATGAGGCAGGCATCCCTCTGTCCTCTCCACACCAGAACTACTGCCCTATTCCTGGGGCCCTCCGTATACACTTTCTGCTCTTTGTCAGGTAGGGAAGGGAGAAACCTTTTTCCCTCCACCCTCCTAGGATCCCTAGCTGGGGTCCTATAAGTTAGGTTGACAAAAGATGAGGTTAGCAAGAGGAAAAGAAAACAGGAGTTTATTAACATGTGCATTGTGCATATGCATGGGAGCACTCAGAGAGGAGTAACTCAAAGAGGTAGTTAGAACTTGGGCCTATATACATCTTAGCAGAAGAACAAAGAAGTTTTAGAGAAGTGACAAGACAAAGGAACAGGATTTTAAGTTGCTAGGACAGCAAATTGTGGAAAGGCAAATATTAAGAAACTAATGGAAGATAAAGGCTAGTTACTAAAATTTGTTATGTAGATGCCTCTGGTGCCATCTCTGGGCTAATAAGGGTCTAGAGTTGTCTCCAGTGATTAACTGCTGTCCTCGATAGAGAGGGGAACAGGGAGCACCTCTACAAATTTATGTCCTGCTTTTAGGTAAATATGGGGAGGGCAGAGAGCGTTTCTTGTACTGTATCTGCCTTTTCTCAATTGCCTTCAGCTCAAAATAATTCTTATTCCAAAGTAGTACATTTGGGGATGGCATATTCTGCTACCCTTCAGTAGTGGTCTACAATTTTTATTGGACCATTCATCCTCAATTATCCTACACTTACCCTCTTCAGAAAGGTCATTTGTAAATAATTGCCATTACTCTGTTTAATGTTCAAAAAGTGATAGAATGGGCACACCACATCTGTGGCCTCCTGGGGAATAATGGCAGACCTCTCTCATGTTTGGTTTATACAACCAGAATATTTGCAAGTTTCATGCTTCCAGCCAGTAAGGCAAAACAAACAAAAAGCCATATATTACAACCAGTACTATAAGGAAGAACCAAAATAAAAATCACTAGGTGATGTCAAAAGGGCCTGAAGGAAATCGTCACAATTCAGTCTTCTCTTATACCATGTTGTATGGAACCTCTACACCATTTTGTCATTTTGCAGCATGCTGCCATTTATAAATAATGACACCTCCCAAAAGACATGGGGAACATAGTTTTCCGTGTGTGTGTGTGTGTGTGTGTGTGTGTGTGTGTGTGTGTATACATGCCCAAACTTTAGCGATGACTTTGTAAACATTCTTGTATCTAGTTTTCTCTCCCTCTATATCAATAGCACCACCATCTACCCACTTATCAAAGCCAGAAATCTGAGTGTAACGCCTGAGTCATCTGTTTCCTTCACCCGACAGCAAGTCCAATAATTCTTCTTCCAAAATAATCCTCATCTCTGACCTCTCCTATCCATCTTCAATGTCATCTCATCTTTACCTGAATTAATGAGTAGCTTCTGAAGTGGTGTCCCAGCTTCCAGTTGAAATTTCTATTACCCCAATCTCCTCAGCAAAGTGATCTAAAAACATAAATCAGATCATTTCATCCTTCCACTTAAAATTTATAATTGTTTCTTATTGCTTAAAATATGATCCAAACTCTACTATGGTCTCCAAGATTCTACAAGACCTCGGTCTGCCCATCTCTCTGGCTTCATCGTATAGACTTGTTCCTACTCCAGTGACAGTCCTGCCAGCAGCTCTGTCTCACCTTTGCCTTGGGATTTGCTCTTGCCTCTGCCTGGAATGCTTCACCCTGGCTGCCCACATGGCTGGCTTCTTCTAATCCCTCAGGTTTACTTTTAGTTGTCACTTCTCCAAGGAGGACTACTCTGACCACCTTCATGAAGAAGGTCCTTCCCTCATTATTCTCTAGCATGGTATTCAATCTCCTCAGAAAACTTATCACAGTCTGCAGTAATTTTGTCCATTGTGTGTTTACTTGCCTGCCTTCCCCACTAGAACGCTGTGTTTAGAGAGGTAAAATGATAATAGCTAATACTTTCTTTGTGCCACAGTCTACCTTAATTGCTTTATATATGCAAGCATAGCCTGCCAAATATCTCCCGAAACAACACCTTTTGTTTTTTGATACCCAAACATCACAGAATGTATGTATCTCTCAATACAGAGTTTGTTTTAAGCTGATGGAAAATTTTTATATTTATGTCTCCAAAAGTCCAATATAGTTTAGCCAAACAATGTGGGGGGAAAGTTTTCCAGTTTCTTTCCAAATTCAAGGGGTAAAACAGCAGCAACAATCATAGACGTTTTGAAAAGCACAGTGAGTATCCACAGAGGGGGTGTAGTCTTGGATGTTGCTGATGCTCAGAATGACCTCAGAGTGTCACGCTCAGAGTGAGTCATGCTCTGTCACTGGCAATTGTCCTGAATGCATTTACCAGTGCTTTCCATATTGAGCCATTGTTTTTGCTGAGAGCTGTACAATGAGTACCAGAAAAGTTCAGAAAGTTTTAAAGAGAATGGTAGATAAGAAATTACAAGGATAAAAATAATAACTACAATGGAAAAGATGTTGCTGTACATAAAACAACTGTTTTAAATTTTTTGGTGATCAATATTTTAAACATTTTGCATAAATGTGTTACATAGATGTGTTAAGGAAAAAAACCTGTTTTTCTATCCTATTAGGTTCTGTCTTAGAGACCTGCAAATTAAACTGACAAAAGACAAATTAGCAAGAGAAAAGACAGATTTTTATTCCTGTATATTTATTTTTCACTGAAAAATGAGACTCAACTAGACAGAACTTAGAGTTTATATATCATCTTACTAGGGGAGGGGGAGGAGCAGAGCAACACTTCCAGGAGAGCAAATGACTTCTTAGAAAGAGGGCATAAAGGGCACTTATGCAAATGAATTTTTTGAAAAATAAATGGGCCTTTAGAAAAATAGATGGAAGATATGATAGTTTGTGGCAATGTCTACCTGGGTATCATGCAACTTCTGACTTTTCAACTCCAAGAAGAGAAGATTAGAGTTGCTGCTGGAGGGTGGGGGGTGCATTTATAACAGTCAAGCTCTTTTTTAAGGCTCAGCTTTTAGGAAGATAAGACTGTTTAGGAACCCAGATGACTTTGTTCAAAATAATTCCTATGCCAAAGTGACATTTTGGGGGGAGGTATATCCTGATCGCTTCCAATGTTTTAGTATACTTTAGTTGTGCGTTAGGAAATTTGTTGGGATTCTGGGTTGAAATGTAATATATTATACATATTTTTTCCTTTTAAAATAATGTGAGCTCTTCCTTTCCAACCCCAGCCCAGCAGAATGGCTCCTGTGAAGAAGGGGGGCGAGAAGAAGGGCTGTTCTGTCATCAATGAGGTAGTGACCGGCGAATACACCATCAACATTCACAAGCGGATTCATGGAGTGGGTTTCAAGAAGCGTGCCCCTCGGGCACTCAAAGAGATCCAGAAATTTGCTGTAAAGGAGATGGGAACTCCAGATGTGTGCATTGACACTAGGCTCAACAAAGCTGTCTAGGCCAAAGGAATAAGGAATGTTCCACACCATATCCAAGTGCGGTTGTCCAGAAAAACATAAGGAGGATGAAGATTCACCAAACAAGCTCTATATGTTGGTTACCTATGTAGCTGTCACCACTTTCAAAAATCTACAGACTGTTAACATGGATGAGAACTAATTGCTGATTGTCAAATGAAGGTATAAAACTGCATAAATAAATAAATAAATAAGAAATAGAACCCAGTTAGCATCTTCACACAGAAAATCTAATTTTCAGATGCAGATTATTAATATATACTGAGATACCATTATTAATTCACTTCAAGCAAATGTCTGTCTTATGTGATAGGTATTTTTATTCACCTTCCCTCTTTTTGTGAGGTATGTAAAGGTTAAGTAACAAGCCCAAGATTCTAATGGAAGTAAGTAGCAGAGCTGGACCTGAACCCAGATATCCTGCATATAAAACCTGTCTTCTTAACCACTTCAGGGGCTAAAGGGCCTCTCCCAAGGAAAGATCCACATCTATCTAGTACACTGTATGTATCCCAATGCCTGACAAGGCTCAGCCCATAGTAGCTGATCAATTACTTATCCCAAATGAATTAATTAATGGGTTAAAGAAAACCAGAATAAATTACCCCCAATATGCCTTTTTGACATAAAAATTGTTTTCAGGTGAAAGCAATTAATAAGTAGCAAATGCAGGGGTGCCTGGGTGGCTTAGTCAGTTAAGTGTCTGACTTCGGCTCAGGTCATCATCTCCTGGTTCCTGAGTTTGAGCCCTGTGTCAGGCTCTGTGCTGTCAGCTTGATCCTGCTTAGGATCTGTGTCTCCCTCTCTCTCTGCCCCTCCCCTTCTCACACTCTGTCTCTCTTGAAAATAAATAAACGTTTAAAAATTTTTTTAAAAAAAGAAGGAAATGAAGGAAAAGGTCTCTCTGCCCTCCCCCTACCCTGCCTAAAGGCAGGATATAAATTATTCTTCTTTGGAGACAGACTTTTATCAGATGACATCAGAAGAATCCATAAGCAAACCTTCTTTCATTAGTTTCCTGCCTTATATTTATCTTCCCACAGTTTGTCACCCTTGGAGACCTAAAACTACTTCCTTTCATCCTATCATTTCTCCACAAATGTATTGCTCTTTGTTGAAGATGCTACAAGAGCCAGAGTTCTAAGCCACCTCCTCGAGTTACTCTGAGTTTCTCCCATGTATATATGAGATATACATGGTAATGAGCTTTTGTTTTTCTCCTGTTAATCTGCTTTTTGTTACAAGGGTCCCAGAAAAGAATTTAAAAGGCTAGAGTGGCAAGGATCTTCTTTCCTCTCTTACAGATGAAGGAATATATTTTAAAAAACACTGTAACTACATTTTGCCAAAATAACTGGCCTATCATCTTCAAAGATGCCAAGACCCTAAAAGAGTTCCTGAGGAATTCTTCTAGGTTGAAGAAAACCAAAGAGATATGACAACTAAATGCAAGGTGATCCTGGATTGGATCATTTTTCTCTACAGGATACTGAACAGTTGACAAAACATGAATAGGGACTGTGGACTAGGTGACAAATGATAGGACTGACAGCACACGTGAATGATATGAAGATTACTTCAAAGTGGAAACATCTGCAACAGCAAATGCAAAGAATTCCTACGTGAACTTCCCATATCTGACTACAATAGAGCTTTGTGAGAGTCAGCTACCTCCTCCAGGGAGTTCTCCAATCAGGGAAGCCTGACCTTGGGGACCAGGACATTCCAAAAAATTGTGTAAACAAGCTTCATCCCAACCTTCCATCCTTTGAAGCCCTAAACACCTCTACCTTATTAAGGTTGATGTATAAACCCCTTCCTTTAGCTGTCCAGGTTGTCTCTTCATCTGAAAGCTTCCACATGCACAAACAAACTTTTCTCCTGTTAATCTAATGTCAGTTAATTCACGGCCCCCCATTCAAATATAAAATGGTAGAAGAAAATTTTCCTCCCACCAATATGTATCACTGAATTTCCTGATTTTGACAGTTGTATTATGGTTACAGAGGAGTATCTTTGTTTGTCAGGAGAAAAATTGTCTTCTACGAACATTTTTGACACCTACAGAGGTCTTTTTTCTTTTTTAAAGATGTGAGGTAAATAAAGTTTGCACCAGGGGGAATGGGCAAGTTATATGTAATGGAAGGATGGGTGCTGTTGGCCACATATATCAAAGGTATAGCCATGCCTGTCAACAGAGGCCAGAGTTGTGGAGCCCAGGGGAACTTCCTCCAGGCTCAGACCCCCCAAGGTCAGGTGCTTGAGGAACCTGTGGCAAAACCAATTGAGAAAGGAGCAAAGGGTAGAGCTTTTATTTATTTATTTATATTAAGTTTTTTATTTTAATTCCAGTATTGATTCCAGTGTTATATTAGCTTCAGGTGTACAATATAGTGATTCAACAATCCCACACATTACTCCATGCTCATCGTGAGAAGTGTGCTCTTTAATCCCCCTCACCTATTTCACCAACCCCCACACCTACCTCCCCTCTGGCAACCATTGGTGCAAAGGTAGAACTTTGAGTCGGTTTTACTCTTGTGCACATTTTGACTTCCTCACACCCACCACAGGCTGTCACCATCACCTTGTACATCAACTCTAAAGCCCACCTGGGTTCCCCAGAGTGAGACTGAGGGTAACACAGGGCTTAGAGTGGGCTCAGAATATGCCACCCCAAAATACGCCAGTTTGACATATTGACTATTTTGAGCTGAAGGCACTTGAAAAACAACAGGTGTAAGAAAGGCACTATGACTTCCCCTTTTCCTCCCAAAAACAGGAGATAAAACTCCCATATGTAACAGACCCTCCCCTGCACCTGGAGGAAAAGAACATTCTCATCACCAGAGACAGGGAGTCAAGGCCAAGTTGATTTTTTACAAACAAATTTAACCAAAGTAACCCCTATCCTCCTTTAGTCTCCTCATACATTTTAGTTGCTTTTTCATAATTACTACTCTTTGGTCAATCTAGTATATAAACACTGAGGCCTTACTGCTTTTTTGAGTCTTCATTTTTCTGTGAAAGCTTCTATGTACATATAAAAATAAAATTTGTTTCTTTTCTTTTTAACCTGTCTTATGTCAACTTAATTCTCAAGTCCAGCTGGAGTTCCTAAGAGGGTAAGGGAAAAGTTTTACCTCCTATGTGGCCCTAATAAAGTCCACTGGGGGAGGGGAGGCAGGGTTCTGAAGATTACTGCCATCAAAACAGAATTTTCCTTTACTTTTTCAGCAGATTTGCTGTCACACATGCACTTGGGTTATTCTCAACATCAAGTCAACATCAACATACACCAACAAAGGAAGGCATAGAACTGACCATGTTTATAACAGAGCCTGTTTTCCATGACAAACGACTTAATTTGGAGAACAGTGTAGAGTCTTGGCTCTCCAATTTCCCGCTAACACTGCCGTAAATGCTGCCAGTCTCAGGGATTTATTTCAAGTCACTTTCATATATTAATTTGATGCACAGAAATCATTAACTCCTCCACCATACCTTTGTTCTCCTGATGTTTCCCTTTACTGCCTGGAAATCTTGCTGACTGTCACAGATTTGCGAGGGTGGCTCTTGGTTTTGATACACTTTAAGGGCCCAGTGGGACTTCTAGGTTCTTTTTCACCTCTGTGTATCAGCCATAACTGCCTAAGTTTATGTTCTGCTTGTTGAGTAACACTCTAGGCTTTATTTTCACCGTGTGGAGGATTTTATCACCCTGAATCAACCCAGTTACTGTGCCCATTTAATTATACTGCCTAATTTTCTTACGTGGGTAAATCTCTCAAAATCTTAGAAGGCATTTTAGAGAGTAATCAGACTGGTTCCCAAGATTTTACTCTTTACACTCAAGAATTTTATTTAAAATGAGCATGATTGTGGGGGGCGCCTGCGTGGCGCAGTCGGTTGAGCGTCCGACTTCAGCCAGGTCACGATCTCGCGGTTCGTGAGTTCGAGCCCCGCGTCAGGCTCTGGGCTGATGGCTCAGAGCCTGGAGCCTGTTTCCGATTCTGTGTCTCCCTCTCTCTCTGCCCCTCCCCCGTTCATGCTCTGTCTCTCTCTGTCCCAAAAATAAACAAACGTTGAAAAAAAAATTTTTTTTTAAATAAAAAAAAATAAAATGAGCATGATTGTAAAAAACAAAAACAAAAACAACCACCAAACATGGAAAAATTATTGGGAGAAAATGCATCCAAATATGTTTTGGGGGGCGGGGGGCGCCTGGGTGGCTCAGCTAGTTGAGAGTCTGACTCTTGGTTTGACATCCAGCCCCAAGGGGGCTCTGCACTGAACATGAAGACTGCTTGAGATTCTCTCTCTCTCCCTCTGCTCCTCTCCCCCACTCACACTCTCTCACTCTCAAATGAAAAAAATATGCATATGTTTTTTCTTTTTAATTGTCTATATGAATTTATATATTATTCATAGTGGGAAATGTAATTACTTTGTTAAATGAAATGAACAGAGAACATTATCTTTCTTTTCAAAAAAAATTTACACATAAGGGGAACCTGGGTGGCTAAGTTGATTAAGTGTCCAACATCAGCTCAGGTCATGAACTCGCAGTTTGTGGGTTTGAGCCCCACCTCGAGCTCTATGCTGACAGCTCAGAGCCTGGAGCCTGCTTCAGATTCGTTGTCTCCCTCTCTTTCTCTCTGTGTAGAGTCTTGGCTCTCCAATTTCCCGCTAACACTGAGGTAAATGCTGCCAGTCTCAGGGATTTATTTCAATTCACTTTCATATATTAATTTGATGCACAGAAATCATTTAACTCATACTGTGTGTCTCTCAAAAATAAATAAACATTAAAAAAATTTTTAAATCTTCCACATATCTTTAGATCAGGGTGAAAATAGGTAGCCCTGGTTTAACAGAATAAGAAATATTTCTCTGATGAAAATCTGTTTTCCTATCAACTCTCACTATAAGATTAATGATGTGGTCCCACCAAAAAAAAAAAAAAAAATCCCTTCACTAAACTGAGTTTTAAAAAAGTTGAATAAGGGAGCTCCTGGCTGGCTCAGTCGGTTGGGCATGCAACTCTTAATCTTGCAGTCGTGAGTTTGAGCCCCATCTTGGACACAGAGATTACTTTCTAAAAACATTTTTTTAAGTTAAATAAGAAAGAAAACTTTCAGTAGTGATTATTTGGCACTTTTAAAACTTGTGGATGGACTCAAAACAATGAATAATGTAGTTTCTGTTAATAAAAGACTCCTCTGTCTCCACCTATTCATCCAATTCCTGAGCCCCCTGAGGTCTTAGGAGAGCAACAGTGAATAAGACAAACCTATCCTTGCTGCTCTGAAGTTAGCAAGCTACAGAGAATGGCAGCAATGAAACAGGCCATGAGGAGTGATTGCACTGGGGGCATGATGGACCCTGAGATCAGAGAGAGGGGCAGCTGGGAGTAGTAGATGACCTCTTTGGACAATGTCTTGATGAGCTTACTTAGAATTTCCTAACCTTGGGTTATATATATTTTTAAGTTTTTATTTTCATTCCAGTTAGTTAGCATACAGTGTAATATTAATTTCAGATGTACAATATAGTGATTCAGCACTCCCATACAACATCTGGTGCTTATCAAAGTGCCCTCCTTAATCCCCATCACCTATTTCCCCCATCCCCCCTACCCATCTCCCCTCTGGTAACCATTAGTTTGTTCTCTAAGGGTCTATTTCTTGGCTTTTCTGTCTCTCTTATTTTTTCCCTTTGCTCATTTTGTTTGTTTGTTTCTTAAATTCCAATATGGGTGAAATCATATGGTATTTGTCTTTCTCTGACTGAACATTTCACTTAGCACTGTACTCTGTAGCTCCATCCATGTCATTGCAAATGTCAAGATTTCATTCTTTTTGTGGCTGAATAATATTCCAATATTCCAATGTATGTACATGTATATATATGTATATATATCTTCTTTATCCATTCATCAGTCAATGGATGCTTGGGCTGCTTTCATAATTTGACCATTGTAAAAAATGCTGCTGTATCCCTTTGAATTAGTGTTTTTGGATGCTTTGGGTAAATACCCAGTAGGGCGATGGCTGGATTGTAGGGTAGTTCTATTTTTAACTTTTTGAGGAACCTCCATACTGTTCTACCACCAATAGAACATTGGCTGCACCAGAGGTTATATTTTTTTAGATGCAAATTTTTGGGTAAGTCTTATTGGCCAATCCTTTGGCTAGGAGAACACAGCCCCCAGCTGTGGATGGAGCCCTCCCATTACAACCTTTACTACTGAATGTTGACATGATCTGCCCCCTACCACCTCCACCCCAGGAACTGAGACGATATGTCCAATTCACTTAGTTGCCTTGGTGTCTAGCTAAGGGCCTGGCCCATGTAATACATTTAATAAATGTTGAGTGAACTGTTTGCTGATAGTAATGACACTGCATATCCTTGCCTTATATGAGGGTACATGGGACTCGCCCTGTGATTCTAAGGAATGATGAATTAATGAGAATTATTACTCATTACTGCCAGAGAGTAGAAGCTGGAAAGCTTAAAGCTATTATTTTTAAGTGCAAATGTGTAAAATAGTCCACATTATGTAACCTCATGAGTGCTTCTCCTGATCTTATCCAGATGTGGCTACAGAAAATTGTGGCCTGAGATGGCCCCAACACAGAGACAGCCTCACCAGGACAAGGGCTACGATGCATCCACACATGCACATATATCTCTCAATCTGCCAGTGAGGATCCCAACACTCCTGACCCAATTTTCCTTCTCCCCAGCTGTACCCCAACCTCTGAGGACAAGCCACCCCTGCCACATTTCTTCCTGGACAATGTGTGATAGGAGAGCCAGAGGAGGTAAGGAGTTTGTAGGAGAGGAAAAACCTTTCCTCTACCGTCCTAGCTTCTCCAGCTGGAGCCTTGTGAATTAGACTGACAAAAGACAAGAAGATTATAAAGGATTAACAAGAGGAAAATAAATGAAGAAACCAGAAGTTTATTAATATGTGGTTCATACACATACATGGGAGCATTCAGTGACGAGTAACTCAGAGGGGTGGTATAGTGTATTGGGCTCATATAACATCTTAACAAAGAATAGTACATTTTTAGAGAAGTGCCAAGACAAAGGAAAAGGACTTTGAGTTATTAGGGTTGGCAAATTGTGGGAAAGCAAATGTATGAGGAAACTAATGATAAATGAGGGCTAGTATTCACAGGTTTGTTATATAGATTCCTTGGGTGATACAGGTCTAGAGTTGTCTCTGGTGATTAACTTCTGTCCTTTCTGGTAGAGAGAGGAGGGGGACACTTTTATAAATTAATGACCTGCTTTGCAGAGAATGTTTGTTGTGTTTGCTTCTTCTCAACTACCTTCAGCCCAAAATAATCCTTATGCTAAATTGGTAGCAGAATATGCCACCCTTCAAGTTCCAACAGATTTGGTCAATCTATATCCCTAAGAGACCTCAGAGCTGGGAGAAAACACACTGAGGCTGAAGAGAAAAGGTGTTTTGAGGGGATGTGGTTGTTGATAAGAGACTTGTGCAAGTATGGGTTACAACAGAATTCATGGAGACATGAGAAAGGGGACATGAGAAAGCCAACTAGGCATTATGACTTGGATCTTCTTTGACGTCTTAGAAGAGACAGGAGTAAAGAAAATCATTTGGTTATATACCCATCTTTCTTAGTCTGTTCAGGCTGCTATAACAAAATACCACAGACTGGGTAGCTTCTAAACAGCAAAAACTTATTGCTCAGGTTCTGGAGGCTGGAAGTCCAAGACCAGGGTGCTAGCATGATTGGGTGAGGGACCTCTTCTGGACTGCAAACTTCTTGTTGTGTCCTCAGATAGCAGAAAGAGTCTCCCTTATAAGATCATTAATCTGTTTATGAGGGTTCCACCTACCTTCATGACCTATGTGCCTCCCAAAGGTCCCACCTCCTAATACCATAACCTCTGGGGGTTATAATTTCAACATATGAATTGGTGGGCACAAACATTCAGGCCACAATACCATCTATCTCTCTACTTTGTTTTTAGAACTGTACTTACTTAAATGTGACACCATTCCAAAACTGAATGATGAGGCCACTGCAGACATGAACACCTCTACTTGGTCCTGATGAGAACTGATGGGCATCTCATCATGTCTAGCACTGAACCTTATCCTCTTCCCACAATCTGCTCTACCCACAACCCACTCCTCAGCTAATGGTAACTCCATCCTTCCAGACACTCAACTCAAACCCTTGGTGTCCTCCATGACTCCTTTCCTCTCATTCCAGCATCCAGCTCATCAGGAAATCCTCTAGGCTTGACCTTCCAAGTACATCCAGAATCTGACCACCTACCGCCACCATGGCTCCTCCCAATTTGAACATCTATTATCTTAAATTACAGCAATGGCCTCCCAACTGGTCTCCTTGCTTCTACCCTCAGCTTCCTACAATCTATTCTCAACAGAGCAGCCAGAATGATCTTTGTGCACCCTTTCATAAGGTACAAAACAATTCAACTCATTTATCTCCTGTGCTTAAAATGCTGCAATGGTTTTCTTCTTCCTTACAATAAAAGCCAAAGTCCTTTTTTTTTTAATTTAATCTATTTTTGGGGCGCCTGGGTGGCGCAGTCGGTTAAGCATCTGACTTCAGCCAGGTCACGATCTCGCGGTCGGTGAGTTCGAGCCCCGCGTCAGGCTCTGGGCTGATGGCTCAGAGCCTGGAGCTGTTTCCGATTCTGTGTCTCCCTCTCTCTCTCTGCCCCTCCCCCGTTCATGCTCTGTCTCTCTCTGTCCCAAAAATAAATAAACGTTGAAAAAAAAATTTTTTTTTAATTTAATCTATTTTTTAATTTACATCCAAGTTAGTTAGCATATAATGCAACAATGATTTCAGGAGTAGATTCTTTAGTGCCCCTTACCCATTTAGCCCATCCCCCCTCCCACAACCCCTCCCATAACCCTCTGTTCTCCATATTTAAGAGTCTCTTGTTTTGTCCCCCTCCCTGTTTTTATATTATTTTTGCTTCCCTTCCCTTATGTTCATCTGTTTTGTATCTTAAAGTCCTCATATGAGTGAAGCCATATGATTTTGTCTTTCTCTGACTAATTTCGCTTAGCATAATACCCTCTAGTTCCATCCCTACCCTATGACCCAGCAATTGCACTACTAGGTATTTATCCAAGGGATACAGGTGTGCTGTTTTGAAGGGGCACATGCACCCCCATGTTTATAGCAGCCCTATCAACAATAGCCAAAGTATGGAAAGAGCTCAAATGTCCATCAATGGATGAATGGATGAAGAAGATGTGGTATGTATATACAATGGAGTATTACTCGGCAATCAAAAAGAATGAAATCTTGCCATTTGCAACTACATGGATGGAGCCAAAGTCCTTTTAAAGGCTTAGGAGGATGTGTTCTGCCCCACCCACCCCACTTTATATACTATTCTTTCTTTGGATAACTCCCCTTCAGCCACAATGGCCTCCTCACTCTTCTGCACACTCAGTAGGCACACTCCAGCATAGGAGCTTAGGGACCCTGGCTGCTCCCTCTGTTGAAACCCACTCAATAGCCACAAAGCTACCTTCCTCCCCTCCTTCAAGTGTTTGCTCAGATGTCACCTTCTTTGTGTGTATGTTCATTTAATTTTGAGAGAGAGAGAGAGAGAGAGAGAGCAGGGGAGAGACAGAGAGAGAGGGAGACAGAGGATCCAAAGCCGGCTCTGGGCTGACTGCACAGGGCCCGATGTGGGGTTCAAACTCACGAACTGTGAGGTCATGACTTGAGCCGAAGTTGGACACTTAACCAACTGAGCCATCCAGGAGCCCCCAGATGTCACCTTCTTAATATGACCCACTCCTTTCCAAAATTGCAGCTGTCTTGAGCCCCACATTCCTTATCCTTTTGCCCTGCTTTATTGTTTTTAACATGTATCACCTTATCTATGCTGCTAAAAGTTCAGCCTGACCAGATTATAAACTCCATGAGTCCATGAAGACAGGTGTCTTTATTTTTACCCTACTTTATCCCTATCACCTGGAAGATTGACTAGTACAGAGCAGTTATTCAATGAGTGTTTGAAGAATGAATAGAGTCAGTTTACACCAACAAACAATCAAGGGTGGCTTCTAAACCAGGGGACCTACCAATGCCAGGCACAGCCCTCATGCGCTGGAAGTGAGGAGTGAGAATTGTCTCTACTAACAAGTACAGGCTGGGGCAAGAAGTCAATCTCCAGGACACCCAGCCATAGGGCACACAGATTCTCATCTTCATTATTAATCTGTGTTGTAGCAAGACAAAGGCAAGGACACTAACGTTGACACAATTTGAAGACCATTCTTATAGTGTCTATGCTTCATTTTGTCCAATGGCCAGACATGTAGCAAGCCCAAGCTCCAGGCTGGACGAAGACAGCTGGATGGTTTCAACTAAAGTCTTGAGCACATGCAATATACTCATATATGAATATAGTTTATAAATTCCTTTCTGAAGGTTCAAATGCAGCTGGTCTCCATTACAACATCTGGCAGTCCTAAGCAAGGTAGAAAGAAAAGCCAGCCAGAAGGAGGCTCACAGGTCTCTTCAATGTTTCCAAGGAGAAATGTTTACCCACTCATCATCAAGATAAGATCAATCAATGTTTGCCCCCTCACCGAGTAACAAGCAGAAGCAAATGTACCTAATACTGCAGTTACAGGGTTTCACCAGTGAGCTGAAAGCCAGCACTGCAGATTAGCTCTGTGAGAATTGTGGAAAAGATGTATCAATAAGTCCCTGGGCTGGGACGGGGAAGGTGGTGCTATACACAGAAAGAAGAAAATTGCTATTTTTCAAGATAGTCAAATGCTGTGGTTAAAGTGTGTGTCCCATGTGTTGAAGTCCTAACCCCCCACTACCTCAGAATGTGACCTTATTTGGAGGTAAGGTCTTTACAGAGGCAATCAAGTTAAAATGAGTCATTAGAGTGGGCCTTCATCCAATACGACTGGTGTTCTTATATAGGGGAAACTTGGTCACAGACATACAGGGAGGAAAGATGATGTGAAGAGGCATAGGGAGAAGATGGTTGCCCACAAGACAAGGAGGAAAGCCTGGAACAGCTTCTCCTCTTGTAGTGCTCATAGGGCACCAATCCCTACACACTGATGTCAGATTTCCAGCCTCCAGAACCATGATACCGTACGTCTCTTGTTGAAGCTACACAGTTGCAGTGCTTTGTTACTGCAGCCCTAGCAAACTAATACCACAAGAAATGTGTATTTCAGGGTGAAATGCATATGATAATCCTGCCTCTTATTACTTCACTGACATTTCAGAACTTGTTACAACCCAATCGTTTGTTATGTAGCACTGGGCGTTGGATACCCGGGTGTCACCAAGATCTCCATCAGTGTTTGTATGTTACAAAAGAATGTCACTTCACTGCGAAAGATTGTTTGTGTTACCTTTGTCTGCCTTCGCCAGCCCTCCATTTCCCTTCCATCCAGGGTCTTCACTGGAAACTTGGAAAACTTACCTTTCTTTTCCCAGTGCCCACACCTCCAACCCCATCCCCCACCCTCCCTTCAAGAATATGCTTGGCTAGTGATTCCTTTTGGCAAAACCAGACTACCCTTTTTCTCAATTCTCTCTCAACCATCAATTCCTGCCTTTCGGGGTGGGCCTTCCACAGCCCATTCCACAGCAGATTTATTACCCACTCCATCTTCCTTTTGCACGATTTAATCTGCTGTATTTTAATTGGGTAATAAAACTCTGTGTGCCACCCAGCAAAATTCCAGAGCAAGCAATCACCAGGGACACTCTCTCAGCAGCCAATTTCTAATTATTTATTCAGGCCTAAAGCCTAATTCCACCCCTGAGTGCAGTGGTTCTGGGCTGCCGCACTCCCTGTCTGTGGAGGGGGGAAGGGGCTGGGTGGCAACTTGGGATTCCCTGTGAGCACTCCCCTAAACAACAGACTGTCTCTGTGTCCCAGTGGCCTTGGTACCTGGGAGAAGTCTCTCCTCTGCTATCACCGTCGCTCAGGAATCAGATTGCCATCACGGATGAGGAAGTGTCCCTGACATGTAAGGAAAAACAGGGACTAATCAATTCATGGGGTCATGGTATCAGGACAACTGGATAGCCATCTGGAAACCAACTGACACAGAATAAATTCCATATAAGCAAAGACACTGAAGGGCAGCAGAATATGGCACCCAAACTATAGGAGTTTAGGACATGCCACCCCAAAGATGCTGTTTTGTGAAAACATGACACTTTGTTATTTGATTATTTGGGGCTGCACACACTTGAAAACAGCAGACGTAGGGAGAGGCTTTCTCTGAACTCCCTTACCTGGCTAAAGATAGATCCTTCAAAAGAAACTCAATTGTCATACATCCCCTCCCATACATCCCCTCTAGAGTTTCATCAACCTGGGAAGACTGACTCTTGTCACAAGAGAGGAGAACAGACATTGACATTGCACCGGACAAACTTTGTCACAAACTGTCATACCTCCCATCTGTCCTTCTAAGGGCCCATTCATGTTTCCTAAAAGTCATTTACTCTCCCCTTGAGATGCCTACATTCCCCATACCCTTTCGCTATTAAGATGAGATCTAATTCTGAATTCTAAGCCACTTCAGGGGGTTACTCATTCTTCCCTGGGTGCTCCTGTGTAGACATGAGGAACACATGCTTATAAACTTCTGTTTGTTTTTCTCGTGTTAATCTGTTTTGTATTACAGGAGTCTCAGCCAAGAATTCAAAAGAGTAGAGGAAAGATTATTTTTTCTTCTAATAGCAATATAAATATGAATTTATAAAAATGTTAGGATAGAATATGGAAGAATTTTTATAACTTCAAATAGATTTGGTCTTTCTAACTATTGCACAAAATCTAAAAACCTTAAAAGACCATATATTTGACTATATAAAAATTAAAACCTGTGGTGCGCCTGAGTGGCTCAGTTGAGCATCTGACTCTTGATTTCAGCTCAGGTCATGATTTCACATTCATGAGATCAAGCCCACATTGGGATTCTCTCTCCCTCTCTCTGCCTCTCTCCTGCTCAACCTCTCTATAAATCAATCAATCAATAAACAAATATTTTTTAATTAAAATTTGTAAAAAATGTACATCCTCTCCAAAAAATCATAAACAAAATCAGAAGATAAGTGACAGATTGGGAAAAATACTCACAACTGTGTCACCCTAATATTATACATTAGGTACCCCCTACAAATCCATAAGAAATAGCAACAACCCAACAGAAAAAGTTGCAAATGTCTAAGCAGAAAATTTGTTAAAGGATAATAAAGAGTAGCTCTTAAATTTTTTTTAGTATTTAAAAAAAATTGTTAACATTTATTCATTTTTGAGAGACAGAGAGAGACAGAGGACAAGCAGGGGTGGGGCAGAGAGCGAGAGGGAGACACAGAATCTGAACCAGGCTTCATGCTCTGCGCTGTCAGCACAGAGCCCGACATGGGGCTTGAACTCACGAACCATGAGATCATGACCTAAGCCGAAGTTTGATGCTTAACTGACTGAGCCACCCAGTGTCTTTTTTAAATGTTCATTTATTTTTGAGAGAGAAAGAGAGAGAGAGAGAGAGAAAGAGAGAGAGAGAGAGCACGCAAGCAGGGGAGGGACAGAGAGAGAGGGAGACAAAGAATCCGAAGCAGGCTCCAGGCTCTGAGCTGTCAGCACAGAATCTGAACTGGGGCTTCAACTCAGGAACCATGAGATCATGACCTGAGTTGAAGACAGACACTTAACCAACTGAGCCACCCAGGTACCCCCTTAAAAAATGTTTTAAATGCCCATTCTAAAGGAAACGAAAATTAAAAATACAATGAAATACCATTTTTCACCTATCATACTAGCAAAAACTTCATCTCATACATTGTTGATGAGATTATAAAGTGGCTCAATTTCTATGATGAGAAATTTGTCAGTATTCATCCAAATTAAAAATATATATACCCTTTGACCCTAGGAGTTTATCTCCAGATATTCTCACACATGGGAAATAACACATTGTATATTTGTAAGAGACATTGTCTGTAATAGCCAAACATTGGAATCCACCTGCACGTTTATCAAAAGGAAGCTGATTCAATCAACTATGCTAAATACATACAATGGAATATTCTTTAGCTATAAAAAAGAATGAACTTCTTAATGAACAATATGGAAAAATACAAATGCACACACCATACCCGTGTGTAAAGCAGGCTGTCGTGTACGTAAAAAAGGTCACAGGGAATAAAATATGTTTATATCACTTACTTATGCATAAAAAGTATCTGGAAGGATAAACAAGACAGAAATGATAGCAGTTATTTGTTAAGGAGGTTGGGAACTGAATGAAGAGGAATAAGGTCGAAGTCTTTTGTTTTATCGCTTATAGTACTTTTTGATGTTTGAAACGTGAACCTGTTACCTATACAGAAGACTAAATTAAAATGAAATCTGCCGGGGTACACACGAGTAGGAAAGAGAGAGGATCTGGATTACATACATAGAGCGGTTTCCTGGCAACCAAACTTCACCAAGTCCTTCCTCCTTTCCTTCTAGAGCCTTCTATGGTGATGCCAGCACTAAGAGGTGGGGGAAGGGGGAGAAAGGGAGGCCGTTGCCTGACCTCACATCCATGCAGCTCTGCTGTTGACACTGTTGTCAAATGAAACTACACATACACCATGGTATTTGTATATGTGAAAAGGTTTCTCTGCTAAATGTAAATATTTTACAATCCTGTTTCATCATTTCCTCATATGTAAAGATATACCAGTAGCCAAAAAGAAGGAAGTCATCTAGCCTCTTTTCACCCTGAGAAAGCATGCCCATTGAGCACTGGTCACAACTCCATTTTTTTTTCTTCTTAAAAAGTACCCCCTGAGTGTTCACTCTAATCAAATTTCATTCAAACATAAATATGAGACCAGGGCATTCATGGATGAGTCGCCCTGGGCACTGCACTCTTCCCAGGAGGTCCCAGTCCCTCTAGTTACATCCTAGGGAAGTAAATAGAAACCAGATGCCTGCTAGTCCAAGTATACATACTCCTTAGTGACTCAGTACTCAACAAATATTTAAGGAAGGACTGCAAGGAAGGTATCTTCATATAATTGGAATCTTACCACACGGTTTCTCTGAGGCAGAGCCTCCATTTTTGTTTCAATTTTGGTCATTATTGAAAGGCAAGGGATGGAAATTTGTTGGCAAGGAAAAGGAATTGTGTGTCTTTAAAAATATAAAACATAGCATGAAGAAAGATTAGTAAAATCAGAATTCCCCTGGGGAATTCACTTCCACTGGCAATATATTCTATTTATTTAAAGTGTCATGAAGAACAAAGTTTATCCAAAAACCAATGGGAAAGATTTAGTGTTCCAAAAATGGGGTGCTCAAGGGCAAACATAAGATTCTGTGAGGAACAACTGTTGGAGAAAGACATCTGCTTCTTTGGGTAGAGTCATTGGTCATGCATCTGTGGAAGCCTGGGATAAAACTTCTGCTTTAAAGCCACTTTCAAAGCATGATTTGATTGTAAGGAGCCATATCCAAATACAGATTGGTTTGGGGAAGGGGAGCCAGGCCAAAGAAGAACATTCTAACATATCCTAGGAGAAGGGAACCAGAAACTAAGCCACTTTACCCATGGCACTGAATTCTTGGTAGAAGAGGTCCTCTCTACAATATGCACCAGGGCACCTACTCACCTGCCCCAACAATGCACGTGTCATACTCCCCACCTGCTGTTCCACCTCAGCACCCCTCTCCGGGTTCTAGCACTGCTACATTGCTGATGGCAGAGCTTTCAGAAGCCATCACAACAAAACTACAATCATTTTGCAACTAAAATATAAGGCCTTGACTCTAGGGAGGAGAAGAGGTTACAGGGAGAGGCATAGGATGCTAGAAGATGCCCAGTGAGGTTCCTTTCTGGGTGGGCAGCCCAAGTCTTTAGGCCTTTATCAAAGCAGATTACTATGAAAATGGGAGGCACCCACCATAGGGCCCTGACTGTCTTCATGGGTCTCTATGGTGGAAGACAAACTTCCACAGGAGCTAAGTTTCCCCAATGGGGAAGAGAGTTCTAAGAGTCACACTGGGAGATGAAAACACTGAACAGGAATTCAAATGGAACTTTCAAATGCCATGTTGAAAAGAAGTCAAGAAAGCATAGGTCAGGGCCAGGAACTAGTAAGACCTTGGAAACTTTTCAGAATCTATCAAATGTGAGAATAATTGCCTCACATTTGCTTCTTCTGTTATCTTTCTATCCTTCTTCCCACTAGCACAACTCTTAAAGCCTTTAAAGCAAAACTGTCTGTGTGTTTGTTTTGAGAGAAACCGTTGATCACAGGGTGAGGCAGCCTTGAGAGAGGAAGGAAATCTGGAGAAGTTAGGGAGAGGGCAGGTAGCCATCCTGAGAAGCACAAGAGAGTGGCAACTTGGGCCATTATGTGTCCCAGAACCTTAGTAATGAAGGACAGATTTCTTTAAACTTTTATGTTTGTGTCATTGTGCCTTTTTTGTTTATTTGCTTATAACCTACCCTGTTCCATAACATATTTAAGTAGCTAATAGGATATAAGAAACATATAATAAAATATAAAGCGAGGAGCAAGAAAATGTACATTAAAAGTTTTTTTAATATTTACTTATTTTTGAGAGAGAGACAGAGACAGAGCACGAGCAGGGAAGGGGCAGAGAGAGAGAGAGGGAGACACAGAATCCAAAGCAGGCTCCAAGCTTTGCAGGCTCTGCAACTCCCACCTGAGCAGAAGTCGGATGCTTAACCAACTGAGCCACCCAGATGCCCCAAGAAAATGTACATTTTTTTAAGCAGTCATGACTAGGAGAACATCAGAATACATATCCACATAAGGTCCTACTCAGTTACTGAAAGGCAGGCTTAGATCTGTCTCTGAGTTTCCAGGCTCCTGAAGAGGAAAAGGAAATCAGATGGGTTACCTGGTTCTCATTGTCCATAAGAAGAGAAACAACCAAGCAGTTGCTGAGGTAAAGTTCTTGTGGTTTTTATCTCTAAAAGATCATTGTCAGGGCTCCTGGGTGGCTCAGTTGGTTCAGCTCAGATTATGATCTCACGGTTTGTGGGTTTGAGCCCCACATCAAGCTCTGCACTGAAAGTGCAGAGTCTGCTTGGGGTTCTCTCTCTGCCCCTGCCCTGTTCCCTCTCTCTGTCTCTCTCAAATAAATAAACTTTAAATGAATGAATGAATGAATGAATGAATAAATAAATAAATAAATAAATAAATAAATAAATAAAAGATCATTCTCCTCTGGTGCTTCATGGAGTGGTGCAAGAGTGATATGGCAAGCACCACCTCTGCATTAGCACCTAGAGGAAAATGCACAAAGTGTTGCTTACAGATGCTAAGAGAAATGACTGCAAAGCAAAGGCCACAGATAGCATTTCAGTGGGAAACCTCTCCTCCTCACCTAAGCAGAAAGCAGCAGAACCAGATTTGGAACTCGGGTCAGGGGATGTCAACTCCTGTTTGCTTTTCACCCCCTTTCACCTACCAATTTCCTACTCCTCTTTCAGTCTCAATTTAAACTTTACTTCTTGAAAAAGACTTTCTCTGACCCTGGATGGGGCTAGGCTCCTGGATTTTCCTTATCTTTGTTTTCACTTGTTTGATGCCTTTCTTTCTTTCTTTCTTTCTTTCTTTCTTTCTTTCTTTCTTTCTTTTTGAGAGAGAGAGAGAGAGAGAGAAAGCATACACACAAGCAGAGGCGAGGGGCAGAGGGAGAGAGAGAAAATCTTAAGCAGTTTCCATGCTCAGCACAGAGCCCAACACAGGGCTTGATCCCATGACCCTGGGATCATGACCTGATCTGAAATCAAGAGTCAGATGTTCAACTGACTGAGCCACCCAGGTGGCTTTACCAACAGACTACAAGCTCATGGGAGCAGGGACCATATGTTCATTTCAATAGATGCTGAAAAAGCATTTGACAGAATTCAACACCCATTCATGATAAAATCTCTCCGCAAACTAGAAGTAAACCTTTTCAACCTTACAAAAGGCAGCTAAAGCTAACGTCATACTTAATGGTGAAAGACCAAGTGCTTTCCTGAAAAGATAAGGAACATGGCAAGAATGTCCACTCTCATCACATATATTCAACATTGTATTGGAAGTCCTAGCCAGTGGAATAATGCAAGAAGAGAGAAAAAAAAGGTAATCCAGATTGGAAAGAAAAAATGACACTGCCTTTATTTGCAGATGACATGACTATCTATGTAGAAAATCCTAAATGATTCATTTTCCTATACCTAGTAGTAAATATAGCAAAGATGGAAGATGCAAGATTAATATATAAAAATTAACTGTATTTATATGTAATAGTGATAAACAACTGAAAATGAAATCAAAAAGCAATAAAGTAAAATAGCATCAAAAATGTAAAATACTTACAGATACACTTAATGAAAATATGCAAGACATGTAAACTGAAACTTCAAAACATTCCTATGGGAAATTAAGGATTACTAAATAAATGGAAAGACATTCCATGTTCATGGATTAGAAGATTCAATATTGTTAAGATGTTAATTCTCCCCAAATCAATCTATAGATTCAAAGCAATCCCAAGTAAAATTCCAGGAGACTTTTTTATAGAAAATGTCAAGCTAATTTGAAAACTCGTATGGAAATGCAAAAAACACAACAACAACAACAAAAAAAACACAACACCAGGTCAAACAGTTTCAAAAAAGAACAGAGTTGGAAAATATACCCTGATTTCAAGACTTACTGGAAAGTTCCAGGAATCAAGATGGCAAGATGGTGTGATTATTGCACAAGGATAAACAATAGATCACGAGTCAGCAAACTTTTTCTGTAAAGGGCCAGATTATAAATATTTTTGGCTCTATAATCTGTTGCAATTCTGCCTTTATAACCTGAAAATGGTAATAGACAATACTTAAAATAATGAATGGGCTTGACTGAGTTCCAATAAAAAGAAACAGCTGGTAAGTGGGCACCTGGGTAGCTCAGTCAGCTGAGCATCGGACTTCGGCTCAGGTCGTGATCTCATGGTGAGTTCGAGCCCTGCGTGTGCTGACAGCTCAGAGCCTGGAGCCTGCTTCAGATCCGGTGTCTCCCCCTCTCTCTGCCCATCCCCTGCTCATGCTCTGTCTCTCTCTCAAAAATAAATAAACATTTTAAAAAAATTTTAAGTAGGTAGTGAGCTACATTTGGCCCTCAGGACATAGTTTGTCAACCCCTGATGTAGACCAATGGAACAGAAGAGAGTACAGAAATAGACCCACAGATATAAAGTCTGTTGACTTTTGGGGCACCAGTCATTAAACATCTAACTTCAGCTCAGGTCATGATTTCAGTTTCATGAGTTCGAGTCCCACATCAGGTGAGCTTGAGCAGTAAGCTTGAGCCCTGCTTCGGGTGAGCTTGAGCCCCCTTTGGGTAAAACACGAGCCCTGCTTCAGGTGAGCCCCACTTCTCTCTTTCCCTTTCTCTCTGCCCCTCGTTCACTTGTGCCGTCTCTCATAAATACATATATACATACATACGTACGTACATACATAAGGCCTGTTGACTTTCACAAAGTTGCTAATGTATTTAAATGGAGAACAGATAATCTTGTCAATGAATGGTATTAGAACAACTGGACAATCATATGTGAAAAAAAATGAACCTTCATACCACATAAAAAAACAATCACAACAAAACCAAACCTCAAAATGAATCATAGACCAAAATGTAAGAGCTACAACTATAAAACATCTAGAAGAAACAAAGGAAGGGGAGCCTGGGTGGCGCAGTCGGTTAAGCGTCTGACTTCAGCCAGGTCACGATCTCGCACTCCGTGAGTTCGAGCCCCGCGTCGGGCTCTGGGCTGATGGCTCGGAGCCTGGACCCTGTTTCCGATTCTGTGTCTCCCTCTCTCTCTGACCCTCGCCCGTTCATGCTCTATCTCTCTCTGTCCCAAAAATAAATTAAAAATGTTGAAAAAAAAATTAAAAAAAAAAAAGAAACAAAGGAAAATATAGGACAAAATCTTCATATCTTTGGGTTAGGCAAAGATTTTTTAGATATGACACTAAGGCATTACTCATAAAAGAAAGGAAATGGACTTTATCAACATTAATCTCTATGCCGAACTTGAAAAGAATACATTGCTAAATATACAGTGAGTTGTGACTGACAGACTCAGACCTGTTCCTGGATGCCACGGTGGCCTTCAAAAAGGCCAAATGATTTTTCTGTATTTCAGTTTCAGAATTTGCAAAAGGAAAGTTAAGCAAACATATCTGAGTAAAATCTTTTACAGACCCTCATACGAGCAATGTAAAATAGAAGAGAACTCATCTGTGCAAACTATAAGAGACCTACCTGACTTGCCTCAAGAGCAATGGGTTAATGTAAGGAGGTCCCACGTGGCCAGGAATGGGAATTGGGAATCTCAGAAAGCACCAAACTTCTGCAAACAAGACCCTCTCAATGTCTCTGCTTCTGTCTGCCGATATCTGACCTCTTCCTTTTTATAGGCGGGCCCCTCACTCTGTTATGCTCTTTCACATGCCTTTGTTTGCTTGACTTGGGCCCTGCCTTATAGCATCACTTCGCCTTCAGGTCTGCTGCTGCTAGGCAAGTGTTTTCAGTATTTCTTGTTTCATGTGCCCTACGGAGGCATTCTGATTGGCTCAACTCATCTTGACATGCCAAGTCATAGGTTGCTGGTCAGCCTATGGATTTGCTTGCTACCCTAGTCCAAACAGCTGTGGGTAGGATAGGGAAAAAAGATCACAGGATATAAAGTGGCTTACTATTAAGACAGAATCCATCAAACATTTCAATTCCAGGAGTACAGGTAAGTGAAAGGTCTGATCTGTCCAGAACAGATAATGATGCTAATTTCATAAAGGAGTATTTCAGGGGCAAATGGGAGGCCCTATGTCATGAAGAGAGCATGTTCTGAGTTCTTCAAAGTATACTAAATTCAATTTTTGCATAATATGACTATAATGGTTAATTGTATGTGTCAGCTTAACTGGGCCATGGGGTGCCCAGATATTTGCTGAAACATTATCCTGGGTTTGTCTGTGAAAGTACTTCCAGATGAGATGAGCATTTGAATCCATGAACTGAGTAAAGCCAATGGCCCACCCACATTCAATTCATTGAGGCCTGAATAGGACAAAAGGCAGAGTAAGAAAGAAGTCACTCTTTCTGCCTGTATTTACGCTGGGTCATTGGTCTCCTCCTGCCTTCAGACTCAGACTCAGACTCAGATTCAGGAACTAAACCATTGGCTGTCTGGGTTTCCAGCTTGTAGGGCTTGGCACTTCTCAGCCTCCATAATTGCATGAACTAATTCCTTATGATAAAAGCATACTGTTGAAGGACAAAACTTCAACTGAGTAAATTTGAAAATCTAATTGGCTTTATTAAGTGATTCACGAATTGGGCAGCATCCCATCTAGCAAGTAGAGGGAAGCTCCAAGGAATTGTACAAAATGGAGGCTTTTCGTAAGAAGGAAAATGGGGCAAGAAAGCTACTAGCCAAAGGGAAGAATGAATTGTTCCAGGCAAGGTCACCTTCCCTCACGTGGAAAGGCAAGGGGGCTTATTACGTGTATCACCTCAACTTCCTTTGGGAGATGTTGAGAACACATGTGACAGATTATCTCACTGGTACTGATCAGAAAATTCTTGACTGACCAGTTAGGACTCACATTTCTGGGCAAGGTTGAAATGCAGTTAGGTTAGGTATTAAGCCTGGGTTTGGTGACTTGGCCCAAGTGACACCATTTGGGGCCTGTGGTTTTTAACAATACACACACACACCGCATACCCATACACACACGTTCTATTGGTTTGGTTCCGTGTCTCTGGAGAACCCTGACCAACACAATGACTCAAATGCACAAAAATCAAATCAACAGAGAATAAGGCCAAATGAAAGTGTATTTCATTCCAGACTTTGTGATTCTCTACATAGAGCGATGGGACTCAGTTCTGCTATGGTGTCTTACCTTATACCCTCATCTTCGGCAAGATGGTGAACAAGACACTGGACACGTCTGAATGAGCTGCGTATTCATCCCTATTTCTCTCATCTGTCACAAATCCATCCCATTAGCTCCCCACGGCATAAACTCTTCATAATAGTTAATCCTCCTCAGCCCAAAGAGAACCTCATGAGCCATATGTAAAATACACTCTCAATTTCTTCTTCTTTCGTCTGTTTAATTACTCACTTCATTTAGTTTTATTTTTCTCTTTCTCATTGGACAAATACAACTTTGTATTTGGGTAAATTAGTCTAAGGCCTAATAATAAAGGAAGAATGTTTCTCTTTGACATTTATTAGCATGATGAAAATTCCCAAATGTGCTCTGAACCACTAATATTTACTTCTCATTACAAACAAGCTCAGATCTTTTCTCTCATTAAGTGCCTAAGATGATCTTTCTTTCTGCCAAAATGATTCCTGTTGGTTTTCTGTGAAGCCATTGCTGGGAAAAGCAGCTGCCAGGGTCAAATTCAAACGGGCCCCAGGAACTTGCTTGTCTAAGTAAGTAGGTAGCGTGTGTGACTCCAAAGAAACTCCTTCGCATTACACCCAGCTGCTACAATTTGTACATTTTCACGTATTTTTCCAGGACGTCCTTTCTCATCATTCTAGACTCATGGCTGGATTCCAGTCCAAGGAACTATTCTTTAAATCTGAAAGTGCCTCTTGGGGTTTTTCCTAATGGATCACTTTTCCTAATGGGAACTTAAAAAGTGATTTTTTTCTTCCCAGCTAAGTTTTGATAACCAAATGAAAGCAGTGTCAATAAGATTGTGAAAATATTTCTTTTCAAAGTCCTCATAAACCACCTCATCTGGCACATCAAACCTAGCTCTGCCTGTATGAAGGGGAGGAAAGATTGCATTTTCTCATCCCAAAAGAATTAAATAAATGTTCTGAGGCCATGTGTAGTCATCATTCAAAGCAGTTGATGGCTTTCTTTCCATTCCTCTTCTTTTTTAACATCTGCTCATATCTATTTTGTTTTATTTTTTTTAAGTAGGCTCCATGCCCAATGTGGGGTTTGAACTCACAACATTGAGATTGAGAGTTCCATGCTCTACTGAGTCAGCCAGGTGCCCTTTGCTCATATCTTCTTCAAACATGGACTTGTTCTTTACGAAGACTTTTCAAAATATGTGTAAATATTGATTTATTATACTTTGGAAATGGAAGTGTTCTTGTGTAAGGTAAGAATCAGCCAAGAGTAACACTTGGCTCTTAGGAGAGACTAATGTGGTCTAGTGGATTTTGTGCCCTCACAGGAGTATGAAACCATAAATCCTATCACTCTGAACTGGTGTTCTGGCAGAGTCTAGACAACTCATGGCATGTGATATATTGTAGCTCACCTAGGCACTTCAGGAATCACCACCAGCTTGTGAAATGGTTCTAAAATTAAGGTTCATCTAATGTGTCAGATGCTTTCAATAGCCACTCGTTTCCCACTGTTTGTATTAGCTGTTAGCTCCTAAATGTGATCCAGATGTGGTTGGTGCTAAGTAACAAAATCTGTTAGCCGTTTTGTATTTCTCTCATAATTCTTTATCCCAAGGCAGTGTCTTTCCAGTCAGGGAAATTGCAGGGCAGTTCCTAGATACCATTGAAACCAGTGTCCCCCTCTTACAGAGATTCTGTGAAGGTCTGGAGGAAACTTAATGTTGGATAATCAGGTATAGATAGTGTGATAGATATTTGTGCAGTCTTACTGTTCTCTTTCAGATGATACTCACAAAAATCCAATGAAGTAGCTAAGACAGTTGCTACGATCATGTGTTAGTCGGTGCAAAGGCCAGACTACTATAACAAGGAGACTAACAATCCAGTGGCTTAAAGCACAGAGAAATGTATTTCTCATTCATGTAACTGTGTTGAGGTGAATGGGGCAGGTTGGTGGTACAATTCTGCTCCATATGGTCATTCATAGACTCTTGTTCCTTCCGTTGTATACATAGGTCTACCACTCCCTCGGGCATTTTTTATGGTCAAAGTGGGTGGCCAAAGATTCACCCTGACAGAAAGGGGCAGATGGCACAGGTGAAGTACAGCCATTAATTTTGAGAACTAAGCCCCAAGTGGCATACAGCCCTTTCATTCACATTCCATTGGAAAGAACACAGTCACGTGGCCACCTTGACAGCCAGAAAGCTGGGAAATGCAGGATAATGGGCCCACAAAGAGAGAGGGAGGGGATTTCAGTGAATGACTAACAATTTCCACTGTACCATTTTCATTTTACAGATGAGAAAATTGAAACTCAGACACTAATACAGGCTAAACTTCTACTCCTGATACAGAATTAAATCATTAAGTGTTTCGCTTACAAGATTTCATACAATTTCAAACGATAGTTATACCGAAAAAAAGTGAGCATGATTATATACTAGTCAGGGTTCTCTAGAGAAACAGAACCAATAGGATACGTATACGTATACAGAGCGTTATTTTAAGGAATTGACTCACATGATTATGGAGGCTGGCATGTCCCAAATCTGCAGAGTAAGCTGGCGGGCCGGAGACCCAGGGAAGAGCCGGTGTTGTAGCTCTACTCCAAAGGCTGTCAGCTGGCAGAATTGCTTCTTGCTCAGGAGAGGTCACTCTTTGTTGTCTTGAGGCCCTCAACTGATCAGATGAGGCCCACCCACATTATGGAGAGGAATCTGTGCAAGGCCCACTGATTTAAATATTAATCTTATCCAAAAAACACCCTCACAGAAACATCCAGAATAAACTTTGACCAACTATCTGGGCACCGTGGCCCAGCCAAGTTGACATACAAAATTAATTACAACATTAACCCTCAAAATCTCTTTTAGCCCACTGACTGCATGAAATTCACCTGGTATCTAATTGCAACTTTGCGAGGAGCTTTAACATCTCTGATTATCTATCAGCTTACCCCTCAGCATCAACAGAGGAAAGGGCACTACTATTCCTCTCACCTGGAGAGCGTAGTAGGAAGTAACAGCACAGATGATGATGTGAAGCTTTAAAAATTTTTAAGTATGACTACTGCACTATTTCCCCACAGACTGGTCATCTGTTTTTCAGGAGGCTTATAGACACAACTTTTTAAAAAGGATAAAGGAAAGAGATGGGGGTAGAAGAAGGAAGGAAGGTGGGGAGGGGGTACAGAGGACTCATTTGCCATACGTCTGTCATCTTTCCAAAGCTCCGTGTAAGAGCACTGTATTGCACCCAGCATTATTCTCATCAAAAATTTATTGTCTTGTACTGTATTAGACGCTGCATCCAGCTAGGGCACAAACATCAGCTAATGCACACTTGTAATTAGAGTGCTTGAAAGCATTAGCTACCAGGTGTTTCACCAGCTGAACAAACAGGAATGATTTGAAAAATCAATGTCAACAATTTCTAGCCATTTCCTAAAAAATTACTTCCCATCCGCACATTACATAGCGTTCTGGAAAGCGGTGCGTTGGGGTGTGCTCTGTTCTTCCAGTGCAGCCCTGAAACCTGCATCCCCCTCAACGACTAGGGCTATTTTACTTGGTGTGAATATCTGCATGTCCCTGGAGCTGGGCCCTCCTCCTAACCTGGCTTGGCTCACTGCCTACTCCATCCCCAACTACCCTTGGCTCTCCTTCCATCATTGTTACCTCTTTGTAATCCTCAATCAAGCTCCCAAAGTGCATGAATTTCTAAGGTTTTTTTCTCCCCCCAAAGAATCTCACCACTTATGAAAAAAATGCGTGGTGTTCACATCACTCTTTTTCTTATAATTATAGAATCTCAGGATTGAAACAGAGAAAGTGACTCAGGGTTTTTCCCCTTCCTTCGGTAGTCCGCAAGTTGATGTGCCTCATGTGTTTGAACAAGCCGGGGAACTCACCGCTTGCCTGTCAGCCCCAGTCCCTCATAATGCCAGGCTGACTAATGTAAGTAGCTTCTTTGTGTCTACCCTGATAGCTAGGGGCCATAGAATAAAACAGTTTATCCTGCTCGTTAATTGTCTTTCCAACATGAGTAGAAAATTTTTTCAAGATTCACTAGATACTTACAGGTTTTATTATTAGCATACCCCAAACACCATACTATCTATGAATCTAAAACTGATAACAAAGATGTGTGTGTGTGTGTGTGTGTGTGTGTGTGTGCGTGTGTGTGTGTGCGTGTGTGTGTCCATAAGGCCAAGTTGTTCGGGTGATTCTTACTGACTTTATTTTTTTAAATATTAATAATGATGTCAAATGGTTTAAAAAAATTTTTTTTAAAAAGCGGGGTGCCTGGGTGGCTCAATCGGTTATGCGTCCAACTTCGGCTCAGGTCATGAGCTCATGGTGCATGAGTTCAAACCCCGCGTCGGGCTCTGTGCTGACAGCTCAGAGCCCAGAGCCTGCTTCACATTCTGTGTCTCACTCTCTCTTTCTGCCGCTCCCCCTGCTCACGCTCTGTCTCTCTCTCTCTCAAAAATAAATAAACATTTAAATTAAAAAAAAAAAAAAGCATACAGTGAAAAGCCACCTTTTTACCTCTCTCATCCATCTGATTATTCCCACCTCCCTTTCAAACAGGGAGCCACCAGGGCTAGTTTCTTGTGTATCCTTCAAGAGACTTTTTATGCAGACAGATACACATATGTACCCTGCCCCCCATTTATACAATTGGAAACACACCATGCACACTGGTCTGCAACTTTCTTTTTTCTAATAATATATGACAAACATCTGTCCAAATCAGAACACAAAGAGTTTCTTCAATGTACATATATGCCCAGGTATAACTGTTAGCTACAGTCTGCAAATAGAATTGTTATGTTAAAAAATATATCCATTTCAAATTTTGACAGATATTGCCAAATTGTCCTCCACAAATGTTGCACCATTTACCACCAACCATGTAAAGATGACTTAGCAACCCAATGTTTTATTAAATATCTGGAAGTTTGCCTATCTGATAATGTGAGAACCCATACGTAAGTATAAATTGAATCTGTGTATCTTCTATTATGAATAATGCAGAACATTTCTCTCTTTTTTTTAATATTTATGTTTTGAGAGACAGAGAGCATGAGTAGGGGAGGGCCAGAGAGAGAGGGAGAGAGAGAATCCCAGGCAGCCTTCACGCTGACAGCACAGAGCCCAATGGCGGGGCTCAGACTGAGGAACCATAAGATCATGGTGTGAGCCAAAGTCAGACACCTATCCAACTGAGCCAACCAGGCACCCCAATGTAGAAGATTTCTTTAAAAATATTTAGCAACTTTTTGTATTGTCTTTCCTGTGGATTTTAGTCATAGCATTTTCCTATCTAGTGGATGGTTATTTATTTTTCTTATTGATTTGTAGACATCAATATGTTAAGGGATGTTATCCCATTATCTGTGACATGAGTTGCAAATATTTGTTCCAGCTTGTTATTTGTCTTATGACTTTGCTTACAGTAGTTTTTAATGTTTATTTATTTTTGAGAGAGAGAGAGAGAGCACAAGCAGGAGAGGGACAGAGAAAGAAGGGAGACACAGAACCTGAAGTAGGCTCCAGGCTCTGAGCTGTCAGCCCAGAGCCCAACGCGGGGCTCAAACTCCCGAACTAACTGTGAGATCATGACCTGAGCCGAAGTCAGATGCTTAACCAACTGAGCCACCCAGGTGCCCCTTTATGCAACAATTTTAATGTAGTTGAATCTACCATTTTAAAATCAGTTTACTGGATAGTTAAGAAGGTTTTTCCCTTTCTATTTTGAGGTGTTGAAATAATTTTCCCAGGTTCTTTTCTAATATTGGTGTCATTTATTATTTTGGCATTTAAATCTTTGATCTTTTTAAGGAAGAGTGAGGCATGGATACCTATTTATTTTCTTCTAGACAACTACCTGTTGTCTCAAACACTTAGCAATGTGAGCTTTATTTAACCTATGACAACACATAACAGGGGCAGAGAAACTACTACCTATGGATCGTATCTGGTCCAAAGCCTGTTTTGGTAAAGAAAGGGTTATTGGAATACAGCTGCACCCACTCATTTCTGAATCTCCTGTGGCCACTTTCACACTACAATGGTAGTTGAGTGGCTGCAACTGAGACTGCATGGCCCGCAAAGCCGAAAATATTTAACTTGCCCTTTACAGAAAAAGTATGCCAACTCCCGATACAAGAGAAGGACAAGAAGAGAAAGAAGAAGCAGAGAAGGAGAAGGGGAAGAAGAGGAGAGGGAAGAGGAAGAGAAGGATGAAAAAAGGAGAAGACATTCTGAAAATAAATGAAATTTTCTTGTCATAAACTGCAGGAAAAAAAATAGATTCCTTAGGGGAAAAAAATTGAACTGAGAATGTGGCTTTATTTTCCTCTTTTATGGCCTTCTCCCTCGGTAGCACCTGAGGGGCTTTATGTTGGTTTTATGTTGTACTGTGGTCCACTTCGCAAAGACCTACAAATCTCTCATATTTTTTTTCTACCGGTCGAGGCCAAAAGTCCCTACAGAGGTTCTAAGTCTCGTGCTTGTTCACGTTATTTAATGAGGTACAGAAGGTCTCAGGGGACCCTTTGGAATGTCAAAAGCTGGGGCTCCTTTTTTAAAACATCTTTTGGGATACTATGTGCTACCCCCTTCCAAATCTCCTTTCTTATAGGACTGACTAGAAACCCCTCTAATCTGGCTTTTATTATTATTTTTTAAAATGTGTTGTACAGGACCCAAAGGACTTTTTCCCCAGGAAGTGAAGTATAATGTTTCTTCCTTCTAAATATTAAACAACAGAATTTCCACTCCAGTGTCTCAGTGGGTTATGCTGGCTTTTTGTTTTTTTAATTTTTGTTTATTTTTGAGAGAGACAGAGACAGAATGCAAGTGGGTTAAGAGCAGAGAGAGGGAGACACAGAAGCAGAAGCAGGCTCCAGGCTCTGAGCTGTCAGCACAGAGCCCAAAGCGGTGCTCGAACTCACAAGCTGTGAGATCATGACCTGAGCCGAAGTCGGACGTTCAACCAACTGAGCCACCCAGGTGTCCCATATGCTGGCCTTTTAAAGCTCCAGCTGTTTCTCTTCTTTTCTCCAACGCGGCAGTTTTCTACACGGTACCCACTGATCTCATTAGAGCCTGGCCAACCACCCTGAACACGTTCCACCCTCTTCCGAAGCAGCTAGGAAGCACCAGTTATTAAAGGCAAAAATTATATTGACCTGCAGGAAGAGAAAACGTGCAGTAGGAAGCATAGGAGAAAGTTCTTTTTATGTAGTAGCTGTACTACAATAATAAACTTGAAAATGCTTCACAGATATTTAATTTACTTTATAATATCACTATTGCAGTATTACGCCCAGTTCTACAGTCCGAAATTTAAGAAGCACGTGGAGAATTTAGAGTGTCCATCCATTATTAAAATACCTGAAATAAAGATTGTATGTGAAGAATATTTATATTTTTCAAAGCATCTTTACATACATCATTCTATTTGATTCTCAGAACAAATGGGTATGGCCACATCCACTTCATAGATGAGGAAATTGAGGCATAGGCAATTTGTCTTCGTTTTATGAAATGTATTATTTATCTATTTATTTATTTTAATTTATTTTGAGAGAGAGTGAGTGTGCACACAAGGAGGGGAGAGGCGGGGGGGGCGGGGCGCGGAGAGAGAGCTTCCCAAGCAGGCTGCGCAATGTCAGTGGGGAGCCCAATGCAGGGCTTGAACTCCTCAACCGGGAGAGTATGACCTGAGCTGAAATCAAGAGTCGGACGCTTAACCAACTGAGCCACTCAGGCACCCCTGTCCTTTTTCATATATAGTTAAGATATTCATATTACTCACAATTCAAAAGGCACACAGTGAACAACTCCCCTCCACATCTCGCCCCTGGCTACCCAGTTTCTCTTTCTGGAGGCAACTGACCTGGTTCCTGGGTCTCCTCCTAGAGATGTTGTATGCTTATGTAAGCATACATAGCTGTGGATAGTTTTCTTCCTCTTTACATAAATATCTTAATACATACATTGTGCTGAACCTAGCTTTTTTTCATTTAATGACATATTCTGGAGATCTTTCATATCAGTATGTAGTGAACTTCCTCTTTTATGGTTTCATAGTATCCAATTGTATAAATTTATTATTTATTTACTTTATTTTTTTATTAAAAAAATTTTTTAACGTTTATTCATTTTTGAGAGACAGAGTGTGAGTGGGGGAGGGCAGAGAAGGAGACACAGAATTTGAAGCAGGCTCCGGTCTCTGAGCTGTCAGCACAGAGCCCAATGCGGGGCTCAAACTCACAGACTGTGAGATCATGACCCGAGCCGAAGTCAGATGCTTAACTGACTGAGCCACCTGGGTGCCCCTTATTTTTTTATTTTAAATCCAAGTTAGTTAACATATAGTATAAAATGTTTTCAGGAATAGAATTTAGTGATTTATCACTTACATATCATACCCAGTGCTCATCCCAACAAGTGTCCTTCTTAATGCCCCTTGCCCATTTAGCCCATACCCCCACCCACAGCCCCTCCAGCAACTTTCAGTTTGTTCTCTGTATTTAAGAGTCTCTTATGGTTTGTCTCCTCTGTTTTTATATTATTTTTGCTTCCCTTCCCTTATGTTCATCTGTTTTGTATCTTAAATTCCACATATGAGTGAAGTCATACAATATTTGTCTTCCTCTGACTTATTTTGCTAAGCATAATACACTCTAGTTCCATCCATGTTGTTGCAAATGGAAAGATTTCATTCTTTTTGATTGTCAAGTAATATTCCAGTGTGTGTGTGTGTGTGTGTGTGTGTGTGTGTGTGTACCATATCTTCTTTATCTACTCATCAGTCAGTGGACATTTGGGCTCTTTCCAAACTTTGGCTATTGTTGACAGTGCTTCTATAAACATTGGGGTGCATGTGCCCCTTTGAAACAGCACTCCTGTATCCTTTGGATAAATACCTAGTAGTACAATTCCTGGATCATAGGTTGGTTCTATTTTTAATTTTTTGAGGAACCTCCATAGTCTTTTCCAGAGTGGCTGCATGAGTTTGCATTCCTACCACCAGTGCAAAAGAGATCCTCTTTTTCTGCATCCTTGCCAACATCTGTCATGGACTAAGTTGTTAATTTTAGCCATTCTGACTGGTGTGAGGTGACATCTCATTGTGGTTTGATTTGTGTTTCCCTGATGATAGGTGATGTTGAGCATCTTTTCAAATGCCCATTAGCCATCTGGATGTCTTCTTTGGAGAAGTGTCTATTCATGTCTTTTGCCCATTTCTTCACTGGATTATTTGTGTCTGGGGTATTGAATTTGATAACTCCTTTACAGGTTTTGGATACTAACCCTTTATCTGGTATGTCATTTGCAAATATTGTCTTCCATTCCATCAGTTGCCTTTTAGTTTTGCTGATTGTTTCTTTCACTGTGCAAAAGCTTTTTATCTTGATAAGGTCCCAATAGTTCATGTTTCCTTTTGTTTCCCTTGCCTCCAGAGACATGTCAAGTAAGAAGTTGCTCTGGCTGAGGTCAAAGAGGTTGTTGCCTATTTTCTCCTTTAGGATTTTGATGGCCTCCTGTCTTATGTTTAGGTCTTTCATCCATTTTGAGTTCATTTTTGTATATGGTGTAAGAAAGTAGCCCAGGTTCATTTTTCTGCATGTGGTTGTCCAGTTTTCCCAACACCATTTGCTGAAAAGACTGTCTTTTTTCCATTGGATATTCTGTGCTGCTTTATCAAAGATTAGTTGGCCATATATCTGTGGGTCCATTTCTGGGTTCTCTATTCTGTTCCATTGATCTATGTGTCTTGATGATCCATACTGTCTTGATGATTATAGCTTTGTAATACAGCTTGAAGTCTGGAATTGTGATGCCTCCAACTTTGGCTTTCTTTTCCAGGATTTCTTTGGGAATTCGGGGTCTTTCTGGCTCCATACAAATTTTAGGATTGTTTGTTCTATCTCTGTGAAGAATGCTGGTGTTATTTTGATAGGGATTGCTATAATTTATTTAAACAGTCTTATAGTGATGGATTTTTATCTTCCTTCTAATCTTTGTATTTAATGAGTAACCTTATTCGTGTATCATATACACATGTGCAAATGTATCTGTTAGATAATGTCTATGTTGGAATTGTTAGATCAGAAAATACATGCACTTAAAATTTTGAAAAGTATGGTGAAATCCATAAGATTAAACAAAGATTTTAGGTGACTTAGCCAAGACTGCAGAGCTAATGTTTAATAGACGTAAAGATAAAACAAATGTTTGCTAACCAGAAAATAGGAACTATAAAGAATGGCATATTTGGGGGAACACTAACACCTTGTGAAATATAATTAATAGAGACATCTGCAAGAGAAGAGAGGGGAAGTTACGTATCCTGCCTATTCCATTCTTCTCCACTGCCTTTTTTGTAGTTGTTCCCTGAACCCAAGGGCCAAGTGATGAACTGACCTGAGCAAGCCAGATAGGTTTACCTCCTGTCAGCCTGGGTCTGTAAATCTCATAGATGACTGAGATGTGGGCTTTTCTGCCTGTACTGAATTTGAAGAAATTAAAGTGATTTATCTTAAAAAGTAAAGGCTAGGAAGAGAAGGGGAATACACTGATAAAGGCCTTCAAGGATAGTGCTCACCTGGCAAGATGTACCCTCACTAAAAGGCTTGGTTTGTGAGTTACTGTCCATGGTGCTGACAAATCCCTATGGGCTGAGGCAGGGTTGCTTTTTCTATTCCCAGGGCATTAAAGAATCTTATACAAACCCTACTGGGAAATTGTGAACAGGAGAGAAAAGAAGCAATTGAAGGAAACAAGGACAAGAAGTTACTTAGGCAGAATGTTTGTGAGATTGGATGCAGAAGAATGAGGAAGTGATATATGATATGGTATTGTTTACAAATCATCATAGATACGAAAAGATAATTCTGCCCCCTTCGTGATGTGAGGGGGGCGTGGACATATGCATACTACCTTATACATTCCATTATTATATGTACATATCCCCTAAGAACTTAAAGAAAAGTAAGTTGGTATAAAAAAAATTTAAGTAAATAAATAAAGACCCATCTATATGTTGCCTACAAAAGACTCACTTCAGAAGTAAGGACATACATAGACTGAAAGTGAAAGGATGGAAAAAGATGTCTCATGCAAATGGAAACCAAAAGAAAGCTGGGGTAGCAATACTCAGACAAAATATACTTCAAAAACAAAAGACTAATAAAAGACAAAGATGGGCATTACATAATTATAAAGAGGTCAATACAGCAAAAGGATATAACATTTATAAATATATGTACATCTAATACATGAGCACCAAAATATATAAAGCAAATATTAACCCACCTAAAGGGAGAAATTGACAGCAATATAATAGTAGTATAGGACTTTAATACCCCACTCACACCAATGAATAGATTATCCAGATGGAAAATCAATAAGGAAACATCAGCCTTAAACAATACATTAGTCCTGATGGACTTAATAGATCAACAAACACTGAACATTTCATACAAAAGCAGCAGAATACACATTATTTTCAAGTGCATATGGAATTTTCCAGGATAGATCACATGTTAGGCCACAAAATAAGTATCAATAAAATTCATACCAAGCATCTTTTATTTTCTTTTCTTTTTTCATACCAAGCATCTTTTCTGACCACAATGGTGTGAAACTAGAAATCCATCACAAGAAGAAAACTGGAAAAACTATTAAAAAATGGAAATTAAACAGCACGTTACTGAACAACGACTGAGTCATAGAAAAAAATTAAAGAAGAAATTAAAAAATACCTAGAGCCAAATGAAAACAAAAATATGACATACCAAAATCCATGGATGCAGCAAGTGTGGTTCCGAGAGAGAAGTTCATAGCAATACAGGCCTACCTGAAGAAACAAGAGAAATCTCAAATAAATAATTTAACTTTACACCTATAGGAACTAGAAAAAGAATAACAAAGCCTAATGTTAGCAGAAGAAAGGAAATAACAAAGATCAGAGAAGAAATAAATGAAATAGAGACTAAAAAGACAACAAAAATGGGGCACCTGGGTGGCTCAGTTGGTTGAGCATTCAACTCGTGGTTTTGGCTCAGGTCATGGTTTCCCATTTCATGGGATTGAGCCCCAAGTCTGTGCTGTCAGCACAGAGCCTGCTTGAGAGTCTCTCTCCCTTTCTCTGCCCCTCCTCCACTCATGCGCACTAGCACTCTCTCTTTCTCTCTGTCAAAGTAAATAAATAACCTTAGAAAAAGACAATAGAAAAGATGAGTGAAACTAAGAACTGGTTTTTTAAAAAGATAAACAAATTACCAAACTTTTAGCTAGACTCACCAAAAGAGAGAGAGACCTCAAAGAAATAACATCAGAATGAAAGAGAAGTTACAACTGATACACAGAAATACAAAGTATCATAAGAGACTATAAACAAGGATCTATTAACAAATTGTACAACCTAGAAGAAACGGATAAATTCCTAGAAACTTACAATCTTCCAAGACTGAGTCATGAAGAAATAGAAAATCCAAATAGACCAATTACTAGTAAGGAGATTAAATCTCCCAACAAATGGAAGTCCAGGACCAGAACAAATGTTCAAAGATTTAATACCTATCTTCAAACTCTTCCAAAACATTGAAGATGAGGGAATACTTTCCAACACATGTTATGAGGCCAACATTACTCTGATACCAAAAGAAGAGAAGGACACCACAAAAAAAAAAAAAAAAAAAATGTACAGGCCAATATCCCTAACGCACATAGATGCAAAAATCCCCAACAAATTATTAGCAAACTGAATTCAACAATACATTAAAACGATCATATACAATGATCAAATGGGATTTATTCTAGGGATGCAAGGATGGCTCAACTTTCGCAAATCAATCAACGTGATACACCACATTAACAAAATGAAGGATAGAAACTATATGATCATCTCAGCAGATGCAGAAAAAGCATTTGACAAAACAAACAAACAAAACAAAACCCAGAATCATACAAACAGAGAAACGATTGGTTGCTGCCAGAGGAGCAGGGGGCTGGGGGCCGGGGGGGCAACATAGGTGAAAGAAGTACAATCTTCCAGTTATAAAATATATGGATCTGGCGGATGTAATGTACAGCATGGAGAGAATATAGTCATTAATATTGTATTAGCTTCATATGGTGATAGATGGTTAAAAAGAAAGAAAGTAAATGAAAAGAAAGGTACGGTTATAGAAAGAACCATGGAGAGAATCGTGTGGAATTTCTTGAGTGGGCAATTTTAGAAATAAGATGGATTGCCATCTGCTTGAGCTGATTTAACTATAATCCTGTCAAAGACTGAGAATAGACTGGATAACCTCCCAAGAGCCTCTCAATATTTGAAGTTACGACTTCAATGAAAACATTCATCCTACCCTTGCTCTTTATCTCTATTTGAGCTTCAGGGCAGCCTGGATTTAAACTAAAGTAACATCACAGGCTATAATGATTATTTTTGTCTTATCTAAAGTCAGTTGCCTTCAAGTGTTGTTTTAATACACACAAGAAGTTAATAACTTTCTCAACCTGTCAGTTCTTTCCCTAGCAGCATAAAAGTATAATACATAACATAAATTCAATAAATCTCATTCATTCCTCAGTGCTGCCCTGGAATTGAACAATCTTCCATTCACATGATTAAGTTTAAAAAATATTTATGTCTTGGTGCAAAAAGAGAAAAAAAACTCTTGGATTTATATAAAGTTTAAGTATAAAAATATAAAGTTTTTTACATTTCTATCCTTGGTTTTGTTTTGTTTTTTAAAATGCTGGACTTTCAAGTTGGAGGGAATACATAATATTGGGGATTAGGCTAGAGATTCCATAAATGCTAGCATTTATTTTCCAATATTTTAATGGCCTCCCTGGCAATGCAGTTGGCTTTGTGTGCTTGGCTGTGATTATAATCATTGCTGCTACAGTGACACAAGGGTTTTGAACTGTCTGTGCTTGGAGAGCTCTTGCTTATGAGCAATCTAAGTAACATCCAGATGTCAGGTCACTAGACAAAGTTTCCAGGGGCCCTTCTAGTGCACCTGTCTCCACGCAGTGTGAGATTTCTCCACAGGCCATCGGGAAAGTAACCTATTCTCCCCAAGGGTTATCTGACTCTGCCTGTGGGCATTGACTCATAACCCTTCTCATATTCCAGGCTTAGAGACTGCCCTTAAGTTCTACATCAAATTTCTCTAGTGCAGGGTTGTGACTCAGCTCCAATCTAAAATCCATTAGAGAAAAGAAAACCTTTAAGAGAAAAGAGTATCATCCTTTCTTTTAGATCACCAGTTCTCCACATTTTCTTTTTTCACACAGAGTTAATACAATGATCATCACTCAACACACTGCAGTGATTCTCTGCCAAGACGGATGAGAAAAGGCAAGAGGGCATGTCCGTTTCTGTTTCATCCAGAGAAGTTTACCAAAATAAAGGGTGGGGTGGGCAGTGAATTTTCTAAAGCCTCCCAAGTTTCTAATGCCTTCCTGGCTGGATAGCTTCTACATGCAGCAGGTTCTATGAAACAACTAAAGGAATATGGACACAGGACCCTGGTGGGGGAGGGGAATTCAATGGCTGTGCTGCACTGAGAAAAGTGGAAGGTTATATTTTGGTAGCTGTAAAACTGCAATTACTCAGAGAAATAATGAAACAAGAGTGCTCTATGAAAACATTAGTGTAATGAAAGCATAAGCATCATTCAGTGTTTAGTACCCTCTTTCTAAAAGTTTTTTTTAATATAAAAAGATAAAAGCAGTTTAAGGAATAATAATAAAATAAACATTCTTGTACCCCAAACCCAGCCTAAGAAATGGAACATGTCTTTAAACACCATGGAACATCCCTCCATAACCCTCTTCAGCAGCATGCCCTGGCCTCCCAAGGTTACCACAATCCACATTTTGTAATAATAATTCTCTTGCTGTTCTTAATAGTTTAATCACCTACAGTTTAGTTCCACCTGTTTGCCGGTGACATTTCTTTTCAGCTTAATTTCATGAGTCCTTATCTATTGTCGTGTTTCCATTGTTATGTAATATTCCAGTGTATGAACAAAAATATATATTTAATTCTTTTTCTTTAGGCATGTAGTGGCTATTTTTGCATATTTGCTTTCCTACATCACATTTAGAATCAGTTTTCAAGTTTCTTTAAAAAAAACAAACACCTATGGAGCACCTGGGTGGATCAGTCAGTTAAGCATCTGACTTCAGCTCAGGTCATGATCTCACGGTTTGTGAGTTTGAGCCCCGCATTGGGCTCTGTGCTGACAGCTCAGAGCCTGGAGCCTGCTTTGGATTCTATGTCTCCTTCTCTCTCTGCCCCTCCCCAACTTGTGCTCTCTCTATGTCTCTCAAAAAATAAAGAAATGTAAAATAAATTTTTTTAATAAAATAAAAAAACCAAACACCTACCGGGATTTTGATTAGAGTGGATTTAAAACTATAGATTAATTTTGTGTGAATTGACATCTTCATGCTATTAAGTATGTTTATCAATGAACATAACATAGCCCTCTCCTTATTTGAGTCCTTCTTTCATATCTTTCCAGGAAGTTTTCTGACCTGGCACATGGAGACTTTAGTGATTATATTTATTCCCTACCTTTTATTTGTTATTGCTATGTTAAACGCCTTCTCAAGCCGTATTTTCGAACTGTTGCTGGTAATGACGATTATATTGATAGTAATGACGAGAAACTTACCAACACGTAGTACACGTTCGCTACAAGCCAGACACGGATATACTTGCACTGTACTTACACTATGTGCTCCATGACCTGAGATGTTAGATACCATGCCCGACATGGCACAGCTAGTAACTGGTGATGTCAGGATTGAAGAAAGGAAGTCTGCCTCCAGAGAACACACACTTAACCACAACGCCCTATTCTCCTGTGTATTCTTTTATTAGTTTTCTGAGCCTGCTATAACAAATTATCACAAACTTCGTGGCTTTAAAACAACATGAGTTCCTTCTCTCATCACTTTGGAGGCCAGAAACACAAAATGTAGTGGGGCCATGCTCCCTCCCTGGGCTCTAAGGAAGAACTCTTGCTTGCCTGTCTTCTGGCTGCTGTGGCCACCCAACAGTTAGCACATCCCTCCAATCTCTACCTCCATCTTTGGCCTGCCTGCTCCTCTTTGGGTCTAATGTCCCTCTTCCTCCCTCTTGTCACTGGATTTAGGACTCACCTGGATATCCAAGATAAGCTTCTCCTCTCAAAATCTTTAACTTAATCACATCGTTGGCCATATAAGGTAATATTCACTCTTTTTCTATGTAAGGTAATCTTTACAGGTGCTGAGGATTTGGACGTGGACACATCTTTTGGGACCCACCATTCAGGCCACTACAACCGCATAGAAAATCAACTGATTCTTACATATATATCCAGCAACCTGGCTGTATTCTCTCATCAATCCCAATAAATATCTGTCAACTGTTTCGAGTTTTTATTGTACACAATAACATCATTTGTTAATCATCCAAATCTGCTTTTTTTTTTCCCCCGGGTTCCACATCATGTCGTGCATGCTACCCTACCATCATGATTACCAACACAAACAAAAGCAAATGTTTACTGTTTACTAGGTAAAAGACATGGTGTTGGGAGACATGGGGATCAAAGGGATGAATAAGATATAGCCCTTGCCTTCTCAAAAACATAATTATTGGAACGTGGTTTGTCTACATGAAAAACAAAACCATTAAACAAAAGGAAACAATTCACAATTACCTTTGCAGACCCAAACTTCATTTCAAAAGAATTGCTTTCTGGGGCATCTGGGTAGCTCTGTAGGTTAAGTGCCAGACTCTTGATTTCAGCTCAGGTCACGATCTCATGGTTTGTGGGGTCAAGCCTTGCGTTGGGCTCCGTGCTAACAGTGCAGAGTCTGCTTGGGATTCTCTTGTTCTCTCTCTCTCTCTCTCTCTCTCTCTCTCTCTGCCCCTACCCTGCTCATGCTCGTGCACTCTCTCTCTCCCAAAAATAAATAAATAAAGTTAAAAAAATCAAAAGAATTGCTTTCCCTCTGCCCCTCAAATGTAGGCATGCCGCATCACCCAGATGTTTGGTCACCATCTCTCACTCTCTTTTGTTTTTCCCCTTGTTTTGGACAAACGTTCAGTGCCCACTCCATGGTCTGAGTCATGAGCTTAATGACATTAGAAGTGAATGGAAAAGGAAAAGGCGAGCAGGAGAAGCTTGCCCACTTGCCTTTCTTGACCACTCTGCCTTTCTCTGTATCTGGCAGGGCTTCCCGGTTCCTCCATAAAGCCAAGATTACTGTGGTCCCGAAAGACTCGGAATCTTTCCCAGAAGTCCATTGCCAGGCCGAGAATTCTGAAGGAACACAAAACAATGAATAACGCATTATTTTCTTCTCCAAGAAAAGAGCAAAAAGTTATGAAAATTAATAAAAGAAAATATAAGCATGAAATTTGGATCAAGGAGACATTTGTAGCTTGACTTTCAATTGTTTACAAGACAATTTTGAAGTAACTTAAATTTAGCTAATCCATAGCACAGATTACTACCAAAAAAAATTTGAAGTGGTTCATAAAATGGGATGTATAATAAAATCCACTTTTTTTTCCCCAACGTTTATTTATTTTTGGGACAGAGAGAGACAGA
>NW_024412394.1:65264499-65266349 GCF_014898765.1 Herpailurus yagouaroundi
TCCACATTGTCAGCACATGAGCCCGATTTGGGGCTTGGACTCACAAACCATGAGATCATGACCTGAGCCAAAATCAAGAGTTGATCACTTAACCAATTGAGCCACCTAGGTGCCTTGAAAATAGTAAAATTCTATAAAAATTATGTCATGTACAGAAAGACCGGCCAAGGGGAAAGATGTTACTTATCTTTGAAGGCAAGAGTGTGTGCAGGGCTGACTAAAGAAAGGAATGTTGAAAGTCTCTATAAGGAGCAGTTAGACTCTTGGGGTCCCCTGCTCCCTCTCCCTGTCTAGCCACACAACTTCTACTCCATAACTGGAACAAAAAGTCAAAGGCTCAATCTCTGTAGGGTTGGGACACAAAAGCTCTAGGTCTGTGCATAGCAGATACAGGTGACAGTATGGATAAGGGACTGTAGGGGAAATAAGGATTTAATGAAAGTTGAAGTTTGGAATGAGTCTTCTAACCCTCTTCCCCCTTTAACAACCAAAACATTGACAGCCGGACATATACTCCCAGGGAGAAGATTGGAAGGTATGTTTCTGTGGAAAGTGAACATCTCCAGGAAAATACATAGAGACACTGACATTTGGAATTTCTAAAAAAGAAAAAAAAATGCTGTCTTATCTTTCTACATTGAATCCCACCAGGCAATGAATACCCTCCCCTCCCACCCACGCCACACACACCCCTAGACTCTCTGATGAGCTCTTGAGTACTTGTTTCGTGGATATCCAGAGATTACCAGACATTTGTGGAGAGCCACTAACAGGAAGACAGAGAGCAAAGTAAACAAACAAACAAACAAGAAACAGAATGAAAGAACCTTAGAGAAAACAGATAATGCAGACAGCAGAAAAGAATTTTCAAACCATTATCATAAATATCTTCAGAGAAGCAAGAAATATAATTCATCCATCAAACAAGAACAGAATGCCATGGAAATAAAAGAATAACTACAAAACAAGGAAGCTTTTAGAAGTTTAGAATTCAATAGCCAAAAAACATTAATTGACAAATTAAAGATAAAGTTGAATGTACTTCCTATCAATAATAGCAAATATGAAAAAAAAAAAAAAGAAAAGAAAATCAGGGTCAATCTAAGAAGTCTATAATCCAACTAAGAGAAATTCCAGAAAAACAGAAGAGAAGGAACTAAAAAGAATAATTTATTTTAAAGGAATAACATTAAAATATTTATCAGAACAAAAATAGTTCACAACTGATGGGCCCATGGAAAGTTATCATGAAATTTCAATCATCAAGGAGAATTTAAAAGTCAAATAACAAAGTGGGTATAAATTATTTGCTGCTCACATGAAAATAAAGGGTTTTTCTTTCTAAAATATAAAGAGCTCCAATAAAACGATAAGAAAAATGCTAACAGCTTAACAGAAAAATTGGCAAGAATTCAGATAAAAGGAATTTTAAATGGCCCTTATAATATGAAAATGACCAACTTCACTAATAAGAGAAATACAATTAAATCTCACAGAGACACCCTTTCACCTATGAGATTAACAAACATTTAAAAATTTATAATACCTCTGTTGACAAGAGTATGGAGAAATAAGCACTCTTGTACACTAATGGTAAAAGAATATAAATTGATATAACCTCAATGGAGGGTAACTTGGCCAAGCCTATCAAAAGTAAAAATGAAGGGGCACCTGGGTGGCTTAGTTGTGGTTGAGCATCTTACTCTTGATTTTTACTCAGTTCACGACCCCAAAGTCTTGGGATAGAGCCCCACATTGGACTCCACCCTGAGCATGGAGCCTGCTTAAGATTCTCTCTCTCTCGGGGCGCCTGGGTGGCGCAGTCGGTTAAGCATCCGACTTCAGCCAGG
>NW_024412394.1:65266449-65286851 GCF_014898765.1 Herpailurus yagouaroundi
TCCGATTCTGTGTCTCCCTCTCTCTCTGCCCCTCCCCCGTTCATGCTGTGTCTCTCTCTGTCCCAAAAATAAATAAAAAACGTTGAAAAAAAAATTTTAAAAAAAGATTCTCTCTCTCTCTCTCTCTCTCTCTCTCTGTCTGCCTCTCTCCCCCACTTATACTCTCTCTCTAAAATTAAAAAAAATTTAAAATTTGATGAAAAAATTTTTTAAAGAGAATGCGTATACTTTTTAGCCAAAAATTTTACTTCCAGTCTTTTTCTATAGATAACACATGTAACAATACTTATGTAAAATATTATTCTCTTCAGCATTGTTTAAATGGGTAAATACTTTTTTTACATTTTTTAAAATATTTATTTACTTTTGAGAGACAGAGCGTGAGTGGGGGAGGGGCAGAGAGAGAGAGAGAGAGAGACACAGAATCTGAAGCAGACTGCAGGCTCTGAGCTGTCAGCACAGAGCCCGACGTGGGACTCAAACTCACGAACCATGAGATCATGACCTGAGCCGAAGTCGGTCGCTCAATTGACTAAGCCACCCACAGGCCTCAGTGGGTAAATACTTTTAAAAACCTATTTCTTTTGCAGTGCCTGGGTGGCTCAGTTGGTTAAGTGTTGTACTCTTAGACCTGAGCAGAAATTAAGATTCCCCCAATTAAGGCACCCCCAATTAAAAATTTTAAATATGACCTTAGAAACAAAAAAGTGCTGGTATCAGGGGCGCCCGGTTGGCTCAGTTGGTAGAGCATGTGACTCTTGATCTCATAGGGTGTGAGTTCGAGCCCCATGTTAAGAATAGATTACTTTAAAAAGAAAAGTGATGGTGCACCAGGGTGGCTCAGTTGATTAAGCATTGGACTCTGGATTTCAGCTCAGCTCATGATCTCGCAGTTCATGAATTCAAGCCCTACGTTGGACTCTGCACTGACAGCAGCACAGAGCCTGCTTGGGATTCTCTCTCTCTCTCTCTCTCTCTCTCTCTTTCTCTCAAAAAAAAAAAAAAGTGCTGGTGTCTGGTAAGCAATCATTAAATGATTGCTAATGCTATTATGCAGTAAAAATAGCCTCCAAAAGGGAAACCAGGATTATATTACTTTTGAAGCTTTTGTGAAATCAATCCTTTGCCTAACCAAGTTGTTGACAAAAGGATGGTATCTGAATGGAATCTGTAGGAGCAGAACCCACAGAACAGGGATTGAGTGATCAGTATTAAAACCATACTGCACTGGGGCGCCTGGGTGGCGCAGTCGGTTAAGCGTCCGACTTCAGCCAGGTCACGATCTCGCGGTCCATGAGTTCGAGCCCCGCATCAGGCTCTGGGCTGATGGCTCAGAGCCTGGAGCCTGTTTCCGATTCTGTGTCTCCCTCTCTCTCTGCTCCTCCCCCGTTCATGCTCTGTCTCTCTCTGTCCCAAAAATAAATAAACGTTGAAAAAAAAAATTAAAAAAAAAAAACAAAACCATACTGCACTGAGGCTGGGGGGATACTGCTGGCAATTTGTGCCCTTTGGGAAGCAAAGAAAGTTCATTAGGCATCACTGGGTCAAACTCTTTGCCCTTTATTTCATTGATCCTCTGCTCACCATGCAACATTCTGGTGAATCATTCATTCTCTGGTTAGTTTGAGTGCAAGTGGTATGGTGCCTGGAGACTTATTTCCTTTATTGTGAACTAACTGGTTTGCACAGCAGCCTTGGGTGAGTGTGTATGATGTACTGGAGTCCCCCTGAGTTGATGAGCAGTAGGTACTGAAAAAAATGAGTTTAGAAAATAAGGGCCCGAGAACGTGTCATCCCTCTATGAGGCTCCATTTGAGCACCACGCAGTATCTCTATATCCTGGCTTTCTTATCTATAATGCCAACCACAACGTTCCTATCTGAAAGCCAAGCGTGCGTATCATTTAAAATATTTACTCCAGACCATAGCCAAACCTTTACTCACATTAATTGATGCATATACTGTTTGTGATCTTGTTGGCCCTAGCTGCCCTCCCCCTTCTTCTGGGAACTGACTGTGCCCCCAAACCAGAGGTGGGTGTGTGAACTAGGCTGGGTGAAACACAGAGCGCTCCACCTCTCTATGGTCAGTGATCCCTCCTGGGATAAGAATGTGATCCTGCCAGGGATGAGATCCATCAGAGCCCTGCCACCTGGACTCCATTTGCAAAACAGAAGACTGAGCCATATATTCAAGTACTCAGAACCATTTGTAGCATTGGCTCAGGGAAAAAAGGCTGACTGACCTCGGGCGAGTCACTTAAACTCTTTTGGAACAAAGATCCTTCTTCTGTGAAGAGCTTTGATCAAGACCATCCGGAAGGTTCTGACATTTGGAGATGAGAACTCTCCTTTTCCTGTTATCTACGTATTGAACCAAGCCCCTGTCAAGCCTCAGTCTTCTGCTGACTAGTTCTCAGTCCAAGAACTAGGTTTTTCAGGAACCCAGATAATTGCAACTGGAATCCTAACACAAAATAAACGGCTGAGCACTTTCTTAGACTTTTGAGATGGGTTGAGATGTGTTTATCATTGTATTCTCAAAACCCTGGTTGCAGACCAAAGTCATTAACCTGGCAAGCTCTTATCCTAAGACAATTGCCACTCAGTGTTTGGTCTCCAGCCTGTGTTATAAAGGTGTTGCCAAACACTGGAATCACATCATACCATCTGATACTACGCAGCAATAAAAAGGAACAAACTATTGGTACATGCAACAAATTGGACAAATCTCTAGGGAATTATGCTCAGCAAAAATCATCATCATCTCAAAAGGTTGCATACTGTATGGTTCCATTTACGTAATATTTTTAAATGAGATTTTAGAAATGGAGGTTTACTTACTTTTAGATAAGTAAGCAGTTGCCAGGGGTTAGGAACAGTAAGAGGGGAGGAGAGAGGGAGGCGTGGTTATGAAAGGGCAACATGAGGCACCCCTGTGGTATTGGAACTCTTCAGTATCTTTTTTTTTTTTTTAAGTTTATTCATTATTTTGACAGACAGAGAGTGCGTGTGCACGTGTGAGAGTGGGGGAGGGGCAGAGAGGGAGAGAGAATCCCAAGCAGGCTTTGTACTTCTACACTATCAACACAAAGCCTAACATGGGGCTTGGTCCCACAAACTGTGAGATCATGACCGGAGCCAAAATCAAGAGTCTGACACTGAACTGACTGAGCCACCCCCGTACCCCAGAACTACTCAGTATCTTGACTGTGATGGCAGATATGCAAACCTATGCATGTGATAAAATGGCATAGAACCAAATACACACCCACAGAGACGAGTATGGGAAATGCGATACCATTGGTGGCTTAATGTTAACATGCTGGTTGTGATATTATAGCCCAATTTCACAAAATATTACCATTTGTGGAAACTGGGCAAAGTGTGCCCAGGATCACTCCACATTATTTCTTACAACTGCATTTGAATCTATAATTATCTCAAACAATTTAATTTAAAAAGTAGGTTTGGGGTGCCTGGCTGGCTCAGTCGGTGGAGCATGCAACTCTCAGTCTCAAGGTTGTGAGTTTGAGCCCCATGTGGAGTGTAGACACTACTTAACAATAAAATCTGTAAAAAAAAAAAAAAAAAAAAAAAAAGGGTTTGCTTTTATACCACTTCGCCAGTCAGGTGAAGCCTTTTCCTGATAATAAGAAGCGTGCCTTCTTCACATGAAGCCCCACTTATCTAAATTAGCTTGCTCCCCATTTGTGTTGACCTCGAAACCACAAACTAGTTGTCACAGTTCCTATCTTATATAAGTCTAATGCTGTTCAGGAATATTTAGACTTTATTTTCGTAAATACTAAAAGTTATTCACAAATTCAAAAAGGGCAATGTTTTGTGAGACACTAAATGTTGCTTTTCTAAATTGAGGTGGGAATGGTGTTCAGTAAGATTTTGGACAACTCCACAAGAAACCTCACTAACAAAGGATCCACCAAAACAGTCCTTCAGTAGTGAAACACTGGGAACATTTAAATTAGATTCATCCCAAATACACAAGAATTAAGACGACAAAAAGGGAAAAGACACAGGCACGGAGGAAATTAGAAGTAATTGTAAGTGGATACTTTAATTAACATTATTAATATATACAAAATATGATAGCAACTAAGAATTTTCTAGGGGTACATGAATTAATAAATTTTACTACAGATGAGTAACTGTGAAATGAATAGAGAATCTTTTTCTTTCTTTCTTTTTTTATGAATGGAGAATCTTGACAAAGCAGTTTAAAAAGCTCCAAGTCCGGATGATTTCATGTGTGAATTCCTTGAAATCATCAAGAAGATAATTCTTATCTATGATATTTAAACCATTCCAGAGCATAGGAAAAGAATGCAAGCTTTCCAAATATTTTTGACAGGCAGCATAATAGTGAAAACAAAGATGGGGAAAAAAATTACAAATGGAACTCAAAAACATCTTTTTTTTTAAAAGGGACAAAAATGGTATTTAATGAGAAACGGAATTAAATATTGTTAGAATTGTTTCTTTTTTATTTTATTTTATTTGAGAGAGAAAGAGAGAGTGCAAACAGGGGACAGCAGCAAAGGAAGAGAGAGAGAATTCAAAGCAGGCCCACACTCAGCACATGGGACTTGATCCCACGACCCTGGGATCATGACCTGAGCCAAAAATCATTCAGGTCAACCAAATGAGCCACCCAGGTGTCCCTCAAAAACAGCTTAAGTGTAAATATTGATGCAAACACTTTTGTAAAACCAAAGCAGAATCCAGCATTAGATTGAAAGAATAATATACCAGATTAAACAGAATTCGTTTTAAAAATATAGAGATGCTTTGACATATGAATTCTATTAATAAAAGTCATCATTATTCTTAAAGGTGAAAAACCACATCATCTCAAAAGATTCCAAAAGGCATTTTAGAAAATTTCACATCAATTGCCAATTTAAAACCAAGGTTTATAAAATAGCAATACAAGAATGTTTTATGGGAATGCAAGCTGGTGCAGCCACTCTGGAAAATAGGATGAAGGTTCCTCAAAAAACTAAAAATAGAACTACCCTACAACCCAGCAATGGCACTACTAGTCATTTATCCACGGGATACAGGTGTGCTGTTTCAAAGGGACACATGCACCCCCATGTTTATAGCAGCACTATCAACAACAGCCAAAGTATGGAAAGAGCCCAAATGTCCATCAATGGATGATGGATAAAGAAGATATATACACACACACACACAATGGAGTATTACTCGGCAATCAAAAAGAATGAAATCCTGCCATTTGCAACTATGTGGATGGAACTGAAGGGTATTATGCTAAGTGAAATTAGTCAGTCAGAGAAAGACAAAAATCATATGACTTCACTCATATGAGGAGTTTAGGAGACAAAACAGACGAACATAAGGAAGGGAAACAAAAATAATATAAAAACAGGGAGGGGGACAAAACAGAAGAGACTCATAAATATGGAGAACAAACTGAGGGTTATGGGAGGGGGGATGGGCTAAATGGGTAAGGGGCATTAAGGAATCTACTCCTGAAATCATTGTTCATATGCTAACTAATTTGGATGTAAATTTTAAAAAATAAAATTAAAAAGAAGAATGTTTTAAACATGACAAATTATGTATGTATCATAGTGTGACATTTAACAATAAAATATAAGAATTATTTCCATAAATATAATGAATGAGGCAAGGTGGTCTGTTACTTAATCTTGTAAAAGTGCTGGCTAAAACAATTAGAAAAGAGAAAAAAGAGGTATAGACTGTTGGAAATAAAGAGACAAAATTATCATTTTCAGAAGATGTCATTTTCAAAAAATATGATAAGCTAATGTGCAAAGGTGTTAGAATCATCAGAGAGTTCTATTAAGTGATCACATAAAAACAAAACTTTCTCAAACCCCAATAAAGCTGAATTTTTTAAAAAAAACACATAAAACTTTCTTATTGCTGACAATAGCCAAGTTTTAGAAAAATGAAAGAAAAAACATGCATAAAACAGAAAGAAACTAAATACACAATGTACAAACTCAATAAAAGAAAAAAACTATAAAACACCAAGGAGCACTGAAGAAAATATAAATAAATGAAGCAAAACACCTTGCTCAGGCCTGTATTCTATACCTCTATTTTTGTCATCCTTGTCACTGTTATTGCCTTTGCTTCCCCAAATCCAAGCTCATGTTTCTAGAACAGCTACTGAGTCCCTTTCTCTGAGTTCCCGGACCACTGTGTGGAGGCTACCCAAGCAAGGATCGTTGCCTTTTCTTTCAGAATCTGAAATTTGAGCAAAATGCCTCAAAGATAAGAAGGCTGGTGGAGCCAAGGCATGTGAATGAAGTTGCATTAGGCTGGCTCCAGATCCTTGTAGCAGCTCTGGTTTTTTCATCCCCAAATCTGCTCCTTCAGCTTCCCTTCACATCTGTGAGCCACCTCAAATCCTTTCAGAAATTCCTTTATTTTATCTTTTTCTCTGAGTCAGCTAAAGTCTGGTTCTGAAATTTTTTTTCAACCAGAGAACTGTAACTGAATCACATAGCAAGACATAGCGTCACAAAGATGTCAATTACGTCTAAATTAATCTCTGATTCGATACAATACAGGTCAAAACAATAACAGAAATGGAACAAAATAGTTTTCAAGTTCATTTTGTAAAGTGGTACTCAACTTTGACTACACATTACAATCATCTGGGGAGTTTGGTTTTTTTTTTAAGTTTATTTATTTATATTGAAGGGAGGAAAGGGCAAAGAGTCCCAAGCACACTCTGCACTCTCATTTGCAGAGCCCCACGCAGGGGTCAATTTCATGAATAGTAAGATCATGACCTGAGCTGAGATCAAGAGTTGGACGCTTAATCGACTGAGCCACCCAGGTGCCCCTACCTGGGGAGATTTTAAAGCTCTCTGTTCCCTAGAGCAATTAACCCAGGACCTCTGGGGGTGGGATGGGGTTATCAATGTTTATGAAATCTCCTTGAGTGATTATGATGCACTGTCAAGGTTGAGCATTACTTCTCTAGAAGAATAAACATGTAAGATGAGCAAGAAATTTCTGGGAAAAAAAAAAAAAGAAAAGGAAAAACAAGCTGGTTTGTCCTATCAGCAATTGAAATATATTGTAAAGCTATAGTAATTAAAACAGTAGAGTACTAACACAAGAGCTGGACAGACAAATCAATAGAACAAAATACATACTCCAAAAAAGAGTCAAATACATACAATTGAAAACATAATAAAAGTGGCATTTAAAGTCAGTGGAGAAAAGATGGACTATTCCATAAATAATGTTGTGACAACTAGCTATCCATTTGAAAAAAATTTAAACTATTAAAATTAATTCTAGATGAATCAAATGTGAAAGTGTGAAAAGCAAAACTATAAAAATATGTTGCTTTGTCTGTGGAGCATTTATTCATCCTTTTGGGAATAAGACAGAAGATTTGGGGGTGGAGAGGAACCATTCATCTGCAATTTTCAATCCGTTTGGTTGGGGGTTACAGTAAAAAGATAAAAAATAGTAACTCTCGCTAGATTATAAAGAATATAATAAAAACAATGAGATCACACTTGTTGACTATCATATTGGCAAAATAAAAATTTTTATTGGTAATGTCTGCTCTTGGTTTCAGTGTGTGGAGGTTAGAGACCCTCAGAGTATAAATGGAAGGGAACATTGTTAATGTATATACCCTTAATCCAGCAATTCAACTTTTGGCAATATGATACAAGCTTACAATCAGCCCAAATCACAAAAAGGTACATACAAAAAACAAAAACAAAGAGGTACACACAAAGATTTAATTGATAGCAGTTTTGTTTCCATGGTGAAAAACTAAACACAAACTAAATGTCTTTCAAGAGGATAATATATCTGTACATGTGTTGACATTAAAGATTTCCATGACTCTTCATACTCAATAGGATGGCTGTTATTAAACACACACTCATAAATACTAAGCGTTGGCAAGGATGTGGAGAAACTGAAAGTTTACTATGTACTCTTGGTGGGAATACAAAAAGATGCAGCCACTCTGAAAAACTCTGTGGCAATTCCACAAAAAGTTACGCATAGAACTACCCATGATCCAGCATTCCAACCACTTCCACGTTGACTATATACCCATAAGAACGGAAAGCAAAGACTGCAACAGAGCAACAGATATTTATATGGCATGTTCATAACAGCATTATTTGCAATGGTCAGAAATAAAAGCATCTCAAATGCCCATAAATAAATAATAGATAAGCCCAAAATGTTGTGTATATGTACAATGGAGTATTATTCAGACTTCAAAAGAGAGGATATTCTGACACATGTACAACACGGATGAACCTTGAGGACATTACGCTAAGTCAAATAAGCCAGTTACGAGTGGGCAGATAGTGTATGATTCCACTTATATGAGGTACATAGAATAGTCAAATTCATAAAGACAGAAAATAAAATGGTGGTTGCCTGGGCCTGGGGTAGGGGATAGTCAGGAGTGAGGAGTTACTGTTTAATGGGCAGGGTTTTTGTTTCGCAAGATGAAAGAGTTCTAGAGATGGATAATGTTGATGGTTGCGGAACAATGTAAATGTTCTTAATGCCGCAAAACTGTACCCTTAAAAGTAACTAAGATGGCAAATTTTCTGTTGTGCTGATTTCACCACAATAAAAATTCTTTTCTAGGAAAAAAGAGGTTTTGCTCATTTATTTTGATTTCCTCCAATTTTCTCTTTATCGTTGTCATCTAGGATATTTGCTTGTATGATGAATCATTCAAGAACGGCTCTGAAATACAAATTTTGAGAATATGCAGGAAAGTTTCCTAGATGTTATTCTTCACAGTTGCTTTTCTAGTTTATGATTATCAACGATTTTTATTTGTAATCATTGTTTATAAAGTAGGAAGAGTTTTTAAAAAAAAAAAAAAGAGAGAGAGCAAAGTCTTTAAAAACATCAAAGAGGGTGGGCACCTGGGTGGCTCAGTCGGTTAGGCATCCAACTTTGGCTCAGGTCATGATCTCACAGCTGGTGGGTTCGAGCCCCGTGTCAGGCTCTGTGCTGACAGCTCAGAGCCTGGAGCCTGCTTTGGATTCTGTGTCTCCCTCTCTCTCTCTGCCCCTTCCCCACTCACACTCTGTCTCTTAAAAATAAATAAATATTTAAAAAAACTTTTTTTAAACATCAAAGAGGATCCTCACACAGGGTCAATCATAAATGCAATTATGGGAAATAAGGTGGTAACAGCATATCTTAAGTTACAGGTCACTTCTTTCTGGGGTAATTTTCCTTATTGGAATTTTGTTTCACATGTTCTCAGCAGTTCCATTTCATTCCCAGAAGCTAGCTGCTCATAAAGAAACTAGTGGCCCAATCATGCATGCCAGGGACCCAAAATCTGAAAGGATTCACTTGGCTAGCCAAGAACACTTAACTAGAGGCGATCTGGTTTCTTTCTCAGGGCTAGAACAAAACAGTGAAAATATTTCCACTCAAAATAGAAAATGCAATCTGAAAGAAATCCTGTTCCTTTTCTTTTAAAATAAGAACACAAGCAGAAACACGGAATGAGTAGAACTTTGGATCGCCTGACATTCTGGTTTAAGACAAAATCTTAACTGGCACTAGACCATATGAAAAAACACTTCATTTAAAAACTGTATCGAGTGCAGCTGCTTAGTATAGAACATGATCAGGATAGAAGAGAAATAACGCCAACTTCTTGTCAGAAAATCCAAACACTGAGCCATCTGAAAGCAGATTAAATACCTTCCCTTAATGTCCATTTAAATATGTCCTGAGGTTTTTAGACACAAAAGCACCATTGTAAACACAGGATAGGACCTTATGTAATCCAATCCAAGGAACTAGCTGACTTTGATAAAGTTCCCTATTTGCAACCAAACTCAGCAAAGTTGTTCAAAAGCAAGACCAGAAGAACAGGAAAATTCCTGGTACTAAAACCCGTCACGATTGTCTGCTCTCTGATGAGTTGTGCTTCATCCCAATATAAAGTCAGTCTTCCTGAGGACGTACATCATCTCTTGCGGAGGCTTATGTAGACTAGTTTCGGTGATTTCACGCCAAAGCTGTTTAACTCTGTTTGGTTAACTCTGATACTTGGTGAGAGAATTCCTGAATAAACTAACGGGACATAACACATTCCCATTTCGGAGATTTTAAAATTATTTTCAAATATGACATCAAAGTGCTATATCACAAAAATACTAGCAAAGGTCTGCCCTACTCTCATTGTTGCAGGTGATTATGAATTATTCATTCTAGTCATCCCACTGCACACGAGCACGTATTTAGAACTGAAGTAGCACACTCACTCTAATAAATGCCAGTCCTTGCTGAGAAACCTCAAGAATCCATCCAACAGCAATCTGGAGGCTCAGTGAAGGCAATGCCAATAAATCAGTTGACTAAAATAATCAGTTCTTGCTATCTAGTATAGCTGCAAATGAGCATACCTTCATGACCCCACAACTCCATGACTATAACCCCTGAAAAAAATAAATGCACAAGGAGGCATGTACTAGAATGTTTGCTGCAACACTGTTTGTAGTAGGATAAATGGGAAAACCCTAAAAGTCCATCAGCAAGAAATTGGATGCAGAAGTTGTTATGTAATTATATAATAGAATACTCATAGAAGTTAAAATAATTACTATTTTTGCCAACATAGCTCTTGAAAACATAATTTTAGTGGATGAAAGCAAGTTGCAGAATACTTAATTCAGTAGACTGCCATATATACATTTTAAAGACATATAGACAAAATAATATAGAAAATTTAGAAATAAACTGAGTGTCCATAAAGAAGGGATTGGATAAATCAAGATAATATACCCATACAATGAAAGATATTATTTAAATGACCATGTAGAATTCTATTGTTAACACTGAAAAAGGTCAATGATATGGATGTTATGTTCTTCATTTTGCTAAATGAAGAAGCAATATGTATATGGTAAGCTGATTTTTATTTTCAGAGAATGTGTGCGTGTATGCCTAAAAATAAACTCTAGCTGTTTCTGGATGGCAGGATAACCGATAGGCTTTATTTTCTTCTTTTTAAAAAAAATTTTTTTAATGTTTATTTATTTTTGAAGGAGAGAGAGACAGAGCATGAGCAGGGGCAGGGCAGAGAGAGAGGGAGACACAGAATCCAAAGCAGGCTCCAGGCCATGAGCTGTCAGCAATGAGCCTGACGCAGGGCTCGAACTCACAGTCATGAGATCATGGCCTAAGCCGAAGTCAGATGTTTAACTGACTGAGCTACCCAAGGCGCCCCTATTTTCTTCTTTTTACTTGTCTGCATTTTTCTGAATTTTTTTTTGTGATTAACAGTAATACTTTTATAATCAGGAAAAAAATGTTACAAAAAAGAAAGAACAAAAATAAAATGTGGCAGATTTTATTTCCAAAGATGGTGGCACCGATATATATTTTATCCCATATGCTTCTATTGCAGTAGGATATTGACACTGCTCCATAGAGAAGTAGAAGCTTCCTCCGTTCCTACCCCTTCAACATGGGCCAGCCTTTGTGGCTTGCTTCTCACGAATAGAGTGCAAAGTACCGCATTATTTCCAAGGATCGTTCTTAAAAGATGATACAGCCTCTGCCTGGTTTGTTCTCTGTCTCTCTCATTCTCCCCTGCTGCACCCTCACCCTTGGAATCCAGCCACCGTGTCATGAATTAGCCCAGGCCACATGGAGAGGTTTCACGGAGATGCTCTGGCCAACAGCCCAGGTCAGGCTTTAGCCAAGAGCCAGCATCGACCACCAGACATGTGGGTGATTCCATCCCAGCTTTGAGCCGTCCCCCAGACACCTCTGTGCCTTGCCCAGAATCTGTGAGCATAATAAACGGTTGTTTTGTACCACTGTATTTTGGAGTAATTTGCTACACAGTCCTAGAAGCTGGAGCACATGCAACAAGCAATATTACATATTGTTTAAGGCTACATATGTGGTAAGAGCAAATCAATTAACTATAATTGATTTTAGTTCATAATAATAAATATCATAAATAATAAATAAATAGTTCATAAATAATCAGTTCTTGCTATCTAGTATACCTGAAAATTAAAATATCCCCAGGACCCAGCAACTCCACGTTTACATATAAACCCTGAAAAAATAAATGAACAACGAGCTATGTATGAGGATTTTCACTGCAACACTCGTAGGGATAATTGGGAAAAACCTAAAAGTCCATCAACAAGAAATTAGATACATAAATTGCAATGCAAATGTATAATAGAATAGTCACAGAAGCTAAGATAAATAAATTCTTCTATGGGGCGCCTGGGTGGCGCAGTCGGTTAAGCGTCCGACTTCAGCCAGGTCACGATCTCGCGGTCCGTGAGTTCGAGCCCCGCGTCAGGCTCTGGGCTGATGGCTCAGAGCCTGGAGCCTGTTTCCGATTCTGTGTCTCCCTCTCTCTCTGCCCCTCCCCCGTTCATGCTCTGTCTCTCTCTGTCCCAAAAATAAATAAAAAACGTTGAAAAAAAAAATTTTTTTAATAAATAAATAAATAAATAAATAAATAATAAATTCTTCTATGTACTAATTCGGCATGGATTGGAATTACCAAATTCTTTTTTTTTTAATTTTTTTTAAACGTTTTTTATTTATTTTTGAGACAGAGAGAGACAGAGCATGAACGGGCGAGGGGCAGAGAGAGAGGGAGACACAGAATTGGAAACAGGCTCCAGACTCTGAGCCATCAGCCCAGAGCCCGACGCGGGGCTCGAACTCACGGACCGCGAGATCGTGACCTGAGCCGAAGTCGGCCGCCCAACCGACTGAGCCACCCAGGCGCCCCACCAAATTCTTAATAATAATTGCTTCTAGGAGCATGGGAGGGTAATGGGACCAGAGATAGGGTCCCATGGAACTTCACTGATGTATGCATTTTTAAGAGTGAAAGATAAAAAGGTAAAAAGGAAAATAAATTAGTCATATTTGAAGCAAATATGACAAAATGCTAACATTTATTCATTCTGATTATGAAAACTCAAGTGATCATAATTGCCCATGCATTCTTCTGTATCCATTTTCCCACCATCACAACAAAAATAAATCTAGTATTTAAATTTTAGGGTTTTTTTTTCAGGTGTGATGTTCTTGTTTTTGTTGTTGTTGTTGTTGTTGTTGTTGTTGTTGTTTCCCCTTCTGTTGGAGACAACAAATCCCCTTATTAAAATTTCTTCCATGGGAATTCAAGCCAGTGCAGCCACTCTGGAAAACAGTATGGAGGTTCCTCAAAAAACTAAAAATAGAACTACCCTACGACCCAGCAATTGCACTACTAGGTATTTATCTGCGGGATACAGGTGTGCTGTTTCAAAGGGACACATGCACTCCCATGTTTATAGCAGCACTATCAACAATAGCCAAAATATGGAAAGAGCCCAAATGTCCATCGATGGATGAATGGATAAAGAAGATGTGGTATGTATATACAATGGAGTATTACTCGGCAATCAAAAAGAATGAAATCTTGCCATTTGCAACTATGTGGATGGAACTGGAGGGTATTATGCTAAGTGAAATTAGTCAGTCAGAGAAAGACAAAAATCCTATGACTTCACTCATATGAGGAATTTAAGAGACAACACAGATGAACATAAGGGAAGGGAAACAAAATATAAAAACAGGGAGGGGGACAAAACAAGAGACTCATAAATACGGAGAACAAACTGAGGGTTGCTGGAGGGGTTGTGGGAGGGGGGATGGGCTAAATGGGTAAGGGGCATTAAGGAATCTACTCCTGAAATCATTGTTGCACTATATGCTAACTAATTTGATGTAAATTTTAAAAAATAAAAAATAAAATTTAAAAAAAAGATTCTTCCAGGGGTGCCTGGGTGGTTCAGTCGGTTAAAGTGTCTGACTCTTGGTTTCGGCTCAGGTCATGATTTCACAGTTCTTGAGTTCTAGCCCCGCGTCAGGCTCTGTGCTGACAGTGCAGAGCCTGCTTGGGATTCTCTCTCTCTCCCTCTTTCTCTGCCCCTCCCTCACTTCTCTCTCTCAGAATAAATAAATAAACTAAAAAAAAAGAGAAATATATGTATACACATACTGACACATGATGTTTTCTTTCTATATACATATGTATATAGAAATATACATTTATATACATATAGAATATAATCAGATATTCTTTATTTGAGGGATACATTCTATATATCTATATGTGTTCTAATGTCTTTATGTATCTATCATCGAGCCACTTAGAATAATCAATAGAATCATGATCAATAGAATGCCCAAATGTTAAGTGATTTAACTTATAGTATACTTCAAACATTATTTCAAACATTTTCCTAAGTAGTCAGGTATTGTTAGACATGAACTGTTCTGTACCTGTTAACATCTGCAAAACATGCAGTTTAAGGGATTAGAATATTTGATCTTCACCCATATTCTCTGCTACTTGTACTTTTTGGCAATCAAACTATTCCATTAGCATATAGGATAACCTTATCTTTCTGTTTTCTCTGAGGGGAAAATGTGATGGTTAAGTTTCTGTTTGGCCCCTGGATTCATTCTCTGCCTTTCTCTGCCTTGCTCTGTGTCCTGCCATGTTGCCCTATATGGATTGCATCCCCAGATGGTTGTTTCAGTTATTGGGAGGCACTGGCAGGAGAATGGAGGAGAATCTTTATATTTCTAAAGATCAAAATATTAATGGCTCTAGATGAGTGAGGTTAACTTCTGTGTCACAAAATTTCTAAGCTAAAATTACTATGGACTGGGGGCACCTGGGTGGCTCAGTCAGTTGAGAATCCAGCTCTTAATTTTGGCTCAGGTCATGGTCTCGAGGTTTGTGGGATAGAGCCCCCCATAAGGCTCTGCACTGACAGTGCAGAGCTAGCTTGGGATTCTCTCTCTCCCTCTCTGCCTGCCCTCCCCTGCCTCCACCACAGCATATGCATTCTTTCTCTCTCTCTCTCTCTCTCTCTCTCTCTCAAAATAAGTGAGTAAACTTTAAGAAAAATATGCCACTGGGGCGCCTGGGTGGCGCAGTCGGTTAAGCGTCCGACTTCAGCCAGGTCACGATCTCGCGGTCCATGAGTTCGAGCCCCGCGTCAGGCTCTGGGCTGATGGCTCAGAGCCTGGAGCCTGTTTCCGATTCTGTGTCTCCCTCTCTCTCTGCCCCTCCCCCGTTCATGCTCTGTCTCTCTCTGTCCCAAAAATAAATAAACGTTGAAAAAAAAAATTAAAAAAAAAAAAAAGAAAAATATGCCACAAATCTACAAATAAAATAAAATAACTGCATACTGGTGGGAATAGAAATTGATACGACCTTTCTAGCAGATAGTGGGGCAATATATTATCAAAAGCCTTAAAAACGTGCGCAGTAAAAATTTTTTTAAATTGATAATGTACAATGCAAGTACTCTTACAGGCCGTTAAGGGAAATACAAGTTGGTATAGCTTCTTTGGATGTCAATTTGGCAGCACTTACTAAAATTTTTCATGCGCATACCCTTTGAACTATTAATTTTCACTCATTGGGAATTGAATTTGTATCCAAAATACATGCACATGAAGGGTGCTTATTACATTGTACCTTGTAATAGCACCAAATACGTGTGTGTGTGAGGGTGTGTCTGTATATATGTACATATACCTGTATAAATAGATTTGAAAACCATTTAAATATCTATCAATAAAAGAATGGTTGAAAACCTGATCTTTTTCAAGGGTCTCCCATTCCAGAGATCATTATCCACTCACTTGTGCCCCCTGGAAACCTAGGAGACAACCTGCACCCCTCAGTGTCTAGAAGAGAGAATGGCTGGCATAGAATAGGTATTCAATCAATACTTGATCAAGAAATATTTTTTAATGACTTCTTCTCCCTCACACAGGATCTCCAACCCATTACCAAGGTATGTTCATTTTATTTTGTAAATATCCCTCAAATACATCCACTTCTTTTCTCTACTGCTAGAAGTGGAGTCTATTTATCTTTCACCTGGATTGTAAAGTTGCCTTTTATTTGGTATCTCTGCATCTACTCTGGCCACCTTCCAATCAATACTCAGCTGCAATCTGGCCATCTTTCCAAGATAGAGATCCCCCAATTCTTTAGTGACTTTCCATTTGTGTTAGTTTACTAGGGCTGCTTTAAGAAAATACCACAGACTGAGCGGCTTAAACAACAGAAATTATTTTATTTCACAGTTCTAGAGGTTAGAAGTCCAAAATCAAGATGTTGACAGGGTTGACTGCTTCTAAGGCCTGTCCCATTGACTTTTAGATGGCTACCTTCTCTCTGTTCTCACATGGTCTTTCCTCTGTGGATGTCTATGTCTTAATCTCTTCTTATAAGGACACCAGTCATAACGAATTAGGACCTACCCATATGACTTCGTTGTACTTTAATTACCTCTTTAAAGGCCCTATCTCCAAATACAGTCATATTCTGATGTCCTAGAGATTAGGACTTGAACATATGAATTGCAGGGGGCACAATCCAGCCCATAACACTATTGCTCTTAGGATAAAACCAAAACTGTGCCCATGGCTGTGCTGGAGATCTTCAGTTTGTCCCTCCAGGTCCACGTTTCATTTGGCTTCACCCTGTCTGCTGTGTTCCTGGAGACTGACCTGAGTGGGCAGCATGGGCCCCCATGCTCTCCAGCTTCCAGGAGAGCTTGGCAAATGGGAGGGACCAGTAGGAGATCTGGAAGGTGGAAGGAGGATAAAGTTGAGATGCTTTCCCTCCTCCCCAGCTTCTCTCTGCCAGGTCATCTCAGGTTGGCTGTGCCTCCCTACCAGAAGTCCCAGCTCCCATCCTGCAGACCTCTCTACACAGGGACTGAGTGGACTCCACTTGCCTGCTCCTTCAAGCTTTGGTGGGTAAGGGCTCCTGACTGGTGCTAGATCCGGGATGATGTTTACCCTTATTGGTCTTTACTAAACCCTGCCCACACCTTTGTAAATAGTCTCTTCATTAAACTGTCCTCAGATTACCCAACTGGATGTGACATCTGCTTCCTGCCATACGCCTAATACAGCAGTTTGCAAAATCCTTTAGGGTCTTGCCCTTGCAGAGCTCTCTGCCCACATCCAATACCTCTTTCCTTCCCATTCTCTCAGCTACAACCATCTAGACTTCTTTTCATTCTTCAACACAGGCCCACCAATTTGAAATATTGCAAGCAAATATTCCTGTTATTTTAAAACTACTTAAAATTATATAAAAATGTATGTAACACTTTGTCTTAGGTCAAGTTCCCAGGGAAGCAGGTGCCGAGAGATTTGTCTGCAAGAAATTTATTGGGGAATATCATGGAAATCAACACCTGCCGGGGGTAAGGGAAACAAAACTGGGCAGGAGCCATGGGGCTGTGACACACTGCTAATGAAGGCTTCACCTGATCCCATGGGAGCTAGAGCTGAGATGGTCCTTCTAAATTCACCGGGATTGAGACCAGGAGGTTAGGCCTTTGGACCTCCACGTTAACAATCACAGGACATGAGCTGCCCCTGGGAGGGCTCATAACCTTAGGCAAGGCAACTTCCTTCAGTCAACAGTGATCCTAGGAAGAGAGTCAGTTGTGAGTTGCCAATAATCAAGACCTTCTGAAGCAGGGAAATGATCAAGGGAGAATCTAGGTGGCAGAGCACAACATCCACCAAGAAATATTACTCCTGAGAATTCATTAAAAGGAAATATAGGTCCAAGCAAAAGGCTAGGTACAAAGATGTTTATTAAAATATTACTTATTTGCTTATCTATAATTTGGAGAATATTAGATACAATCTAAATATCCAATATTAGTATGTTAACTAACTACAATTTAAATAAAAATTTGGAAAAGAAAAAAATATATCCAGTATAGGAAACGGATTAAGGATAGTACATCTAGGGGCGCCTGGGTGGCTCAGTCGGTTAAGCGTCCGACTTCGGCTCAGGTCATGATCTCACAGTCTGTGGGTTCGAGCCCCGCATCAGGCTCTGCTGACAGCTCAGAGCCTGGAGACTGCTTCCGATTCTGTGTCTCCCTCTCTCTCTGCCCCTCCCCTGCTCATGCTCTGTCTCTCTCTGTCGCAAAAATAAATAAAAACATTATAAAAAAAAAAAAAAGGATAGTACATCTAAAGAATGTAATACCATAATACCATGTAGCTATTTATTTATTTGTAATTTTTTTAATGTTTATTTATTTTTGAGAGAGACAGAGCATGAGCGGGGGAGGGGCAGAGAGAGGAAGACACAGAATCCGAAGCAGGCTCCAGGCTCCGAGCTGTCAACACAGAGCCTGATAGGGGGCTTAAACTCATGATCTGAGATCATGAGGTGAGATCATGACCTGAGCCAAAGCCAGATGACTGAGCAATGTAGGCACAAAATAACTATTTAAAAACCATGATGCTGGGGTGCCTGGGTGGCTCATTCGGTTAAGCTGCCGACTTGGGCTCAGGTTATGACCTCGCGGTTCGTGGGCTGGAGCTCCACATCAGGCTCTGTGTTGGCAGTGTGGAGCTTGCTTGGGATTCTCTCTCTCTGCCCCTCCCCTGCTTGCTCATGAGCTCTCTCCTTCTCTCTCTCTCTCTCTTTCTCAAATAAATAAATTTAAATGATCATGTTGCTAACTGAGGGTTGCTGGAGAGGAGGTGGGGGGGAGGATGGGCTAAGTGGGCGATGGGCATTAAGGAGGGCACTTGTTGGGATGAGCACTGAGTGTTATATGTGAGTGATGAATCACTAAATTCTACTCCTGAAATCATTATTACACTATATGTTAACTAACTTGGATTAAATAAAATTTAAAAATTAAAAATAAATAAATAAGAAAAAATAAAATAAAAATCATGTTGCTGATTATGTATCAGCACGATTAACCATGTGATACCTTATGAAACAACTTTGTTGAAATATATATGCTTGCAGATACATATATTTGTATAGAAGCATAGAGGGGAAAAAGACTGGAAAAGACATCGAAATGCAAAGTGTAGTCATTGCCAGTGGTAGGAGTATAAGTGACTTGTAATTTCTTCTTTGTGCTTCTTCTTTTCATATTTTTAGCAGTGAACGTGTATTGCTTACACAATCAGAAAGAAACAATAAATTTGGGGATTAAAAAATTATTGTGGTTGTAATGGCATAGAAGAGTAATTTCTTATTTGTTTTGCCTTGGAGTTGTTTGATTAATTAAAATTTAAACGTAAGCCCCAGAAGGGAAACATCACCATGGGGAGGGGAAAATGAGGTAAGACAAGAAAGAGCTGTGGGCCACAGTCTATTTGTCTCCTTCACCATTTACCCCACCCCTCTGTGCCCTTGTTGGGCCCCTTCACATCCTCCTTGAAACCCTCATCGACCTCTGTGGCCTCTATCATGGATTTGACACCTCAATGCGGATATGCCATGGAGGCTATCCAGCACTGAGCAGACTCTTTTATTTTCATGACATGATGTCAGCTTTACTGTGTGTTTAAGTGTAAAAACTTACACAGTTGCTCTTAAACAGCAAATGGAAGAGCCGTACTCTATGCTCCTGTCGGAGAAGATAACCCAGACTCTCAGACAGACAATGATAGTGCAATTGGCTGAAAACAAGGGGCCACACGATATGGGTCAGAAACCAGTCTACAAACAGGGTGTCCCTTGGGCAAGCTACTGAACATCTTTCTATTTTGGTTTCCTCGTCTGTAAAAGGTGATGCTGCTGCTGGTAGCATTGACCACACAGAAATGTTTCAAGTATTGGGGGGGCCTGGGTGGCTCCACTGGTTGATCATCCGACTTCGGTTCAGGTCCTGATCTCATGGTTTGTGAGTTCGAGCCCTGCGTCAGGCTCACTGCTGTCAGCGCAGAACCTGCTGGGATCCTCTGTTCCCTTCTCTCTCTGCCCCTCCCCCACTTGCGCTCTCTCTCTCTCAAAAATAAATGAACACTAACACATTTTTAATCTTTTATGTCATGACTAATTATATTTTGCTCAAAAATATAATTTTGATGACCACACATTATTCTCATTAACCATAATTTAATCATTCTCCATTGTTCAAAATTTAGATTATTTTTAGCTTGTACTACTATATGTAATGCCACCTGGTAAATGATCTAAAAGGAATAATTAGAATGCAATCCCCATATTTTGAGACTTCAACTAAGAGGAAAATCTCATTTTCCACAGTTTTCCCCACCTTTTTTTATTCTGCTTTGGAAAGGCAATCACTGTTGCCAGCATCTGAATGATATTTATCTTTATTATTATTATCTACACTTGTAGATAGCCTTACAGTTCACAAAACACATTCTCATACATTATCTAATCTAAACACAACTATAAAATAGGTTATTATCCCCATTTTACATTTGGGTAAATTGAGGCTTAAAGAAGGTATATGACATGTTCAACATGACACAATTACTTAAACTTTTTTTTTT
>NW_024412394.1:65286951-65326061 GCF_014898765.1 Herpailurus yagouaroundi
ATATATATATATATATATATATATATATAAGCATTTAGAGTAGTGCCTCATACATGGTGTTTGCCATTACTTTCTGCTCAATCCATATCAAAAGTTCAGTTACAGGGGCACCTGGGTGGCTCAGTCGGTTATGTGTCCAACTTCTGCTCAGGTCATGATCTCACCGTTTGTGAGTTCCAGCCCTGCATCGGGCTCTGTGCTGACAGTCTCAGAGCCTGGAGCCTGCTTCTGATTCTGTGTCTCCCTCTCTCTGCCCCTCCCCCACTCATGCTCTGTTTCTCTGTCTCTCTCTCAAAAATAAATAAACATTAAAAAATCAAGAAAAAAAAGTTCAGTTACAAGAGATAATATTCATGCAGAATGTTGTCTATATATTCCTCTAAACACTCAGGGTTTTTGTTCCTACAAATATTCAGTTATAGAGCTGAATATTTGCTTAACACCATTTGAGCTGCTGGTAAAATTACAGTTGACCCTTGAGCAACACGGGTTTGAACTGTGTGGGTCCACTTACAAACAGATTTTTTTTTTAAATAAATACAGTACAGTATGGTAAATGTATTTTCTCTTCCTTATGGTTTTTTAAAAGACATTTCTGGGGCCCCTGGGTGGCTCAGTTGGTTAAGCATCCAACTTCAGCTCAAGTCATGATCGCGTAGGTCATGAGCTCAAGCCCCACGATGGACTCTGTGCTGACAGCTCAGAACCTGGAGCTTCTTCAGATTCTGTGTCTCCCTCTCTCTCTGCCCCTCCCACGCTTGTGCTCTGTCTCTGTCTCTCTATCAAAAATAAATAAACATTTAAAAAAAATTTTTAAGACATTTTCTTTTCTCTAGCTGACTTTATTGTAAGAATACAGTATATAATACACAAAATATGTGTTAAGTAACTGTTTATGTTATCAGTAAGGCTTCCGGTCAACAGCAGCCTAATAGTTGTAGGATTTTTTAATTCAATGTATTATCTATTTTTTACTGAAGTATAATTGACATACGGTGTTACATTAATTTCAGGTGTACAACATAGTGATTTGGCAAGTTTACATGTTACACGATGTTTTCCACAAGTGTAGCTACCATCTGTCACCATACAACACTATTACATTATCATTGACCATATTCCCCTACACTGTACCTTTTATCCTCGTGACTTACTCGCTCCATAGATGGAAGCCTGTATCTCCCACTCCCCTTCACCCATTTTGCCCATCCCTCTGCCCCCTTCCCTCTGGCAATCATGTTTTTTTCTCTGGAGTTATGGGTCTAGTAGTTAAGTTTGGGGGTGAGTCAAAAGTTATGGGACCAGAGGTTGCAGGGATGGTGTTAATAACGTCGAATATACTTACCTTGAAGCCCCTTCTTAAGAACCCATACCAAAATCTTGCCTCAGACTCTCCTTCTTATTTACTCACGTGTTTTAAATGCACAAGCAACTTAACTTCTGCTTCCCATCATGGCCCCTTCCTTCATTTGGCTATAGTAACCATTCAGAGCCTCATGACAAGCATTCTTGAATCCTCTCCATGAATTCATGTTTTTTTTCTACCCTTACTTACACCCTTCCTCAAACTCCTCATGTATTTGTAACTGGTGTATAACGCGTATTTCTATAAGCTGACTCAAAATCTTTTATTAGCATGAGACAGAGAATAAATAAGTAATAAGTGCATACTGATAAACACTGTGTTAACGATGAGACTACAAAGAGAAACTCTTTCCTGATTGCATTCACACCCAAGTCTCAACCATGGTTGTGTCACTGGTTGTATTTCACAAGCCTGGTCAAACAGTTCAAACTTGTTGCAATCTCATTGAAGATAAACAACAACTACCAGTTTGTACTAATCAGTCATTAAGGGAAACCCTTCCTGAGTCTTCATAAAACGTGGTAGGGTGCAAAGGACAGCTAAGTAACAGAACACAAGTATATGAATGCCCAGTGTCTTCTAGAGGAATAACAATGAATTTGCATCAATTGCCGTAGGTTCAGCTTGGAGTATTAAACGTGATTTCCCATGGAGAGGAGAGCAAGTTCACAAAAGCTCACAGGAAAAAAATAATAATAATAACACTCTGAATCATGGAATTGTTTTAAGCTGGATGGAATCTTAGTATTTTAAAACTATAAAGTATTTCCAAAAAGTCCAATCCTCTGGAAGCCTACAGAGGCTTACAGGGGCCATAAAGCAAGTTTTCAGGCACAGGACTTGGCTCTGGATCTACTCTCAGGCACGAGACCCAGATGACTCTAGCATAAATCCATGTGTCCTTTTAGATTTGTGTAGAAATCCAAATGCTAGGCTAGAGGAAAATGACCCTACTTGTCGCCAAGCACAGGCCCGATGTGAGCACCTCTGTTGAGTGCAACAATTTGAAGCCATGGGCCAGGACCAGGTCTGACCCCAGCCCCTGCCAGCCAGTTGGTCTAAGAGAGCAGATGTGCCTCAACCCACTCTCAGGCTTGTGCTTCTCGACTCAGCTGCACTGTAGAATTATCTCTGGACATTTTAAAAAGTCCTGATGACCGAACTCCACCCAGACCAATTAAACCAGAACCTTCCAGGTAGGTAGAGGTAACAGACATCACTATTTTTTTTTAAGATTTTTTTTTTTTAAATAATGGCCACACCCAACGTGGGATTTGGACTCACAACGCCGAGATCGAGAGCCATGTGCTCTACCGACTGAGCTAGCCAGGCACCCCCAGACATGGTTATTTTTAAATATTTTCCTTAATGATTCTAATATGGAGTCAGAGCAGAGAACCACTGTTATAGATAGATAAGCAGATTGCCTATCTGATGAAAACTGAGCAGTCCCAAGACCAGCCTGTTTAGAAATAGTTCTAAGCACCTTGTCATGCTTCCCCCATGACCTAATATAGTATCAAAGGTCTGCCCTCCCCGACCCCACCCCCAGTTACTTGGTACTAAGGTATCGCTTCTGGCTCTTTTACTTACTCAACGTTAATTGAGTCAGTCACACATCAGGAATCCAGGAATGATTATGGCACAGTTCTTGCCTTCAAGGAGCTCACAGACAGGTCAACACAATGTTTATATATTAATAGAAAAGAATGCTGGCCAATGTTTATCAAATATGTACTAGCGGGGCGCCTGGGTGACTCGGTTGAGCGACCGACTTCAGCTCAGGTCATGATCTCACGGCTCGTGGGCTCGAGCTCCGAGTCAGGCTCTGTGCTGACAGCTCAGGGCCTGGAGCCTGCTTCGGATTCTGCGTCCCTCTCTTGCTCTGCCCCCTCCCTTGTTCCTGCTCTCTCTCTCTCTCTCTCTCTCTGGAGAATAAATAAACATTAAAAAAAAATTTTTTTTAATATGTACTAACGATGTACCAGACTTGGTTCTAAAGCTTTGCGTGTTAACTCACTTAATTCTCTCCCAACAACCTTATGAGGTAGGTACTGTTACTATCAAACCCATTTAGAGACCAGACTCCTAGGCCATAGAGAATGTGTGCAATAATCTAAGCTCCTTTAGTCATAGCTAGGCTTGGGGACAAACTGAGGCAGCCTGGCTCTAGCACCCATACCTTTAACTGCCACACTGAGTTGGATGAATGGATGCATTCAAAGCCTTGGAGGCATGAAAAGACATTGACATTTTTAGTTCAGAGAATGGAGAACAATCCGGTGTGATTGAAAGTTGGATTGCGGCCAGACGGAAAAGCCTATGGACCATGAATGAGGGTTTCTATTCTACCTTCAATAGGCAAAGGGTAGCCAGCCAAACTTTTACAGTGAGGAACAAAATGATCAGATCTACAATTTTAGAGAATAGCCATGGGGCAGAAAGACTAAGGAGAGGAAAGAACAGAGGCAGAGCTTCGACAGATGACGCAAGGCAGAGGAAGGCAGGGGGAGGGAGAAGGGAAGCCTGTTGCCTAGACATTTCTGACTTAGAGGTGACAGGATTTTGTGGCTGATTGGAGATGAGAATAGAAGAGGAAGCTCCTAGGCTTGTAATGAGAGAGACTTGGCAGGTAGGTGCTCTGAATAGAAGAGCAGCAGGTCTGTGGAGGGGAGGTAATGAGTTCGGCTTTGGACATGTTAGACTTCTGCACACCTCAGCACCTGCCAGTTGACATGACAGTGAGACCACGTCAGACCCTTTGGGATCACAGATATTTCTTTGCAAAATCATAAACTTCCTCAAGTTTCTTAGACATGCATTGATTTTCCAATTTGAATGTAATTTGAGGAGACGCTGAAAAGCAAACCATAATGGGGACTTCATTGTTTCAAAATGTGCCACTCTACCAAAATTGGACAAAAAGCATTCTCTCTATCCTTATGGAAGGAATCCAAAAAGAATGAAGCTAACCCCAAATGAGGTTTTATGAGAAATGAAAAACACATACTTTTCAGCTACCTAAATGTTTGAGTCCTGTTTTAAGGACAGTGGTGGCACTGGCTGTGTGTGTTTAGAATGCTTAGTTCTAAGTGGCATAGAGCTTCAGACATCTGCTTGTCTCTAAACTGTTTGCTTTTATCCACTAAGGCTATTAAAGCTAAACGTAGCTCAAGAGACACCTGATTTTTAAAATTTTATCTATTTATGTATTTATTTATTTAAGTCATCTCTACACCCAAAGTGGGGCTCGAATTTACAACCCTGAGATCAAGAGTTGGGGCACCTGGGTGGCTCAGTCGGTTAAGTGTCCAACTTCAGCTCAGGTCATGATCTCACAGTTTGTGGGTTCGAGCCCCATGTTGGGCTTTGTGCTGATGGCTCAGAGCCTGGAGTCTGCTTCAGATTCTGTGTTTCCCTTGCTCTCTGCCCCTCCCCCGCCTGCTCTCTCTCTCTCTCTCTCTCTCTCTCTCTCTCTCTCTCTCAAAAAGTATATAAACATTAAAAAACAGGGGGGACGCGCCTGGGTGGCTCAGTCGGTTAAGCGTCCGACTTCGCCTCAGGTCATGATCTCACGGTCTGTGATTTCAAGCCCCGCGTCAGGCTCTGTGCTGACAGCTCAGAGCCTGGAGCCTGTTTCAGATTCCGTGTCTCCCTGTATCTCTGACCCTCCCCGTTCATGCTCTGTCTCTCTCTGTCTCAAAAATAAATAAAGGTTAAAAAAAATTTTTTTGGGGGCGCCTGGGTGGCGCAGTCGGTTGAGCATCCGACTTCAGCCAGGTCACGATCTCGCGGTCCGTGAGTTTGAGCCCCGCGTCGGGCTCTGGGCTGACAGCTCAGAGCCTGGAGCCTGTTTCGGATTCTGTGTCTCCCTCTCTGCCCCTCCCCCGTTCATGCTCTGTCTCTCTCTGTCCCAAAAATAAATAAATGTTGAAAAAAAAAAATAAATAAAAAATAAATTTTTTTTTAAAGTCACATGCTCTACCAACTGAGTCAGCCAGGTGCCCTCCCCATCCCAGTTCAAGAGACATCCATACATGAATATTCATTACACAACTTAACCATAAATTATATGACTAATATTTAAGTGTGAATATTTAAGCTATAACACCCAGGGGCCCTTGGGTGGCTCAGTTGCTGAAGCATCAGACTCTTGATTTTGGCTCAGGTCCTGATCTCACAGTGGTGAGATCAGGCTCCATGTGGAGCATCACACTGGGCTCCTCGCTGGGCTTGGAGCCTACTTAGCGTTCTCTCTCTCCCTCTCTCTGCCCCTCACTCCCTGAAAACATAAAATAAAATATGTTAAATTAAGGAATAACCTCCAAATACAATCTTTTAAATTTTTTAATGTTTATTTTATTTATTTTGAGAGAGAGAGAGAGAGAGAGAGCACATGAGCAGAGATGGGGCAGAGAGAGAGAGGGAGAGAGAGAAAGAATCCCAAGCAGGCTCTGTGCTACTAGCACAGAGCCCGATGTGGGGCTCAAACTGACGAACCGCGAGATCATGACCTGAGCCGAAGTCAGAGGCTTAACCGACTGAGCCACCCAGGCGCCCCTTGGGTTGCTTTTCAATAAACTTATAGTTGATCAAGGGTTGGTGTGATGGTCACTTTTAGGATTTTAGAGCAAAGTCCTGCCATCCTCTGGAGACAGGAACTCTTCCTTAAGAAACAAGCTTTGACTTCCTACTGGGCTTTAGTAAAAACTAAATGCTGGGGCGCTTGGGTGACTCGGTTAAGGATCCAACTCTTGATTTTGGCTCGGGTCATGGTCTCTCATTTCATGGGTTCAAGCCCCACATCAGGTTCTGTGCTGACAATGTAGAGCCTGCTTCAGATTCTCTCTCTCTCCCTCTCTCTGCTCCTCCCCCACTTGCTCTCTCTGTCTCTATCGAAATGAATAAATGAACTTAAAACAAAACAACAAAAAAAACCCTAAATGCTTAACTGCAGACTGCCACACACACTGAGCTGCCTGTCACGAACCGGCTATGATCTGACTCACCAAGTCATAAAGTTGGGTATACACGGCAGCACGTCATTGTCAAATGAAAGTGGTATATATAACATTGGGCTTGAGCAGGCCCTAAAGACACAAATTACATGAGGAAGTGGTCCAAATGCCCATGGCCCCTATTCCTGTGACATCACCTTCTCTCTCCCAACCTGCACCTGTGGCTTCATGGGGAGTTCCCTCTGAGCAGTTGACTGGGGAAAACTTAATTCTGATTACAGGTTCTGCACAACATGTAGGCACCACGCCAAAGTAGACTGCTACAGCTCTACAACTCCCTCCTGGGGCATCCCTGAAGGACATCCCAGTGGGCAAAATTACAAGCACTGCCCCTATTTGTTCATTTTGCTTGGAAAGAGAAACGGCCTTTCAGAGCTATGAGTGTATACCAGTTTATGGGTTGTGGCCAACGGTTTGGCCGGATGCACTTGGAAACAATGTGGTTAGAAAATTGGTAAGAAGGAAGGCTGGGAAAGAGGCATACGAGGGGACATCTCTGAATGGGAAGAGAGTGTTCAATATTTGTGTCCCAGGGGTGCCAGGGTAGCTCAGTCAGGTAAGCATCCGACTCTTGGTTTCAGCTCAGGTCATGATCTCATGGTTTCGTAGGTTCAAGCCCTATGTCAGGCTCCTCCACGTTGATGGTGCAAAGCCCGCTTGGGATTCTCTGCCTCTTTCTCTCTCTGCCCCTCCCCCACTCGCACTACCTCTGTCTCTCTCAAATTAAATAAATAAACTTAAAAAACAAAGAAGGTATTTTTGTCCCAAGCGAATATTCACCAAAAGGCAACCTCAGCAGAGGAGGGTTTTTAAAAATCAAGTGGGTGAGATGGCCCATTCTGTGTATACCATTCAGCTTCTTTCCCTGTGCATCCCTGTCATCACCCAATGGGTTCATGAACAAAGTGGCCAGGTGGCAAGGATGGAGGTTATGCATAGGCCCAGCAACATGGACTTGCTCTAAGGTTGACATGGCTACAGGCACTGCTGAGTACCCAAACTGCTGCAGCACTGACCAACACTGAGTTTCCTATATGGCACCATTCCTTGGTGTGATCAGCCAGGTGGAATGTTGATTACATTGGACCACTACCCTCATGGAAGAAGCAGACACATTTTGTTCTTACTGAATAGACACTTATTCTGGATAAGGATTTGCCTTCCCTGCAGATGTTCTTGCCAAAATTACCATCTGTGGATATACAGAATACCTTATCCACCCTCATGGTGATCCACATATTGTTTCTGATCAAGGAACTTGGCCAATGGTGTGTGGCAATGAGCCTATGTCCATGCAATTCACTGGTCTTACCATTTTCTCCGCCATCCTGAACCAATTGGATTTAGAATGATGGCCTTTTGAAAACTCCAGTTACAGCTCCAGCTAAGTGGCAATATCTTCAGGGCTAGGACTTTGAATTCCAGGAGGCTTTATAGGCTGTAACTATGGTGCTATTTCTCCCATAGCCACGATTCACAGATCCAGGAATCAAGAAGTGAAGATAGGAGTGGCACTGCTCACTATTATCTCTAATATATGACCCACTAACAAAATATACGCTTCCTATCCCTGAGCCCTTATGCCCTGCTGGCCTAGAGATGTTAGTTTCAAAGGGAGGCATGCTTCCGCCAGAAGACAGAGCAAGAATTCCATTGAACCAGAAGTTGAGATTGCCACCCAACCACTTTGAGCTCCACAAGCCTCTGAATCAACAGAGTAGGGAGTGATTGTACTGGTTGGAGTGGTTGATCCTGACTACCAAGGGAAAATTCAGTTGCTACCACACCATGAAGGTTAAGAGGATGTCTAGAATACAGATCTGTTGGGATATCTCTTAGTACTATCATGTCCTGTGATTGAAGTCAGTAGAAAACCACAACTAAATTCAAGCAAAGGTTTGGGTCACCTCTCCAGGTTGAAATACTTGCTGAGGGCAAAGGAAATATGGAATGGATGATGGAAGGCAGCTATAAATAACAGCTATAGCCATGTGACAAGTTACTGAAATGGGGACTGTTAAGTTATAGTTCCTTATGTTTGTATATACACACATACCTACACACACACACATACACGTTCACACAAATAGCAAATTGTTCTTCCCTCTTGTTCCATTATCCTCTAACATATGTACTAACAGTTTACTTTATATCACAGAATTTATGTGAGTTATCGAGAGTGAGCATGACCAGTTTGCATCCTCTTATAAAGGGTTATTTTGGGTCGTAGGCAGGATAGGCCTATCACGTTAGACTTAGGACATAGCTATCGCCCTTATTTGGGGATTAAGTATAGTTCAGAGCACAGTATGAGTGCAAGGTTGGCCAGGTGGACTGTATAATGGTCAGTTCATGGGTCAAGTTGGGTAGTCCCATTACTCAACCAAACACCATTAACCTAGCTGCTATAAAGTATTTTGTAAATGTTTTTAATATCTTTTATCACTTGAGTTTAGACTATCCTACTTTGGTGGACCTGATTCCATCAGCCGAACTGCCTTGATTCCTTGAAGAAATTGCACCTGTGGACTAGCTCCCACTTATTCCCAAATCCCATCCTGTCTTTTCTGGTGGTTCCTGACAGCAATAAAGATGCTAGAGCTAGTAGTCCAAGAATACACTTGAAGGGTCAAAGAATCCCAGAGTATGAAATGAGCAGATAGAAGTGACAACTTGGGAAAACAAAGTGACCTGTGGACCTCAGCACACGTATGAAAACAGTGGCAGTAGTTAAACAGATTCAGGGACTTAGCACATATTCCCTCCATCAGAAATGGTCCTCCATATCCTCCAGATCTCAACTCAAGTGCTCAAGACCATCCATAACCATTCAGCACATGGACCATGACTCACCACCCTGGCTGGTTTTCACAGCACTACGTGACCATATACTGCCTGTCTGTCATTACATACATACTCTTTCCCAACCGAAGTGAAATAACTTGCCTGGCAAGTTCAGTATTCAATCTTCAAGCAAGTTCAGCATTCAGTCTTCAGTACCCTCGAATACAGCTGGCGCTCAATAGTTGTTGAATAACTAGGAGTGCTCCCTTCCTTAAAAGCTTTAAAGATGTCAACATTTAGATGAATTCTTTGGTCAAAACCTTCTACTAGTTAGTAATGCCAAATAGTTTACCTATAATGTTCTGGTTAATAGGAAAATATTGACCTATCCTTAATGGCTTACATCGACTCCTACAACCATGATAACCCACAAAATATTCCCTGTATCAGAAAAACTTAAAATTCAACAGATTGCTTTTTCAGCCATTTCTTTTTATTTACAGTTTGTGTTCAATGCAAATCAATTCCATAACATGAGAAGTTACTATGAATCAAAGCATAAATACACAAACACAATATACAATCCAAAATAGATGTACAGCATTCAGGTATGAAACAAAACGGAATGTTCATTCTCACACACAGTAGTCTTGATAACCAAGGTCCTTTTTTCCCATCTTTAGGAACCCACACCAGAAAAACTGTATCCAGCAGATCTCAAGCTACTGTGTGTGAGAATGAACATTCCGTTTTGTTTCATACCTGAATGCTGTACATCTATTTTGGATTGTATATTGTGTTTGTGTATTTATGCTTTGATTCATAGTAACTTCTCATGTTATGGAATTGATTTGCATTGAACACAAACACAATATACAATCCAAAATAGATGTACAGCATTCAGGTATGAAACAAAACGGAATGTTCATTCTCACACACAGTAGCTTGAGATCTGCTGGATACAGTTTTTCTGGTGTGGGTTCCTAAAGATGGGAAAAAAGGACCTTGGTTATCAAGACTACTGTGGCCATATTAGATAGCGGAACATCTAAGCATCGGTGTGTGACCATGCGAACAAAAGACCTTAGAGTGTCTATTTTTAAAAAGCTTTCTGTGCATCGAGGCAGTTGTGAAAAGATTTACTTTCCAGAATCAAGCCCACTTCAGGCTTAGGACCAGGTTCTACCTATCTAAAAATATTGACTAACAGAAAGCGTTCCAAATGTGGCTATTCTGATTCAGAGTTAAAAAAAAAAAAAGTATTTACAGAAAGAGTATAAAAGTTTTTCCGAATTTAATGTAAGCAAGCTTCCAATCTTCACTTCCCAAATACTTGATTTACAATTTTGGCTCCGGCACATATTTTGCCTTTTTAATTTCAAGATTTGTCGATTTTACCTTCAAAACAGATCATTTTTTAAATCGTAAAAAGTATTCAGCATATGCAGAAATACGAAGCATTCTTAAATTAGTTGAGGTCAATGTACTTCTTCTACTCTTTGGAATCAGTTTAGCTAAATGAATCTGGCACTCTTGTTGAACAGGACTAAGTGATAGTATGTAAGCAAAATTTACTCATTATGCTTCAATCCGGGGTAGATTCCAATCCATCACTGCCCTGGCTCATGTCAATTACTATATAAAAAAATCAAATGCAATGTCAAATCCAAAGCCTCAGAGGAAAGAGTTCAGTTCCCAAGAAACAGTGATAGCTTAACAATGTAAAACTTTATCTAGAGTACATAGGCATTAAATTAGTACTGCTGAGACAATGCATTGAGGATTTACAGTGACACCTGGAAGTTCCTTCTAATGTACATATAAATAGAATCATGGAAGCTTTTTGTATTACCTAACTGTTTTATGGCCATAAAGATTTAATGAGCCAAATGAAAACGGATTCTGTTTACATCCCATCCTTTGTATCTAGGTAAGATAAAATCTATTCTCATTTTCAAGGTGGAATTTTAGGTGTCCATACTTCTTAAGCCACACTTAAAGAAATCATCTCTTAACTAATCTTGGATGTTGTCTCTTCATCTTGTACATGAAACTCCAGTAGATTTAACAGACATTCATCATCTAGTCAAACCCTTCACATGTTCTTCAAACCAATCAAATTTGGGATCCTCAACATTTTCTGTGTCAATAAAATAAGGTGTGGAATTAGCAGATTCACTGAAGACCTGTTTTTTTCCTTGTCACACCAGATGTCTAGACGCCATTTGGATTAGGTTTAGAAGATGGGGAAGTATAGATGTTTCTTGGCCTGAGTCTCTTAACAGTAGAGATGTAGAAGGGAGAGTGAGATCACGAAGAGACTGGCTGTTGACTGGAGAGCACCGCCAGTTGCCGTGGTGGTGGTGGCATTAGCTGTATTTGGGGCAGTCGAGGTATTCTGGGAGGGGTTACTTGAAAGCGTTACAACAGTTGTTTGATTTGAATAAATCTAAAATACATAAAAAGTTACACTGATAAATTTCCACACGTCACAGCTGCCTCCACGTACATGTAATATACAATTCAGATACAGGATATATTCTTAGATTGCTCTTTCCCCATTATTTCCTTACCCCATCACTTAATTCTGAATTTTTGCTTAGTCTAAGGTCATTCTTTCAGCTTCCAAGCACACTACCTACAGATGCCTAAATGACTGCAAATAGTAATGACCAAAAACAAACAAAAATGTTCCTCAGTAACTATAACTCCCAAGAGTGGGACTTTATTTTTAATTCTTTTTAAAGTAATAAAGGACCAAGTCTAGTTTTTGTGACTATACTGACTTACTGGCATTGCAAAAAGATTTCCTCTATTTTCCTAGGAAGGGGAAGATTTTCGAGTTGCATGAATAACTTGGATTCTGCAATATTGGAAAATGTGACTTAAAACATTAGAATTGAGTCACTGTATACCCTAGATTTGCTAGGTAACTTCCACATACCCATTTAACACAGCTTTGGATTTAACTTAAGGGGTCAAGGGACATCTTCTCGGCTCCCTTACAATCTCAAAAGGGCCCTTCTCAAAAACAGCCACAACATTTGTTTTAAATTGAAAAATAGGAGTCCTTTGTTTGAAGCAAAATTATTTCTCCCCAAACACCATGAAGTCAGAATGACTTCACAAAAGATGCCGAGGGTTTGGTGTTAAATTTTCACCAGCAGCAACCTCCCTGCCTGGTCATTAAGCCCATTGCTGTGGCCAACAACCAAGGTTCCTCCAGTGTCCCAGGGCCTGAGTGGCATCATTCGCCACGCTGATTTTTTTCAAGTCACCAAATGCACAGTCCATCGGAGCACGTGATAATCTCTCCTTTGTCACAGAACAAAGGCAGATGGGAGATTTCAGCTCTCACTTCGAGGGAGGGTTTACAAGGGCTTCTGATTACAGGCAGGAGGGAGGATGTGGCACCAAGCAGGTCTGGGCCACATGTACATTTAGTTGCCTGTGATCCAAAGATAAATCCACTCGATATCAGCATCAGCGCCCTTTGTTGTCAAACCCGTCGCTAAGCAAATGTAGACTTAAAAATGCATAAATCCCATACAAAATAAACTAAAGAAAAATCTCGATCAAGTCAAACACATTTATTGGGCACCTACTGTGTGCAAGAATCTGCTTGTCCTACCAGGAAACAGCACTCTTACCAAAAGAAAGGCATTAATATGGTAAATTATTTAAAACAGGCTGCTGTTTGGGGACAAGACCTGGTTTCGGATGCCTGACGGGTTATCTGTTCTCATTCATACAAAGAGCTTTAGTGCAGCAGGTGACCTTTGTCAGAGCCTAGTGCAGCAATGGAGAATCTAAGGGTCCTCTACACCAACAAAAGAAACTAATGTTACTATATTAAATTGACGTTAAACAAAGATTTTCCCTACCAAATTAAATCTGCGTAACTAAACCCCCCTCTTGAAATTTCTGGGGGGGGAAAGCTGGTTAGAAAGGGGTGCGGGTAGGGGGGATCATTTCGTTTCCTGCGGCCGCGCCCCTCCCCCACCGACGAATTGTAAAAACCTCCGGAGCGCAGCCGACCCGCAAGACAATAGAGTACAGTTACGCGGCCCGCGGAGGGGAAGCCGAGGAGCGCTCCTCTCTCCGGCTGCGCTCCCAGGTGAGCACGGCGGCTGGGTGTCTGGGGACCAAAGACCCGTCGCACCCAACTTCTCGGAGGAAAAACTCAGGAGACACTCCTCAAAAAGCTCCAGCTGAAAGCGGTGGGGAGACCCCCGTTCCCACCCGTGCCCTCCGAGCTCGAGCTGCTGGAGAGAAATGGCCCTTCTCGCCCCCCAGCGCCCTCCCGCTCGGGTCTCCAAGGCTCAGCCCCTAGCCTCCCTCGAGGCCGCCGCGCACCCACCTGCGGGGCAGCGCAGTCCTCGTAACCGCGCTGACACGAGGCGGTTCCCTGGATAGAGGCTCTGGGGAGGGGGCGGCGGAGACGGAGACAAAGCCTGGCGCGGACTTGGGACGCAACGTCCCACCCGTCGCCTGCCCAGAGGTAGCCTATGGGAGCTACTATGGGATAACGAGGTGACAAGAGGTGGACGTGTCATGTAAGGTCGTACCCGGGAGAGCGCAGGGTCCGGAGCCGGTCCCCGCCCAGGCTTCAGCCAGACCCACGCGGGACTGGGGTGGGTTAACAGGGCCAGAAAGCCGGGGCTTCCTCGGCATCCCCGAACCAGGGGAGTGGAGGATGGGAGTGAGAGCGGCGTCCCCGAAAGGGATCGTCCCCTCTTTGTGTGTGCGCAAGGGGCGCGAAGACACTCCTAGAGGGACGCGGGACGCCCTCCCGGAACGGCCTGGGGTCTGCGGGCGCTCCAGAGGTGGGAAGGGTTCATTCTCTCCGCTAGTGCTTCGGACCTCTGGGCAAAAGCGGGTGGCAGGCGCCAGTCGGCCTCAGAAGGCGCTGCCTGGGACTTAGGGCAGGGCAGGGTAGGGGCCTCCCGGCCCACGCACGGAGGTGCATTGTTCCCGGGGCCGTGGGAGGGTGGGGGCAGCCCGCCAGGGAGCCGAAAGCGGGCTCCACGCTGTCCTCCCCCAGGCCAGATTATGCGGGATTCTCTCTCTGCGCCCCAGTCCGCGGCCCGCGGTGGGGGCGCAGCCGGTCCCCTGGGGGCGGCTTCTCCCCCCCCCCGCCCCGTCAGGCGCGGCCCCCGGGCCCCGCGGGCGCCAGCGCCTCACCTGCGTGGGTAGGAGCAGCGCCAGAAGCAGCAGCCCCAGTCCGAGCCTGGCCACCATCGCTCTGCCCATGTCCGCTCCGTCGGCGTCGGTGCGCGGCGCGTCTCAGTGGATGCGGGGTGAGTGGAGAACCGCTGGCTTGGGGCGGGCGCAGGCAAGGTGGGGAGGGCGGCCGGCCGGCGGGACCTTATATACCGGGACAGCCACAATAGCCGTGACGTGGCGCCGCCCACCCACCCGCGCTCCCCTCCTCCGCCGCCACCGCCCCCCGCGCGCGTCGGCCGCCTCCCCGCCCCCTCCCCTGTCGCGCTCCCTGTCGCCTCCTCCCTCCGCCGCCGCCCGGGCCCTCGGCGGCCGGGAGACCCCAGGGCTGCCGGGCCACGGCAGGTGGGCGGCCGGGAGCCCCCGGCTGCTGGCGTGCTGCTTTGTGTTTCCCCGCGCCGACTGCGTGCAGGCTGGCACAGGCGCCCGGCGACTCCCACACAAGACCCGGGGCGAACTCGCGAACCACACACGCCGCGCCGGGGCCGGGTCCAAGTTTCCTTTGTTTCCCGGACCTGCCATCTTCCCCCCCACCCCCCCCCCGCCCAGAAGGAAAAGTCTGAGGCTCCTGCGCGGCGGGCAGCCTTTACTCCCGGCTCGGACCGCGGTGGGGGGGAAGGGGGAGGCCGGGGCCGGGGGCTTCTCTCCCCTTAGGGTTTCTCAAATCCCCACCCCAGAGGAAAGGGGGCTGCGGGGGCTTTGTGGGTACCCGGGCTGGCTGGCGGCGCCTGGGCTCGGAGCGACGCGTGCGCTCGGCCCCGCGCCCACCGCGCCGGCCCCTTCCCCCAGCCACTCGCTTTGTGTTTTTTTTGAGCTCCTGCATAGGCCAGGCTGTGTGCGCTCGGGGGCGCATCTGGGACGTATCCGGGGTCCGCATCCTCCAGAGGGTGGAGGAGCCGCCCGCGGACTCGCTGCCCAGACGCTGCGAACGACTGGGTTTCGATCCCGGGGCTCCTCTCGGCCGCGGCCGGCGGACCGGAGCGAGGAGGCGACAGCCCCACTCTGAGGGGCGACCCATCCCCTCCATCCCCAAAAGCCCCGCTGGCCTTTCCCCACCCGCCTTTGCTCCCGAGCCCTACACCGGGAACAGGAACCCATTAGAAAGGGGTCCCATTAGAATTCGTTGCCCCTCTGCAATTCCTGGGGACAGGCTTCTTTGGTCTCTGTTGGAAAGCACTTGCTTGTCGTTCGTTTAAAGCAAAAGCTTTGGGGACAAGGTATTTACTTTTCCGTAGTTGCCATTAGCAATTTAATGAACAGGCGCAAATAGATTAGTCATCATTCTGCAGATTTTAGTGGAAAATATTTTCCAGCCATTCCACTGCGAAAACTTTAAAGCATACAGCAAAAGTAGAAATAATTTTACTAGTGGAATATTTTCAGCTTCACTTTTTATTGCAGGACTTAATACTTTTATTTAAAGTTTGCTGGAGTGTTTTTGCGGTCTTTAAAGCAAACAACAGAGACCAAAACCCAGTAGGGTTGTGAATTTGTTTAAATTTCACTTTTCCAGAACAGTCTTGTAAAAACAAGATTAGTTTTATAGAAGCAGAGTGACAATGGACTCCACAATAGTTGGTCTTTGACTGAATCAGTCTGTGCCTTAATGGTCAGCCACTTTAACTCAGTAACTTTCCACGTTTGGTATGTGCTTGGGAACACAGGAATCTCTGTCGCGCACCAGTGGACTTTCCTGTTCAACAGTGTTACCACATTGTATAGAAGAAACCTGTTCAGCTTCTCCACACCTCTTGCAGAGTGTGAAGGGGCTGTGGCTCAGGAGTGCCTAGTTCCAAGGCAGGGCTCCTGTCAGGTTCTTCAAAAGCTGCTTATTGAACTAAGTGGTGGTATTCATAGGGTCCATTTATTGGCTGTCTTTTTTTTTTTTTTTCTCCTATTCCTCCTCCCGCTGTGCCTGTTCCTTATTAATTTAAGAAGATGGAATAATGGAATGTTAAGAATACAGTCTCTAGAACCAGACTGCCTGGGTTCAAATCCTGGTTGTGCCATTTCTACTTGAGACAAAAAGCTTCAATTTCTTCATCTGTAAAATGGATATAATAGAACCATTATTTATTAGTTATTAAAGGGGTGCCTGGGGGGGGGGCTCAGTCAGTTGGGCGCCCGACTTCGGCTCAGGTCACGTCTCGCGGCCCGTGAGTTCGAGCCCTGCGTCGGGCTCTGTGCTGACAGCTCGGAGCCTGGAGCCCGTTTCAGATTCTGTGTCTCCCTCTCTCTGACCCTCCCCCATTCATGCTCTGTCTCTCTGTCTCAAAAATAAATAAACGTTAAAAAAATTAAAAATAAAATAAAGGGGCGCCTGGGTGGCTCAGTCGGTTAGGCATCAAACTCTCGATATTGGCTCAGATCATGATCTCACAGTCATGAGATTGAGCCCTGTGTGGGGCTCTGCACTAATAGTGAGGAGCCTGCTTGGGATTCTCTCTCTTTCTCTCGGTCTGTCTCTCTCTGCTCCTTCCCCATTCCTGCGTGCACGCTTTCTCTCTCTTAAACATTTTTTTAAAATTAGTTATTAAAGGGCTGTTGTATATGAAGTATTAGAACAGTGCCTGTCTTATACTGGGAGCTGCCAGATGATAGATAATTGCTCTTGCACTGAAGGTCCCAGGAACCGAAAAGCACTTACCTTCTTTGTGGCTGTGTGACTTGTGAACAAAATAACAAGCACCAAATAGTACCAAACTTGGTAAGGCACTTGGGATCCATGCTTTGTGAGCCACTTCATCACCAGCTAATGAGACTGCATAATTCACAAAGCAAGACCCTTCACATCTGCTAGCAGTTCCCCTGGGCATCCTGTACGGGGTGTGGCCCAGGGCTTTGGCAGTTCTATGCCCAGGAGGCTTAGCCTTCCTGGGAAGTCCTCTTTATAAATCCCCACCACACCCGATTTCCTATAGGGCAGGAAACTCAAGAAACCTGCCTGGACCTTTCCTCTAGGATTCTTTTTGTTGATTCCTTCTTTGTGCTTTTTCTCCTCCTGGTTTCCTGTAGTTATTTCTCTGCTTTTCCCTTAGTCAATAAGAGCTCCTGCTACTAAATTGTGACTCTCATCAGTTATCCTAGGATTTTTCCTAAGACACAAGTCCAATTTCCATTTTTCTTTTTTTTCAGTAGGCTCCACACCCAGTGTGGGACTTGAACTCCCAAACCGCAAGATCAAGAATGGCATACTGTACTGACTGAGCTAGCCAGGTGCCCCATTTTCACAGAGAAATTATTTCATGGAATAGTCTTGAAACCAACTGATTCCATAAATTGAGGTGTGGAAAGTCATAACTTTACATTTTAGTATTTTTTCATGAGATGGCACGTGACCTAACTGCTGGTTCTCTTATGAGTAAATTTAAGGGAGCAAGACCTATAATGTCTAAGTGCAGAACTGTGAGGAATGATAAAGAACCAGACTGGTACACCTCATTGAGGACTCTGGAGGCCGACCTGGATTTGAATCCTGCTCCACCACAGTCTGACTTTGAGGGAGCTTCCCAACGTCCCCACACCTTGAATTCCTCACCTGGAAAATGATCCCCACCTCACAAGGGCATGATCTCAACTGAGATCACGTGTCTGTGGAGCACGGTGCCCAACACATTGTCAGGACTCACTACGTTGCCACTTCTGTTGCCACAGGGCATATTCATTATCGTGTGGGTTTTAAAATACTTTGTTTGTAGAGCACTGGCTCTTTTTTTCAGGCATCTTTGCATGTGGCATTTCCTATGTGTACCTATGAGGTCAATGAGGTAGGTGGCATTAGGTTCACTTACATTTCTGGGACACAGAGAAGTTAAGTAACTTGCCTAAGGCCACAACCCCAGTTATGGTGCCTCACCTAAAGCTGGAACCTTAGCTTCCTGACCCGGGTCCCAAGTGTTTTCTGCTTTGCCAGCAAGAGCAGAGGCCCATGTCTTCTCTACCCCATATCCTCTGCACCTGGCTTTCAATCAGTATTTGCTGGTTGAATAGCCTCATATTAAGGGAGCAGATTAATTTGCTTTTTAAGGTGAAATACCAACTCCTGCATCTAGGGGATAGAAGATACTGAGTTTTTTTCGGTCTTCTCAGAAAGTACCAAATTTCATTGATGTCTGAAATGTATTAATCCAATAAAGGATATTCTTTCTGTGCTTTATACCAAAAATGGTGGCTGGAATAATCAAATATTTAAATTCTATTCTGCCAATATGGTGCTATTCCTATTTATGCTCACAATATTCTTCCCCCTTATTCCATGCCACCCTGGATTTGGCTGGCATTTAACATTGTAATTTATCCTGGTTTTTTCGCAAAGCCTTGTTCCGTACTCAGGAACTCCAGTCTGTTTTCAACCATGGGATGACAGTGAAGGTAACAAAGTGAATTAGAGCTTCAGACTGAACAGGTTCTAAGTCCCGGGCCTGGAGCTGTTCAGTTGGCTAATGGAGGCTCAGCCTTGACTCTCTATGGGGACATGCTGCCCCCTGCTGGCCATAAGGACCCCCGTCAGCTAAAACTGTCAGACAATAAAAACTCCTTTGTGCTGATTTTAAAAGCCCTGAAATTTTGAAGCCTTATAAAGCTAATAAACCACAATGAACTTCTTTAACTTTTAGTTTCTTTTTTCCCCTCTAGAGTCTCTCAAAGAAACTCTCTCAGATCTTAAACTTCATCCAAATAAGAAAACAAATGTAAAGTGAAAGAATTGTGTGCACAGAATCGCATCCCTGCATTTTCAGATGTAAATTGGGAGTAGAAAGCCTACCTCTTAGCATCCGGGGATTTTTTTTCTTAAGGAAATGGGTGGTGGGGGGGGGGGAGAAAAAAGCAACTCTTAATCTCCAGGGCCAGAATTTAAATTCAGTGTCTCCATTGTGTTGGCAAGGATGTGAGAAATCAGGCCCTCTCATCAATGATGGGATTATGGAAAATAATTTTACATCTGTTAGTATTAAAAATACACGTCCCCTTAGACCTAGCAATTCTAATTTTAGGAATTTACCCTACACATACACTTGCAGAGATGCAAAAGAATACATGTTCAAGGATTTGTTGCAGCACTGTTTATAACCACAAAGGATTGGAAATCAACTCATTAATCCAAAGACTGAGGCCCAGCTATAGAAATGATAGCATATCCATATCATGAAATATTATAAATCATTTAAAAGAGAAAAAGATCGGGCGCCTGGGTGGCTCAGTTGATTAAGCATCCAACTCTTGATCTCTGCTCGTGACATCGCAGAGCCTGCTTGGGATTATCTCTCCCTTTCTCTGCCCCTTCCCTAGTTGTACACTCTCTCTTTCAAAATAAATAAACTTTAAAAATGTTTAAAAAGAGAGAGAAAGATCATTATATGTACTACAAAGAAAACTCTTCAAGATAAATTCTCAAGTGAATAAAAGGTACAGAACAGTATGTACACTATGATATCTGTGTTAAAAAAAAAAAAAACTGGACAGGAAAAGAATATTTCCAAAGGGATACATAAGAAATCGGTGGCAAGCAAGCAGGGAACGGGCTGGACAGGGCAGAAAAGTAAGACCCATTTTTCATTGCATATTGGTTTTTTACTTTTTCAATTTTGCATCACTATTCATTCACAAATAGATAAAATCACTTAAATAAATTAAATAAATAATTTTAAATAAATTAATATTACATTAAATAATTATAAATAATAATTATAGATAATAATTATAAATAATAAAGAAATTAAATAAATTTAAATAAGTTAAACACCCAGTACATTCCATGGCCTTCCCTCCCTGACTCTCACAAAGCAAGTGAGTGGAAAGCCAACCTTCTCTGGGTCCAGGGGCCTCAGAATTACCTCCCCCCTCCTCAGGAGCCCCCCTTTCATCATCCACAGGCTAACAGAAATTACAGTATAGCTTCAGTTCATCCATCCTATGACAACTGTGAGACCAGTTCTCTTGGGTCCAGATGGCATACGCGAAAAAAGCTCCCAGGAAAGATGAAGAAAAATGAAGAACTGAGCTGTAGAAAAAACGAGAAATCCCCTGGCAAAGCTTCGATTTCCTCATTTTGTTCTCCCTGCTAAGTATCCAGTTAGGGAGTCAGAAGGGGAAGAAAAGCATGGGGTTGGGCCTCACTTGTCACAGAGAGAGAGAGGCCTGTGCTGTGTGGGCTCATTCCCTTTAAGGGATCTTTTTAAGATTCCCCTTCCACTCCTGGGCAGGAGGCGGGGTCAAGGCCTAATAAGGTCATTAAATTCTAGCGTAAATAATTGAAATCCCACTGCCTCTTCACAGAAAAGAATCTCCAGGCCACAAAAGTGCTACATCGTTTGCCATTTACTCGTGGACCCTAAATGATCCTTTGCTTGGAAATAATGCAGTTGGAAGAATGGGAAAGTATGTGTGTGTTTCATACCCCTATGACTTCCAGTCTTATTTCCATGTCTCTTGGTTTTTCCAGGTCTTTCACTTTACGTCAGGTTTAAAGCAAGAGGGTCCCTTATGCTGCAAGAGATCACTAAAATTTTAAATGGCCAAGAAAATTGGATTAAATATTTTTATTAACCAAAAGGATGTTGTAACATTTAATAAAATGGTACATTTATAAAATGTTACACTAAGCTTGAAACAGGGACCATATTTTCAGACCTTGTGAAATCCTTTCCAAAAATGTGAACGCGGTTGTTCAAGATTCCACTCGACAGTATCTAAAGCAGATGCTGCTTACATCTTTATATCCAATAGAGTTTTAAGATGTTACGCTAAGGAAGAAGCATTCTGTAATAGTCAGCCATTAAAATAAGGCCGGATAAATTTAATTAGCTAGATTAAAAATCGATTTCTCTATGACGAGCCATATATTTACAAACAGATCTTTGGGTTAGAAAAAAAAAAGTTTCCCTCAGTAAGATTTTATTTTTAAGTAACCTCTACACTCAGCATGGGGCTCCAACTTATAACCCCGAGATCAAATTCACATGCTCTATACCAACTGAGCCAGCCAGGCACCTCTCCTCTCAATATATATATATAGAGAGAGAGAGAGAGAGAGAGACAGAGAGAGAGAGAGAGACAGAGAGAGAGAGAGAGAGAGAGGATATATATATATATATATATATATATATGTAATACATGTCCAATATAGAAAAATTTGGAAAATACAGGGGCGCCTGGGTAACTCAGTCGACTGAGAGTCCGACTCTTGATTTTGGCTCAGGTCAGCATCTCACAGTTTCGGATTCCTCAGTTTGAGCCCCGTGTTGGGTGGGCTTTGCATTGACAGTGTGGGAGCCTGCTTGGGATCCTCCCTCTCTCTTTGCCCCTCTCCTGCTTGTGCACTCAGTTGCTCTCAAAATAAACTTAAAAAAATTTTTGGAAAATATAGGAAAGTATAATATAGAGTACCATTATATTGTACACCTGAAACTAATATAACACTATATGTTAATGATACTTGAATTTAAAAAAAAAAAAGGATATTAAAATTACCCATAGCTCACTAATCAGAAGTAACCACTAATAATTTTTTTAATATTTTATTTTTGTTTGTGTATATCTGTATATTTAGAGTTTACTTATTTGTTTTGCTGAATTAGGAGCAAAGGTGCATAAAGTGTTCTATCTTGCTTTTTCCACTCAATGGAAAACAGTAAAGAATTTAGCCACAAAGTCTGAGGTCACATTACTATAAGGTTAATGAAATAATTGGGATGACCTGTGCAGGTGGCCAGTCAAATCTAAACCCACCCAAGTCCTGGCTTCAGTTTGGTGCACCTGGTGGCATTTATCTGCTCCAAATATCGATGGGGAGGATTCTGGCTTCAGGGGTTGACAGGACTTCCAGAACAGCGATGGTAATTTCTGGAGTCTTTTGGAGGTACAAGAACACCGGAGCAAAACTCTTCACTTCCCTGCTTTCCAAGAAGGGATGCCTGTTGTTTCCCTACCCAGCCTTGTCCCCCCTCTACATCCCCCACACCCCAGAAGATAAGGACTTTAGTGCATCCCAGTAGAGAAGGGGGGCTGATGGGGGAGGTGCAGTTACTTTGAATCTGTGTTATCTCAGAACATAGTTTTGGCAGGTTTTATTAAACTTTTGTCGTTACATATTCTTCGAAACATTATTCATGACTGTACAACAGTCTTCCTAATTGGACATTTGTTTCTGTTATAGATAACCTTACAAACATCCTTATACATGTGTTTTGTTTTCATTTCTGGTTATTTTCTTATGATACATTCCTAAAAGTAGGCGTTTAGGTCTTGAAATAGACTGCCAAATGGTCCTCTGGAAAACTACACTTACAGCAGTGGTGTGTGACATCGCCTAATTCACAAACCTAAGCTAAATGTGAGAATTATAATGTAAAATACATTTTTTCATTTCATCAGAGAAAAGGATGTCTTTTTTTAAAGTTTATTTATGTATTTAGACTTTTTTTTTTAATTTAAATCCAAGTTGGTTAACATGTAATGTAGTATTGGTTTCAGGAGTAGAATTTAGTGATTCATCACTCACATATAATACCCAGTGCTCACCCCAAGAAGTGCCCTCCTTAATGCCCATCACCCTCTTAGCCCATCCCCTTACCTAGGTCTCCTCCCACAGCCCTCAGTTTGTTCTCTGTATTTAAGAGTCTCTTAGGTTTTGCCTCCCTCTTTGTTTTTATCTTATTTTTCCCTCCCTTCCCTGTGTTCGTGTTTTGTTTCTTAAATTCCACATCTAAGTGAAATCATATGATATTTGTCTTTCTCTGATTTATTTCATTTAGCATAATCACTCTAGTTCCACCCATGTTGTTGCAAATGGCATGATTTCATTCATTTTGATCGCCGAGTAATATTCCATTGTGTATATATACCACATCTTCTTTAATTCATTCATTGGTCGATGGACATTTGGGCTCCTTCCATAATTTGACTATTGTTAAATTTTTTCTCAAGTTTTACTTATTTAATTTTTAAGAAAGAGAGAGAGCATGAGCAAGGGAGGGGCACAGAGAGGGAGAGAGAGAATCTCAAGCAGGCTCCATACTGTCAGCACAGAGCCCGACTCAGGGCTTGAACTCAGGAACAGTGAGATCATGACCTGAGCTGACACCAAGAATTGGATGCTTAACTGACGGAGCCACTCAGGTGCCCCTGGCTATTGTTGATAGTGTTGCTATAAACTGGGATGTCATTTTTATTTGCATTTTTATTGTCCCTGAGATTAAACTTTTTCTTTTAGCCATTTATTAACCATTTGGAATTCTCCTTTTATGAATTGTTCTTTATACATTCTTCCTGTCCACAGAAGTGACATGTCAAGAGTGTGCTCAGGGTGAGGAGACACTAAACTAAGATGTCACTCGGTTAGATCAAATAGAGTCCATTATTGAAAGGATACAGAAGCATGTCAGTGCAGTCAGGCTTCAAAGCAGAGAATTACAGTATTTTCCGGGATAGTCAGAACATGTTTCTAGATCCTGAAGTCCTCCTTGGGGGTGCACAATTACAGATGAAAAAACCTGGGTGAGTGTGGGTGAAATCACACCTTCAAGAAGCTTAATGGTCTCTCTGAACACCCAGTCATATACATAAGGCTAAAAAACTTTGGCACATTAACTCCTCTGAACAAGTACTACAGGCCACCTCCACTAATCCTGGAGTACTTCTTCAATCTTGGAGTTATAGTACACACAGTATTATTACAAGATATGATGCCCTGAGGTGTGAACTTGGTCCCCTAATCACTTCAGCCTCAACAGGGCAACACATCCTGGTTCAAGTACATTTTTGAAATTAGAATATTTATGATAGGTGTTAGTTTTCCACATATCTTTGGGTATCAAGCTAATAAGTCCTTGAATCAGCTGAGAAGCTCATCCTGTTTTGTTCTCACTTTATTGTTAGCACTTTTCATATATTAAAAAAGCATCTGCTCACTAGAGATTCATTTGAGTGAGGTTCATTCATATATGCTTATGACTGACCAGAGTCAAATTAAGGGCGAGGACTGCCAAACAGTGCCAACTGCACCAATCTACGAGGGACTCTACTGCATCACTAATAGTATAATGAGAAAGAAAATATTTTATTTAAAACCCTCCTCTCCAGAGAATTCTGTATGTGGTTTGAAGAAGTATTTGATAGACACTTGGGGAACTACTTGAATGAATTAATATCAAAACTGTTAACCTGTTTTGATGTTTGTTTTGTTTTGCTGGTTAATTTGCTTAAGATAACTGAGGACATGTTGAATGGTGCTGCTACAGGAAGCTCCTCACTCTTCCCTGAATTTCTCAAACTCTCCTCTAAAAGATACAAATATCTTAATAAATTTATATAATTACATATAATTATATATATTATATTAATATAATATATTAAGTTTAAAGTTACAACAATTAGTTACTCTACGCAATGTCTTGGTTACCTCCTAGCTATTCTCAGCAACCTACATATTTTATCTTCCAACACACTGGAGGGTTATAAAAACTTACATTCACATCAATAGCTCTGGACAGCAGCAATTTCCTGGGGAGTGGGCACATAGGCCTGGAGGAAATCAGACCCTCCAGAGGGGGTATATCAGACTCACTAGTCATAGCATTTTAGCTGCTTTTTTTTTCTTTTTTTTTTTAATGTTTATTTTTGAGTGAGAGAGAAACACTGAGTGTGAGCAGGGGAGGGGCAGAGAAAGGGGGAGACACAGAATCCAAAGCAGGCTCTAGGCTGAGCTGTCAGCACATCATGACCTAAGCCAAAGTCAGAAGCCTAACCCACTGAGCCACAGAGGTGCCCCTGTTGTTTGTTTGTTTGTTTGTTTGTTTGTTTAAAGTAGGCTCCACGTCCAAGGTAGGTCTTGAACTCATGATCCTGAGATCAAGAGTCACATGATCTACTGACTGAGCCAGCTAGGGACCCCACATTTTAGCTTTATTAATTAGCAATAAAGGAGGTGGCATTAGTAGTAAAGCATTAATCAGTAAATGGCACACATATGACACAATGAGTAAACAAATAATTCAAAATAATTAGCATTTATTCCCTGAATGTGTTGCTGCCTTGCAAATAAGTTTTAAAAATCGTGCTTAATTTGCAATTGTTTTCTTCCCTTTAATTGCATCTGCCACCTGCTCTTAATTTGAAACAAATTAAACCCTGAAGGCAGCATCCAAAAGTAAGAAGACTAAGCAGATTTCACCTCTGGGCAAAAATTATACAACAGCTTCCCCCATCTTCAAAAAGGGTGAATCAATCTTTTCCAGAAGTGACAGACTATTTTCTGTTTCAGTAGCATGCCCCAGGAAGTGACAGGGTGATGCTAAGGATGTAACAACCAACTCCCTCCAGGATGCTGGGCTGCATAAACTACAGGAAGTTCTTGTCTCCTTGGAGTTCTATGCCAGTGCCGTCCAGTGTAAATATAATGCAAGCCACGTATTTAGATTTTCTAGTACCCACATTAAAAAAGTAAAAAAGAAAAAAAAAAGGTAAAATTTTGGTGAAATATTCTATTTGGCCCAATATATTCCAAAACGCTCTCATTTCAACCTGTAATCAATATTAAACAATTAACAATGAGATAGCTGACATTCTTCTTTTTGGTTCTGTATTAGTTATCTACTGTAGTACAGTAAATTACTACAAACTTAGCAGTTTACCAGAACACATTATCTCATAATTTCTGTAGGTCAGAAAATCTGTGCCTGACTTAGTGGGTCCTCTGCTTTAAGATCTCTTATGACACTGCAATCCAGATGTCAGCCAGGACTGGGGTCTCATGTGAGGCTTGAATGGGGATGTATCCACTTCCAGGCTCACACAATTATTGGCAGGATTTAGTTCCTTGTGGGCTACCAGACTCAGGGGCTCATCTTGCTGCTGGCTGCCAGCTGGAGGTTTTCCTGAGTTCTTCGCCAGATAGGTCTCTCCAAAGGGTGGGTTACGTCACCAGAGCCAGCAAAGGAGAGTTAACAGAAAGAGTCTGCTAGCAAGATGGAAATTACAATCTATGTAACATAATTGTGGAAGTGACATCCCATCACTTTTGCCATATTCTGTTAGAAGGAAGATACAGGCCCTTCCCACATTCAAAGAGGAGGGGATTCCATACAGGTGCGAAGCAAGGGTTATGAGATGCACTGTGTATTTTACACTTAGAATACATCTCAAGTCAGATCAGTCACATTTCAAGTTCTCAGTAGCCGCTTACTAGTGGCCACCATATTGGACATCGCTTTTCTTTCTTTCTTTTTTTTTTGGGGGGGGTGTGGGGGTGGACATCACTTTTCTGTAACAACTACACCCAGAGATATAAGAATTACAGGGTACTCAGACACTGGTGTAAGCAATCATGAGTTTGTATAGAGAATTCAAACTCAAAAGGATTGGAAGCACAAAGATAGAGAAGGTTAAAAATATTTTGTTATTGTTTTCAATAGGTAAAGAATTTATTACTATCATTTAAATCTGGATTGTCTGGGGCAAAGCTACCATCTGTGGGATTGTGATTCCACACCTCTAAGTCAGAATCCGGTCCAAGCAGAATTGATAACCCGCAGCGCTGGGGGACTTGTGTTGGCCAGGGATAGCGGGTGCCCAGCCGTCCCTCCCGGGTGTGCCCCATCGCGATCAATGTGGAGAGCCCCTCCACCCGGGAAAGGGGAGCAGCTGGAAGGGGGCCACCCCCTCACCTGCCAGGCAACAGGGGGTTTGTGGGGAGCCTGGTGCTAAGCCATGCATAGAAGACCTGCTTCTGGGCAGAAGGGGTTTCCTACATAGCAGAGCAGCTCCCTCGCTGTGATCTATTGAAAGTCAGCCCTGGACACAAGGGTTTGTAAGAAAGAATAATAAGGAAAATTAAAAACAAAAGAAAAAATAAAAGAAAAAATAAATCTGGATCCTCAAAGCAAGTAGAGGCTAGAAAATAGGTTTTGCATTTGTTTTTACAACTTTATCCTTCACACTTGCCCTGGCTTATTGGGAAAGTCCTATTGGCAGAGAGAATTAAAGGCAATTTACAGAAGGGTTAGGTGATCATAATACCAGAGGGCTCCCAGGAAGATATCTTGGTAAGTAATCTTATATTCTTGCCCTCAGCTCCTAGCAGGAGACCACTTTAGCCAGTCAAAACAAAGACCCCGTCCTTTCCTTGCATGACATTTTACCAGAGCAGGAGGTTCAAAGGAAGATGGAAGATGGGAGTATTTTCCAAGAAACTCTCCAGTTTCTCACTTGACCGCTGCATGAAGAGGATCCGTTCCCTGTTAAATTAATTAAAGGAGTCCATTAAACTGAGGGCTTTAATGCCTTGGCAGCCTACCACAAGCAAACCAAAACCTAAGCCTATTAAATGCCTCAAGGTTATGAAATTGAAATCTAAAGGCAACCAATCACAAACAGCCAACTAATCTTTCCCAAATGAGGCAACTGCTTAAGCTATAATAGCCAATCAAATAATTTCCCTGCTTCTGCACCTGTTCTATAAAAGTCTTGCCCCTAGCTCCTATCAGTGGAGCTCTCATCACTTCCGGTTTAGTGTTGCTCATTTGGAATGGATGTTTGCTCAACTAAATGCTTCATAATTTTAATGTGCCTTCGTTTATTTTGTAACACCCCTGAGTGTGAGCTGCAGTCCAAAGAGTAGTCTGCAGATGGACAGTTTCTTCACTAAAGCCCGGGCTTTCCACATTCAGGCCAATGGGCTCACTCAGCTCCTCCCCACTTTCTCTGTCCTACATAGCACTCAGTTCAAACATAAATTATATATGCAAACATGCATGTGCTTCAGTCGTTCACATGATATGTTCATGCATCTGTTCTCGTGCCTTCCCCTTTTTCACCTAAGGGCAGCCCCAAACCTGTCCCGGCGTTTTGCTAAAATTTCCAGTCCCATCTGCCTCCTCGAAGTTTCTCTCTGAATATTACCCTTTCATTTTCAACTCAACCTATCAAATAGCAAATGTTAAATGTTAGGTGCTGGGTCATGGGCTAGTCAGCCCCACCAGGGGCTGGAGGCACTCTGCAGAACAGAAGCCCGGGACATCAAAGGCAAGCAATACATGGACCCTGTGAATTTCAAACATGTGGTTTAATCTTCTCAATGTACAGAATCATATATATAGGCATGAATTAATTGGCTATTTTCCCCTTTCAGATCCAAAAAAAAAAATACCTTGACTCTGGGATGGGAGGTACTTTTCTGTTAGTGTGCCTCAGGCAGTCCAAGGTACCCCCTCAAACTGCCCCCACCATCTCACAGCAAGACTATAGAGACATCCCCACTCCTGCTGAAATGGAACCAAGAAGCTTCCAAGTCATGGTTCCCCCGGTGACCATAACTGGTAGTACAAAAATCATGCCCTAAATCTGTATCAGTGACTCATGCTCAGATGAAATATAAGATTCATAAAATATATATTGGAACCAGGGTGGAGAAATGATAGTGCCTAATTTGATTCTATGTGTCAGGTAGGTAGTGGGAAGGGCAGTGTACTTACAAAAACATCCTCGTTCATTAAATTCTTGTAGTAGAAAGAGTAACATCATTTTAAAATATGTGTAATACAGAGTATCATGATGTTATGACACCATCATTCTCCCTACACACTCATCCGTTACAAACAATTCTAAGAGGCCAAGGTCTCATTTATCACCTAAATCTGAGGTAATAGGTTTGTAATAAATAAAATTCCAGACCCAGAGGGTTATAGGCTGTGTCTCCTCCAAAATTCATATTGTAGAAGAGGGAAAATATCTTTTTCCTCTATTGTTGTAAATTCTTGGCTAGGGCCCTTGGAACAAAATACAGATTAACAAGAGAAAAACAAAAAAAAAGTTTTTTAAACATGTATACTTCATGTACACATGGGAGACACCCAGAGAAAAATCAGTAACACTCAAGGAGGTGGCTTAGAATTCAGGTTTAAATGGTGTCTTCGACTAAGGATTTAAAAAAAAAAAAAAAGGGGGGGGTGTCAGGGAAACCAATTATGGGTAGGCACCTTCTCCACTGGCAAGAGTCTTGTGATTTAGAGACAACCTTCTCTTCCTCGTACAGAGAGGGAGACACCCTTACAACTGGGATTTCCTGTATAAATGTCCATTTCCCTTACAAAAGCCTAATTTCTACTCCATTTTCAGAGCTTCTCCTGTATCTGCTGTTTCTTAAAATAATCACCTCAAAATAATCTTTATGCCCAAGAGGCCTATGTTGGAGTGGAATATTCTGTCGTTCTTCCATAAACTGAAACGTAATCTCTAATTTGATGGTATTTGGAGACAAGGCCTTTGGGAGGTGATCAGATGGGGGATTAGTTTCCTCATGAAAGAGACTCCACAGAGCTCCCTCACCCCTTCTACCACGTGAGGACGCAGCAGGAGGGCTATCTATATATTAGGAAGCGTCCTCATTAGACACTACCTGTCTAGTGTCTGCAGTTGCTTTGACTCTGAACTTCCCAGCCTCCAAAACTACGAAAAACAAATTTGTTTATAAACCGCAGTCTATGATATTGTCATAACAACCCAAATGGACCAAGACACAGAGTGTAGACATATCCAGGCCTGCCCTTAGACCCAGGTCAGCGGGGTTCCTGGCCTGGGCGTTACTTAGCACCTGCGTACCTACTCTGATCAGGCCCCAGGGAAATGCTTCTCCAACCTCTCTTGTCCTTTGCTCTTGAGACAAAGGCACCTGCGTACAAATGCCAGGATGGCTAGTGGGTTGTGTCACTGCCAAAGTCAAAGACAGACGTTGCTTTGGGTTGTGGGAAGGCTATGAATGGCACAAACAGGTGGGAGAGAAACAAAACGAATTAACTTGTCAACCTTTCCTGACATACTGTGAGTGCGCTAGGTTCTTGCATGACAGATCGTAATCTCCCAGGAGGCTGAAGGTCCATTTTCTTGTTTCATCTTCGTGTTCTACTTTGTGGTTCTGGAGGTTCTCATGACTTAGGGTGGTATTCAACACAATTGCCCATAACTACTAAGGAACATCTTGCGATATTAAGTATAAATTTGCATACTCGTGAATTTGCTCTAACAGGCATGGAGCATTTCCTTACACTGGACACCAAACACAAGAGTTTAAAGTGCTTTCTTTTTACTAAACTATTCAATAGCATTTAAATTTTCAAAAAAATAAATTTAAAATGTCATCTTTATTTAAAGATTTTTCATTAAAATGTTGGTATTTGTTAATAATTTGCTGTTTACTTTTTAGTAGATAAAAGTCACTTAATTTTTCTATTGTTTATATCTATTTTAATAAACACTTGAATGTAAGCATATTCAAACGGTATTTGAACACAATTATATTTCCTTTTTTTAAACGTTTATTTACTAATTTTGAGTGAGAGGCAGGGGCACCTGGGTGGCTCAGTTGGTTAGGTGTCCGACTTCAGCTCAAGTCATGATCTCACAGTTCGTGAGTTTGAGCCCCGTGTCAGGCTCTGTGCTGACAGATTAGAGCTTGGAGCCTGCTTGGGATTCTGTGTCTCCCTCTCTCTCTGCCCCTCCCCTGCTCACACTGTCTCTCTCTCCCTCTCTTAAAAATAAATAAACATTAAAAAATTATTTTTAATTATTTTGAAAGAGAGAGAGCATGAGCAGGGGAGGGGCAGAGGGAGAGGGACAGAGAGAATCCCCAGCAGGCTCCACTCTGTCAGCGCAGAGCCCCATGTGGGGCCTGAACTCACAAACTGTGCTGTTCGTGACCTGAGCTGAAATCAAGAGTGGGATGTTTAAACAACTGAGCCACCCAGGCACCCCTCATTTTCTTAATCCCTTAGATCATTGCCAAAAATCTTGATAACATAGTGATTTTGCTGAAGTAAAAGAAAAAGATCTACAGAAACATTTATGAATTATGTATGTCTCTTTTGGTCTTACCACAAAAATCAGTAGCTCATCAAAAGGACATTCAGATATGTGCAATCATCATTAGATTTAATTGTATTTCACCAACTTTCTGTCACATAAAAGCTATTGCTTGAAACATGTTTTATTTTTTTTTTGTCATTATGAGGGTTTATTTATCAATGTAGAAAGATAAAGCAAATTTTACTTACCAGTTGTTAGCTTGATTTATAAATACTTAGACGCTTGGAATGTGCCTCCATTTGTATGCTTGCCCTGCATGCCAGTGACCTAGGATGAATTAGGTGCCTGTTATTAATACATCACAATTAAGAGCAGTATCTGTCTGGCACATTTACTCGCAATGAAACCCCTGCAGTCATTCAAATATAAGAGATGCCCTTTTAAAAATGAAGCTCTTCCTGAAAGTTCTCCATTTATAACACTGTCTTATGATAGGATGTCAGGGGCAGTAATAGATAGACGAAAGACATTTTTTGTAAAGTTATATGCAGAAAGGTCATATATCATAATGGAAAGAGAAAAATTTAGCAGGAGAAAGAAAGCAGATAAATTGAAGCAGACATTTTAACTGTTGTCGAAAGGACCATATCAATGAGCCCATAATAGATAGGAGGATGAGATTTTGTTAGACTTAACATCCAGGGAAATGAGAAATCATTCACTTCCAGGGACTTAGAAGCACTGTGGAAGGGCAGGTAAGAAGCAGCTGCTTGTTAAGAGAAAACAGGTGCAAACGTGCACGGGAAGGGGCAGGAGTGAAGACGTGTTGAGTACTCACCATGTGCTAAGCCCAGTGTGAAGCACATAATGTACCTTGATACCTTCAACTACATGAGCTGTCAGCCCTTTTCAAAAAATGTTTATTTATTTAGAGAGAGAGGGAGAAAGACAGAATGAGTGGGGAGTTGGCAGAGAGAGAAAGAGAGAATCCCAAGCAGGCTCCACACTCAGTGCAGAGCCTGACACAGGGCTCGATCTCATGACCACAAAATCATGACCTGAGCCGAAATCAAGAGTCAGTGGCTTAACTGACTGAGCCACCCAGGCTCCTAGGCTTTTTTTTTTTTTTTTAAAGTAAACTCTACATCCAATGTGGGGCTCAAGCTCACAACCCTGAGATCAAGAATCTTCATGCTCTACTGACTGAGCCAGCCAGGTGCCCCCACCCACCAGCCTCTTTATTAGGATTTACTACATTAAAGCTGGACGAAGGGGACTACTTAAAATAAGTGCTCGTGCCTAGAGGACAAAGTTCCAACTTGCTAGAAAGGCAGGTACCACCTGTGCCCACCTGGCCCTAATTACTCCCCCCATCCCCCACCCCAACCCAGCATATTGCATTTCTCACTGTCCCCAGCACAGCAGCCATTTCATGCCTCTGTGCCTTTGCATATGCTTTCCTGTAGCTGGGCGCCTCAGTCCACTGGCAAACTCCTACCCATGCTTCCAGCCTCAGCTCAAATATCACCCACTCTGAGAAGCCTTATCTAATTCTCCCAGGCCCAACGAGTTTATTTCCTCTTTTTGCTTCTTTAAAGCGCTTCATATCATTATACATATTAAAACATACCATGCTGTATTACAATGATCTGTTCTTTCATCTGTCTCTTCTGGACAGCAGCTTCTTACGGGCAAGGCAATATGCTAGTACCTATGCTATGTCCAAAATATGGTAGTGATGTAATAAAGGCACACCAACTGAAAGAATAATTGAGTGGACAAATATACACAGGTATATATATACCAAACAATGACATGTAAACGACAGACAGGTAAGCAACTAACTGAAATACCTCAGTGTATCTTACTTTTGTGTTAGTTCAGTCTGCTGGAGGTCGGAGTGTTACCCTCTTTTTCTTGGCAATATCTTTTGAGACAAAGGAAACAAGCGAATGATTCAAACGACTTATGTAGGACATATATCAATTTACAACAACAATCACTTTAGACCAGTGCATCCAATAGAACATTCTGCAGTGATGGAAATATTCTGTATGGCACTTTCTGATAGGGTAGCTACTAGCCACATGCAGCTACTGAGCCCTTAAAAAGTGGCTAAGTGCAAATAAAAAACTGAATTTTGTTTTATTTATCTTGTGAGAGAGCACAAGCAAGGGAAGGGCAGAGAGAGCGGGGGACAGAGGATCCAAAGAGGGCTCTGCTTGGACTGTGTGACAGCAGCGAGCCCAACATGGGGCTCAAACTCACAAACCTCGAGATCATGACCTCAGCCGAAGTGAGACGCTCAACCAGGTGAGCCCCCCCGAACTGAATTTTTAAATTTTAATTAATTTAAGATAACTACACGTGGCTGGTAGCTACTATGTTGGACATCATTAACCCACAAGATAGTAGGAAAGTTCTACCTTATAATTTTCCTGTATAAAAAACAAAAACTCAGCCACTGGCAAACTGGGTAATCAAGAACCTTCCTTAACCATTCTGTATCTCATTTCATTCATCTATCAACTCATCGGGAGAACTAGAGAAGACTGACAGCTCAAAGCTCCAGGAATGCACACTTCTGGGCTCAGCCCTTTTTTTTTGCCACAGCAAGCCCTCTGGAGGGGCAGCTGAAGGGAACACCCCTTTACCCTTCCCAAAGTGGGAGGCCAGACGGATGCTTGGGCGCCTGTGCCCGTGGGTTCCACGGGTTTCCTCCACAGAATTATAGATGATAGGTTCACGTCAAACTATGTGTCAAAGGATCACACCTAAGGTCTCTGGGGGAAATCCTAGGTGCTAAATCTTATAGAAGAATGGAAAAAGGTCTCACTGGTTCAAAGCAATGCATCTTCAAGCCCTTTCAGTTCTTTAGTTGGGGCAATCTGGGCTAGCCTCCTTCATCAGGGATAAACCACTCAGCTTCTTTCCCTTAGGCTTTTTTGTGCCTGGAGAGAATGAGGCTTATAAAGCCTGCTGGGCTTCTAAATGAAGCCTGATTATCTAATTTTCACCTGCAGAAAGAAAGCGGTTTTGCAACCTCTCATCTCCAAGGAGAGAAAACGCCAAATCCCCTCTCCTGGTTCTCTGAGGGCTCACGTAGGCATAATAGCTTGGAAAGATCTAATCAGTCCCTTTTTTCTTAAAAGGGATGTTGGGTGTGTGGTAAGGGGGACAATGACCAAGACACTGACACCATGAGGATGGAGAGAAATAGAGACGGAGAACGGGGGGAGGGGCACAGCTACTGTAGCTCTAGGCCTGGGCTTCTCAAACTTGAGTATCACAATCACCAGGAAGGCTTGTTAAAACGGATTCCCTAGTGATGCCAGTGCAGATAATGATCCCGCTAGCACACTTTGAAAAACCACTGCTCCAAGTCACTGCTTCAGCCCTTAGCTATTTTTCTTGTAGTTCCTTACAGAGTTCCAGTCAGCTCCTCAAAATGAAAAGCTGTGTAAGTGTGTGTGCTTACAGACAGGGGGCTCAGTTGTATGTTTCCCCACCGTCCTCCCGCCAGCCTCCGCTTCCGCCCAGACCAACGTGCAGCGATGCAGACTGGATGCACGGTGGCTGCTGCTGGTAGCACGGTCCGGTGGGAACGTCTGGAAGATCTTTCAGGTGATTCTAGTCACGTGGCCAGCACCCTTGGCTGCAGAGCATGCTGGCCAAGAGCACACTTGGCACAGAGGGACTGCTTTCTCCTCAGAGGATCAGAGCCCTCCCGCAGAACACTTGTTTTCCCACCATCTCTTGTCAAAAAAAGAAGAAAGTTCATAAATGTGTAAGGGATTTTGACAAAGGTCTGTCGTGGCCTCGTGCAGGACGGAAGGCTTAGGGAAGGATGGCTAAACTGTCCAGTTTACTGAAGGGTGTCAGAGAGATACCCTGTCCGTGAGCAAAAATCCGGAGCTCCTGTTTTCTTTCTCTTTCTTCTCTTTCTTTCTTTTTCTTTTTTTGTTAACATTTACATATTACTTACCACATGTCATGCACTGTCCTAAATATTTTACATATAGTAATTCATTTAATCCTCAACATCCTTTCAGGTAGATATACTTTTTAAAAACTTTTTTTTTAACATTTATTTATTTTTGAAAGACAGAGCACGAGTGAGGGAAAGGCAGAGAGAGAAGGAGACACAGAATCCGAAGCAGGCTCCAGGGTCTGAGCTGCCAGCACAGAGCCCAACGTGGCGTTCGAACCCACGAACCGTGAGATCATGACCTGAGCCAAAGTCAGATGTTCAACCGACTGAGCCACCCAGGAGACCCATTAGATAGATATACTGTTATTCCCGTTTTACAGCTATGGAAACTGAGGCATGGGGTTAAATGACATGGCCAAAGTCACCCTGCTAATAAGTTGTAGAGCCAAGATTTGGATCCAAGGCCGTGTCATTTCTGATTTGTTTCCACCAATGGCCAATCTTGTGCATGTTACATTGTAATTACCATCACCTGTTTCACTGAATCCCATTTTCTGACTTTGTTCTCACATTATCAGAGTATACCCCATTCACTGACCAACACGCAAAGCTCTGGATCCTCCTGCTTTTCAGAGTTAAAAAAAAAAAAAAAGAGAGAGAGAGAGAGAGAGAGAGAGAGACTCAAGCATTAAGTAAAGGGATAGCATTTCCTCACTGTGAAAAACTCAGATCCATAATTTCTAAGAAGGTGTGTCTTAGTGTGATACCCAAAGGGAAGGCAGAGCAGATGCTGGGACCACGTAATGCCAGAGGACAAGACTGCAGCAACTCAAAAACAAAACTGTTCTAGGGGACAAATGGCATTAACAGCATGCACTCTGGAACATCTGAGTTTGAGATTCTTCAAACAGCAATAGCCTTATTTCTTTGTAAGACAGTGAAAACTGCCTGACAGTGAATTAGTGAATTTAGCTTGGCTCTTTGTAATAATTATTCTTTCAGCTTTGCTTCTGACTCCCCTTTTCAGTCATTTTCCCTCAGCTGTTAAAAAAAAAAGAAACAAAGCAGAGCTCCTGGATGGCTCAGTAGATTAAGCTTCCAGCTTCGTCTCAGGTCACGATCTTGCGGTTTAGGAGTTCAAGACTTGCACTGGGCTCTTCACTGACAGCACAGAGCCTGCTTTAGATCCTCTGTCTCCCTCTCTTTCTGCTTTTCCCCTGCTCGCTCACTCTCAAAAATAAGTAAGCATTAAAAAAATTTTAAAAACTTTTTAAAAAGGAAACAAAGCCCATTTACTAGTGTGCCAAAGCATTGGAAACACCACTGATCTTCCCCTTTAGACTGAAAGCAAAGAAAAGGCTTTTTTCACAGTCAGACTTGAAAGGCTTCTCAAAAGTTCAACATTAAGTTAGTTAGTAGCATTCAATGTTACGGTTACTAACATATGACACAATTACTTATGGTGGCTCTTTAATTTTCTCCAATTTTTTTTTTTTTTTGTCCCTTAGTAGAAAAAGGAACTTTTATGACCGTGCCATAAGATCTGCTTCTATTCAAGCTCTAATTATACAGGATTGAGCCATATGAAACTGCTATCTTTGTAGGTTAAGGGGCATCTGGGTGGCTCAGTCAGTTAACTGTCTGACTTTGGCTCGGGTCATGATCTCGCGGTCCGTGGGTTCGAGCCCCATGTCACACTCTGTGCTGACAGCTTGGAGCCTGGAGCTTGCTTTGGATTCTGTGTCTCCCTCTCTCTCTGACCCTTCTCAGCTTATGTCTCTCTCTCAAAAAAAAAAAAAAAAAATTAAAAATTTAAAAATTAAAAAAAAAAGAAATTGCTATCTTTGTAGGTTAAAAATGATCAAATATCAGCAATCTCATATGGCTTAACCTAATATAAATACACATGATAATATCTGCCATGTGCAACATTATACTAAATGAGATAAGCCAAACAGAGAAGGAAGTGTACAATCTCACTTACATAGGAATATAAAAAAGTCAAACATATAGCACAGAAGCAGAGTATAACAGTGGTTACCAGGAGCAGGAAGGTGGGTAAATGGGGAGATATTCAGAACAAAGTTGCAGTTATGTATAATGAATAAGTCTAGAGAGCTAATGTACAGCATGATGACCATAATTAATAATACTGTATTGAATAATGGGAATTTACTGCAAAAGGTGCTGTCCTCACACACACAGAAATAGTAACCAGGTGAGGAGATGATGTGTGAATTAGCTTGACTGTAGTCATCATTTCATTAGGTATATTGCATCTCCATGCTGTGTGCTTTATTTTTGTGTGTTGTACACTTTAGATACAATTTTTATTTTAAAATAAAATTCTTGGGGCGCTTGGGTGGCGCAGTCGGTTAAGCGTCCGACTTCAGCTCAGGTCACGATCTCACGGTCCGTGAGTTCGAGCCCCGCGTCGGGCTCTGGGCTGATGGCTCAGAGCCTGGAACCTGCTTCCAATTCTGTGTCTCCCTCTCTCTCTGCCCCTCCCCCGTTCATGCTCTGTCTCTCTCTGTCTCAAAAATAAATAAAACGTTAAAAAAATTTTTTTTAAATAAAAAAAATAAAATAAAATTCTTAAAAATACGTGATTTTTTTTAAGATTAAATAAATACATATGATCTATAAGTCAATACAATCCTCTTTCATTTTTCCTGGTCATTGTAACAATAACAGAAAATTCTCTAAAGGTTTGTAGTTACCCGTATAATATGCATCTAATACAGATCTTAGGAATTGTGGGATAGCAGAGAATAAGTGGTGGCAAGGGAGGGGCACCTGGGTGACTCAGTCAGTTGAGCGTCTGACTCTTGATTTTGGCTCAGGTCATGATCTCATGGTTCGTGGGACCAAGGCCCGCGTTGGGCTCTGTGCTGACAGTGCGGAACCTGCTTGGAATTCTCTCTCTCTCTCACTCTCTGCCCCTCTCCTCCCCCCACTCATGCTCTCTCTCTTTCTTCCTCTCAAATAAACTTTTTAAAAAAATGGTGGCAAGGGAGTGTTCATAGAAAATTAGAACAAATTATAGATTCAGAGCTTGAACATAATTACACAAAACATGAATAGCTGCCCCTGTTATTCCAAAACACATGTTCAAAGAACTGAGGGTACTCTTGGCCAAAGAACTTGTCCTTTTCATTTTACTTACTAGGAAGCTATAATTTTTGGTTTGTCCTTCAGGCTAGAGTAGAGAACAAATACGAAACACGTTTATTTAAAAAACTGCCATGTCCCCCAATATAATCTTGGTACTTAAGTGTATTTGTGGTGGGCTGAGAGTATTTCTCTCCAGTTTCATGTTCTCTATGACTTGCTTCCTTGCATGTTATTGGCACTTTCATCCCTATTGGCTCTAAGATCCTTTCAAAGGGGAAAATTATTAGGTTTGTGCAACTTTGAGGGAATAAGTCATAACTAAAATATGCAATACATGTACTTGATGTTATAGGCAGAAGGAAAGAAGCCAGCAGTATTCTTACCATAGGGGTCTATATTTAGATATTTAGTAAGGGTTCAACACATTGAATTTATCCTCCATAAATCAACCTAGACCTGTAATCCCAACTGTGGTCCAAAGAATGCTAAAATTGAAAATACTTGTGGGATACAGTCAAGCCAGTCCTTAGAGGAAAATGTATACCTTTAAATGCTTGTATGAGAAAACAAGAGAAGCTAAAAGTTGTTGACCTAAGCATCTAGCTAAAGAAATTAGAAAAAATACAACTACAACAACAACAACAACAAAGTAAGAAAAGAAAAGAAAAAAAATACAACAAAGTAAACACAAAGAAAGTAGAAGGAAGTGATAAGGAAAAAATAAATCAATTAACTAGAAAACACAAATATAATCAAAGGAACTTCTTAAAAGCCAAAAGTTGGGTATTTAAAAACACTATTAGAATTGACAACCTCTGGGGCGCCTGGATGGCGCAGTCGGTTGAGCGTCCGACTTCAGCCAGGTCACGATCTCGCAGTC